>NC_084736.1:61871523-62226523 GCF_033978785.1 Entelurus aequoreus | reverse complement strand
ACACTGACTGGTATTGAATACAATAATGTTGAAATGTTCTAATCATATTTGTTACAACAAACAAGTATTGTGCGGGAAAATCCACTGTGTCTCGCTTTCTGAGAAGCAGTGTCCTATATAGTGGACATTTTTATCTATCTGTTTAGAAAATGCTGTTTCTGAGAAAAGATAACTCACAATTTAACTTTTAATAATGTAAATGCCTCACAAATTAACATTCAGCTTAGCTGGCTTCATCTTTTTTGGGTGATGGTAGCTTATCAAGTATAGCTTTAGTGTGCAGCAGGTGCTTTCCATCGGCACGGCGCATCTTGACCGATTCTGTTTTGGCTTGGAACACTCGAGACGAATGTAGCGCGCTTGATTACCTCCGCCACAAAGGTTATGTTTTCGCAAAGGTTTGTTTGTTAGCAACATAACTCAAACAGTAATTAGGATTTAGGAGAAAAAAAACAATTCCTTTCATCTACTATGAAGTGGAACACATTTCACTTCCTGCTTCCTCTTTCTCTCTGTTTACGGTGCTCCACGACCCCATGTTGCGGATCCCCCACTGCGAAAAAAAGTGCCAAAATAACTACTCTCACAAAGTTTACGTTTGGTACTGTCATGCGTCATGGCATTATTGATAAGATTTTGAATACTTTGGTATCTACAATATCGTTACATCCTTAACTTTTGTACATAAGAGTGCCTTTTGTATAGCCTCAAAATGTGCGTTTTGCTCCCAAATTTTTCCATTATTATAAAACAAATAAAGAGAACGACAATGTTTATAGATATACCATTGTACATGTAATATTTCTTATTTTCTGTTACATAGTCCCCACAGCAACACCTTACCTGCGAGGTGTTAGCCTGGAGTCCAAGCTGCCAGTCTTCATGGTGATGGTGTCTGTGAAGAGCACGTCTTTTGCAGGTGAAGCCAGTGCTTCACTGTGGGACAAAGATGGGTGTATCCTCTGCTGTTGCAGCCGCTTCAGTGTGGCGTAGCCCAAAGCATCTCTTTGGCTGGTATACATAAAGCTGCAGTCAGCCAGACTCTTGATGGTGGTCACTGAGGGGGACTTAAGAGACTGAGCTCGCCGGGGGAGTGTGTGCGAGGAGCCGGGCGGTACCAAAGACACAGTTGAGGACTTTAATGCAGACATGTGGTTGGTCTGAGATTGGGGGGTTAGGGGTGACAGGGTCTTGACAGTCTTGGCTGATACAACTGTGTTGAGGCTAACACAGTCAGAAGAGTCCGGCTCAGGTTCGGAATGTTCGGGGTTTCCAACGGTTTCCCTAGATGGGCTGGAGCTCATGGAGCTGATGCCGCTGGTTGTGGTGTCCGTGTTAAAGCTCTGACTGCGGCTTTTGAACTGCGTGCCTCCACCACCACCTCCCACATTACCTCCGCTCGACGAGGAACCACCGTCTCCCCCTGTTAGACGCTCTCGACTGCTCTGCTCTCGCTCTCGACTCGGATGTTCTATGTGTCCTCCCAGACCACTGAGTCCCAGACCTGAACCTCCTCCCCTGGCCAGCCTTCCATCCACAAGATGCTCTTCAGATCCCCCCCTGGTCCCAACAAATGACGTCTCTAGGCTGACAGTAGGACTTTTTGGGATTCCTCTGCCATTAAACACAGTGGAGAAGACGTCGCTCTGACATGGGCTGTAAACAGAGGGCTCTGTCACTGTCCGGTTACGCCGCATACTTCCAGTCTTAAGTTCAGTTGGGGTGCGGGAGCCAGTGGGGGTCTTAGGGTCACTAGTGGAACGTAGCTTCTTGCTAGGAAGAGACAAGGAGTTGAAAAAACGTGCACGAACGAAGCGTGTGGAGGCCAGTATAGTGAAGGGGCTGCGGTCCTTGACAGGTTTGGAGTGTACATAGAAAGGCGCCTCGTCTGACTGGTCCAGAACATCACACTTGTCATCGTCCAGTATGTACATGTCTGACAGTGCAAATAAAAGGATAAGGATCATGTTCTCTAACAATCAACAATGCAAATAGTAATACATCCATCCTACGCACTTGGTTGAGACTCGCTCTCACTGTTGTGGCGGGAGCTGGTTGATTCAGAGTTGAGGCTGAGCGTGCTTGGCACAGACGACAGTTCAGAGGTTAGCTGTGTTTCCACCTCATCTGGAGTGACTGGCCACAATGTCTTGCGACTGTGTCTGACTGCATCCCAACCATACTGCTTTAACAGCTCACACCCCTGCCTGGTCTTGGAGATCACTCCCAGCACATAAACACATGTACTGTGGATACAAACAGGTGGTTAATTACAAGTTACAGTTTTGCAGGAATATATAAGGATAAACTATTGTAATTTTTGGACTGTCAACCAATCAAGATAATTGTTGCATATGACTTTTTTTTACATTATCAAATCATTCTTTTGCTTCACTCTTTGATGCTTTAAAATCGGAACTGCACTTTAGTGGAATTTTTCTTATTGTTCACGATCATTGTGAAAGACAAGACGACAGATGCATTTTTTTTTTTAAAGGATTCCAAATATTACATAAAATCAATCAAAGGTCTGCTTACAACACAGCCTACGGGAGACGCTCTATTCTGTCTATAAAGCCCTTAAAAACACATCCAAACACCTCCATTAAGGTTTTATATCCTTCCATCCATCCATTTTCTACCGCTTGCCCCTATAGGGGTCGTGGGGGTGGCTGGAGCCTATCCCAGCTGCATTCGGGCGGAAGGGGGGGTACACCCTGGACAAGTCGCCACCTCATCGCAGAGCTTACATGCTGTAAGTAAATATGTAATGTAGTGACGGGTACATTCTTGACAACATTTTATATTTATATATTATATCCTGCACTACCATGAGCTAATGCAACGAAATTTCGTTCTTATCTGTACTGTAAAGTTCAAAATTTGAATGACAATAAAAAGGAAGTCTAAGTCTAAGTCTAATATTTACGTATTTTGCTCATTTTAAAGCATACGCAGCGCATTATTTTCAAAAACGCATCACAACGTTCGCTTCTTTTTCAACTACATCACTGATTACTACTCACTGTAGACGTCATGAGAGCCAACAAACATAATAAAACATCACTTACTCTGCAATGTCTGCTGTCATTAGGATGCTGACTGCTGGGATGTTCATATATTCCCATTTAGAGGAAGAATTACTCATAATCTTCGCAAAGAAAAATTGGGTAGAACAAAGCGTCTTTTCGTGTCTTTCTCGCTATTCCTGGGTCTTAATTGGCTGTCAAAGTGTACCAACTTGTTGGAATACTTCCTTGTTCTTCTACTTTCCAGATGAGAGGCATGATTTATGATCGACAAACTAAGTTTGATGAGCAAGAAAGCGAAGAAGGAGCTTACCACTCGATCATGTCAACATTGGCACACAAGTTCGCAATCACGGCGCCGCTATAAGGAGTTTGTCTGCGTTAGCACTTACAATAACAATATCACTAGTACTTGGTTAATATTCAAGTCACAAAATGTAAATGGAGTGTTTCTGGCGCTTTTTGGATGTTGTGACTTTTATTACTTTTATTTACAGGTTAGAATGCATTAAAAAAACAAACATCCATCGTCATGTCTTTTATAATAATTGTGAACGATTCCAAAAAAAGGGGAGTTCCCCTTTAAAATGTGAGGTATTATATACACAAACATTTTAACTGAAGAATACATGTGAGAGGGTTTGCAGATTTTGTGAGAGCTGTATGATCCAAAAAAGGCCTTACCCTCTTACTGACAACACTTCACACTGCTGAGCTAATGCAAGGATGTCAGGGATGACATTCTCCTCACGGAGGAGATTCAGGCCCCAATTTGAAGAGCCAATGTTGCCCTGAATGGTAAAGAATAAAAATTACAAAAATCAAATAAATTCCATCAGATACATTCCTTTTAGGCAAAGATAATTAGGATAACAGGTCTCAGATATAGGTTTACATTTACATAAACATTCTAGAAAAATAGTTATTAAATGTAATTGAAATGTCATTGAAACTGTTGAAGCTGGAACCCAGGACTTTCAGTATTAGCATCAATTAACTTGTAAAATGAGCCAGTCCTAAAATACATGAACTGGTGTGTAGTGTTGCTGACCAGAGCCCAAAGAGCAGCTTTCAGCTGTTTAATGCCCTCCCAGGTGTCCAGCATCGGGGAGCGAACAGTGTAGCTGAGGTCAGGAACTATACTCTGGAAACAAACAAAAGTAAAGAGTTACTTAGAGTTGATAATAAATCTGCATTAACAAGTACTGCATCCAAACCAGATAATAAAAATAATGTGTTGCAGCTTAAAATGATATTCCAGTGCAGTTACCTGAGCCTCCAACAGATGACAGCCTGTCTTATCATGTACGAGCTGACCGTACAAGTGCACAGGCAGATAGACATTTGGTCTTTGTAACCTGGTGACAAATCGGTAAAATTAGAGAGAAGTACATTTAAAGGGAAAGGACTGTGAATCCGGACGGCCTTTCACCTTTGGTTGCTGCGTCTGACATAGTTATCTCCATCAACAGGTTTGCGATAGGTTGTTAGTGCTTCGTTGAGCTGCTCCTCTATTAGGTCCACATATTTTAAGTTATATTCCTGCAATTCGAAAGGCATGCAGTCATTTCTTGCGATGTAATTTAACAAGTTATAAAGGTCCTGTTTTTTTAAATGGCATAGCAGCACAATAAATCAACTTCAAGATGTGTTGTACCTTCTGCCATTTATCAAGCTGTTTACTGACATAACCCCGCTCATTGAGATAAGAAAAACCTTTAGGTATGGACAGGAACCTGCAGTAGAGATCAAATGTAGCATGTTGGCTGGGAGTAAAACACATGTGATGATTTTAAGAACATTTAGATATAAAATAATCACTAACCTGAGGAGTAGCAGGAGGCCTTTGTCTCCCAAGTGGGACAAAGCAGGTTTCAAATGGATTAGCGCATGGAGGTTGGCCTGTCAAACACAACAAATATCGAGTCAGACAGTTCAATGTTTGGTTGAGAGCAGTTTGGGGCACATTAACCTGACTGACTTAAGCAAATGTGTGCCACATGAGTCACATATACTTTGTATATTAGCCCTTGTGTAACTTTAAGTTTTTTTATACACACTTACTCTTAGAATCTAAAAAGGATTTGCTCATTGGTGTCAAAAGTCAGCAATAAATTATTTTCTTTTTACTCCCATCGCTTGAAATATTTTAACAACTTCAGATATATCTATTGATATAAAGTTTTTTTTATGGCAAAATATGTGATATTTCTAAAAAAATAAGTTGCAGAGTGGAATATTTGAGGTTGGGTAATTACAGCCTTAAGTCAATAATTCATGACAACATTGATTTTGACAGTAGAAAAAGTAGACATAAACAATAGAATGTGTCAGAAAGCAGGCAGAACTTGGTTAAGTTTATTTAGTTCACAAAAGTATTTAATATATATGTGGCATGTTATATTTAACTGCTCAAAATTAGTTTCATTGCATTTCAGCAATTTAAATGACAGTTTAACACATTAATGCTTGTCAAAGCTCTGAGAAATATACTCATGCTTTTCTGGCGCTATCAGGTGGTTAAAAACAATATTTTCTTGTTTTTTTAAACGGTAAGAATGAGATTCATTCAAGCATAGTACAATACCAGGATTAGAGTCTGTTAAAAAACAGCCGTTTTAATGGGAGTCAATGGAGCCGAGTTCTTAAGGAAAACTGTGTATAATTTATGTTAATATCCTATTCTAACAATGTTGGAATCAATTTTATGAAAAAATAAATAAATAAATAAACTTGTGAAAAACTCCCTGGTGAAATTTCAGACCGCCCACCCTTGAACTAAACAATCATATCACTTGGTATGTCATGGTACATAAGGAACACATGTGATGCCCGTTTTGAGACCTACGGATCCACAAGGGTTAAATGACTATGCAGCACTGCAAGAAATATAAAAGAAAATGCATAACTTTCCAGTAAAATGATAAGAGGTTCAGAATTATTGCTTATCTTCTGGCAAATTAAGCAAGGTTGTGTTAACTATTTAAACACAGCTGACCATTCACTGCTGTTAATCATTACATATTTTTTTATATATTACATATATCTGTGCAAAATTGTTTACCATTTGAAAATATACTTGTGGAGTGTGAGTCGCCGTGGTTACCTTGTCCTCACAGGCCTCATCCAGAATGTCAAGGGCCTCCATGGACACAGCCTTGCTATGGTCGTGCAGCTGTGTGACCAGCAGCTCCATGCCCCAACTGCTAAAGAACTCCACACCTGCTCGCAGCAGTACACGCAAATGCTTGGTGGCATACAATCTGCAGGTCTGCTCAACAAAAAATAATGGGTGAGAAGAAAAGGAGTAATTGAGATTACAAAACATTTTTTTGCCAATGTATACAATGTTGTGTCCTTTCAAATGTAGGTAGGTAAAAGTGTTAATCAGAAACAAAATAGAAAGCGTCCAATGGTCTTCTGAGGTTGTGTGTTTCTGTTGTTGCCTTACATCAGTAGCAGCGGTGAGAATCTTAGAGAGGATCACTCTTGCCAGACCATCTCTGCTGTAGTCCAGTGTGGCTACAGCAAGTTTCAGCACAGCATCCTGGTTCTTCAGTGGGCACAGATTCAGCAGGCTACAAAGACAGAAAGCAGATCAAATGTGAAAGAGACCTGTGCAAACTTGGGCAGGTGGAAAAGCTCAGAAAAGCTCTTTGAGGTTGTTCCTCGCGCTGTCTTCAAATAGTCAAATATTCGATGATTCCATTGACCACTTATAAATTTGTAAAATATTCTTGTGTGCAGACAAATAGTTTTGGAGAGTGGGAGATCACATTAACATGCTTACAGTTTTGACCTCCCACTTCTCTTACACTATAAAATCAATGTGTCTGCACACAAGAATCTTTTTACAAATATATATATAAAAAAAATTTTTTTTAAATCTTCTCTATCTGTCAAATATTTAAATGTCTGAATAAATTAAAATTGAACAGACATAGCTCTCCGCTGGCAGAGGTAATGATCTTTTCGCAGGTTCACATAAAAAAACTTTATTACAACTTTTATTTCCTGTATTTAGTCAAGTTTGATTTCCTCTCTGCAGTTTGCCAAAGCCACGGACCTCATGAAACTATCCGATCTCTACCATGTGTGGTTTAGCCTTTTTTAAGGTGGAAAAAGTCGGAAATGAGATCTTTGTTTTGTTCACTTTAATGCAGTGGTTCTCAAAGTGGGCCATGAGGCCCGCTGAGGGTGTGCAATGCCCAAGCAGTTTGAGGAGTGAAGAAAAAAACAAAATTGAAGAAACGCATAAAAAGAAAAAGCTAAAATGTTATTAACCAATAACTAACAATACCACAAAACTTTGTTTTTAAATGTGTATCATTTTTATAACCTTCATCTTTGGCTCAAAAATGTTGGTGACGAGAAAGTAAGTCCTAATTGGTTTTTGTATAAGTTTAAAGGGGAACTGCATTTTTTTAAACAATTTTACCAATAATTCACAATCTTTATGAGACAAGAACACATGTCTGTTTTAATGCATTCTAACTCGTCAATAAAAGTCAGCTTCCAGTGGAGCCAATGGAAGCCATGACATCATTGCGTTTATTCAGGGCATGAAACCCAAAAAATAACCAACCAAAAAGCACCAACAATACTCAATTTACATTCCATGACCTAAATATTAAATAAAAATGAAATTTTTTGTTATTATAAGCGGTAACGTGAAGGACCTACATTTAGCGGCGCATTGAACATGCTGTTGTATTGATGTCATGAACTGGTGAGCTGCTTTCTCGCTTCGGAGCTTGTGAAAATGTATTCTAGATAAGAAATCATGCCTCTCACCTACATAGTAGAGGGATGTGGACATGACTGAGAAGTTGGTACACTTTGACAGCCAACTTAGACCTGGAAATGGCTAAAAAAAAAAACGAAAAGACGCTTTGTTCCACCCCCCTTTTTTCTTTGCGAGGATTTTGAGTTATTCTTCATCTAAATGGGAATATATCAACATCCTAACAGTCGGCATCCCAGTGAGAGCAGACATTGTACAGTAATGGATGTTTTATTATGTCTGTTGGCTCTCATGAAGTATGCAGTGAGTAGTAAAAAAAGTGAACGTTGTAATGCATTTGTAAAATTAATTAGCCGGCGTATGCTTGAAATGAGCAAAATACGTAAATATTACATGTTATTGTGAATGTGCCTGTTAATACAATACTTACAGTGTGTATATAAAACGTTGATACAAGTGCTTGGATGTTTTTAAGCGACTTATAGGCAGAATAGAGTGACTCCTATAGGCTCCATTAAAAGCAGCCTTTTGCTTGCATATATTTGGTGATTAGATTGCATTAAAAAAGAAAACCATATCTGTGCTTGTCTTACAAAAGGATTGTGAATGATCGGCAAAATCCTTCACACAAGAATGCTGCCATCCTGTTTGTTTTGGCAAATATCAATCAGATGAACTCTAAAAATACCTACATTTGACTGTAATCAATGTTATTGTCACACAGTATTTTTTGAAAACGCCCCCAGTGTATATTTTGCATGTTTTTTTTGAAGGAGGGGGAACTTTTGGGGCAAAAAAACGTTTGGGAACCACTGCTTGAATGAATGTCTGTGTTGTATTCCTTTTTTAAGTTTCTTTAATTAACTTTGGAAGAGTCACCATAGAGGTGCTAGAGCTACACCTACGTGACATTACTGACACCTGGTGACCAGTTAGTATACAGTACTACTAAAATCACAGCACTATTATTCTCTCTTTTAAAAAAAACAAAAAAACAACAACGCCATAAATTCAACTTGGCGTTAAATGTGCCAAATCTAACAGTTCAGATTCAACTATGAAAATCTTGAGTTGAAGACAGCCTTAGTTGTTCCTGTACACTCACCACTGAAATAGGCCACATTTCTCTAAAAGTTTGACTCCCTGAGGGTGTGCAGAGAGTGTTCCCAGGAAGAGAAAGTAATGTTGGCTAAGAGTGGTGAGCAGGCCATTGCTCTGCAGGCAGCGGTCAGGCTTTAGGCCTGCAGACGAAGACAGCCAAGATACCATGTCCCTCACCAGATCCTCCAGGTAACCTTGCCCATCCTAGTAAATAATAAAAGAGCATAGGCAAGTTAAGAAAACACACAAGGAATTGAACATCCATCCATCCATTTTCTACCGCTTGTCCCTTTTTGGGGAACATGAATAATAATAATTGTACTTTTTGCTGCTTTCATCTAACCTCGTCGGAGTCCATGAGGAACTCAACGAATTGGCAGCCAACCACAGTGAGTTGTCTTGCTTTAAGGTGATCCAATGACAGACCTGCGTACAATTTACTGCTGGGCTTGTAAAAGTACAGCAGCCTCCGCACAAACCTGCATCACATTTGTCAACAAGTGCAGTAGTCAGAACCAGATAGAGGTGTATAGCAAGGTCATGATGCTTTAAATGCTGTAAAATGGTCTCACTTGTGCATCTGTTCGTCTTTATTATTCCTGAGATTTACGTGTGGCCACTAGGAGGAAAAGAAGTTAACTTAAATATTATAAAAGATCCAAAGATGGGAACAGTGTGTGTTTGTTAGATGTTAAGTCTGTGGTGCAACATGATAGCTGCCTGACCTTAAGGATCGTGCCAATAAGTAACCAGTTCCACTCTAGGTTCTGCTTGTGGTTGAGAATGTGACTGTCTCTCAAGTTCATCATCAATGCTTCCTCTGTGTCCTAAACAACAACAAAAACTGAAATTATTGACTTCAAAAGACTTAAATTGTCGTTTGTCATCATTCTGAAACCTGAAAAACTATATTTAGCTAAAAAAAAAAAAACAACTAAAAAAGCTTAGTAGATGGTATGCAAAAGTTTTAGTGTCTTATCATTGATACGTTGATGTATTGTGACATTTATACCCAATAAACTACTACTTCTGTTGAATCCCATCAAAGTTTCACCGTGGTAAACATGAACATCATTGAGCAGATTACCTTTATGACGTAGATGTCCCTTTGGACCCGTGAGTGTGACTCTCTGCGGCTATGTGAGGACACAGACTTGCGGATGACGTGGTCCAGATAGAGGCTGTGTGGTTTCATTCCTTTCTTCTTTCTCTCATGAAAACGCTTCAAATTGTTGACTGCTGCACTTGCCCGACTGAAACAAATGTTTAATATGAATCCAAGTTATGCTCGTAATTTGAGTTCAGTTCCCTCTTACAAGAGGAGCGAATGCACTCACAGCCGTTTTTCCTGTGGGATGTCAAATGAGGCAGCCATGTTGATAAGGGTGGGTAGGCAGTGCAGGTGGTGACTGTGCGTGTGTGGAAGGATGGTGTTTGCCTAAACATGAGAGACACAGGTGGAAGGAAAAGCCTTGATATTTACAATACAGTCATGTTTATTTAAAAAAAAGTTTTAAGTGAAATGACAAACAGCTATTACAAACTTTAATAAAACTTAGTCAGACACTGTCCCTGTTCTACATTACCATATGTAGAAGTTCGCCTAAGATGATGGTGGCTCTGACTGCAAGCTGATCATCATTGCTTGTCACCACTTCTACAAGGCCCTGAAATGAAATGAGAGCATATGGTTTAATCTTAATATTCAAAGGCTTTTTTATTACACACACTAGGAAAACATCATAAACAATGTTGCATTTGAGCCAAACAAAATTTCTCCACGTAGGAAATCAATAAAAATGCAGGGATGAGATGGACCACAAAAATTAAAAACACATGGTTGTAGAAAAGCACCACTTATTACCATCAAGCGTACTGCAATTGTTAAGATATTAAATATTAGACTTGTTCACCAAAACAATCATATTTTATCAATACATGTGGTCTTTGGATTACAAACGAGGTCCGTTTCTAGACCGTGATGTAAGTCAGTTTTTAGTGTAAGTATACACTAAAGTACCGGTAAGTCACTGACACTGTACACACAAACATGTGATGGACTGATCTAGTAATGAAAAAAATAAATAAAGAATTTAATTAAACAGTAATAAAAAAAAAAGCAATCTTTATCCCTGTGGTTTACTGTAGCAACCTGCCAGTTATGTGTGGTGTTCTAGTGTTTTGTGATTTCCAACAGCCGTGAACGTGACGGTTGTGTGTGCTTGGATGCACGCAGAGGCAAAAGTTCCAGTTTGCTGATGTTTTGCCATGGTTGCAGCTTACAGTTGTTGTTTTTTCCACTTTTCCAAGAAACAGATTGTTGATCGACTACCTCCCAGTCATCCTTACAATGTCTGAGTTGATGCTACAATAAAGATAAAAGTTAAAGTGCCAATGATTGTCACACACACACTAAGTGCGGTGAAATTATCCTCTGCATTTGACCCATCCCCAAAGGGGAGCAGTGAACAGCAGCGGTGGCCGTGCTCGGTAATCATTTGGTGATTTAACCCCCAATTCCAACCCTTGATGCCGAGTGCCAAGCAGGGAGGTATAATGGGTCCCATTTTTATAATCTTTGGTATGACTCGGCCGGGGTTTGAACTCACGATCTACCAATCTCAGGGCGGACACTCTAACCACAAGGCCACTACACCCAAAGCTAATGCGCGTGCACGTGTTACGTACGTACGTAGTTCCATCATTACGTCCTAGAAGCTGTAAGAGGGCGGGATATAACGCCTAAAATACATTAGAAAGTTAGCGTCCTCCAGGCATCTGTGTAAATGTTGCAAACAATTCCTTTAAGTCATCCAGCAGCTATAAAATACAATTTCTGAATAGACAATATATCTAATATTTTTTTATTTCTGACAGTTCAAATATGTTGACGCGCACACATAGGACAGAAGATTCTCTGTCCATCTCTTTCTCACGGTCATTTCTGCGTAACTATGCCAGTTTGCAGGCACATTTCAGGTGTGCTAAGTAAAAACACAAAACAGCAACTGCAGAACAGTTTCCGTCTTGATAAATCGCATTGTGTATGCTAAATGATATCTGCATCTCCTCCTCCTAATATTATGACCATTCTGATAATCAGCATACATTCTGCATATTCATGAAGACAGACACTCTGAAGGGAGTGCGCTCATTTTTTTTTTTTAAATTTGCCCACTGTTCACAATCATTATGAAAGACATGACAATTGATGTTATTTTTTTTAATGCATTCTAAATAGTAAATAAATGCGATCAAAAGTCAGCTTACAATGGCGCCTATGGGAACTGCTCAATTGTGTCTATAAAGCCCTTAAAAAAACATACAAACACCTCTATTAGGGTTTTATATACGTACATGTTGTAAGTATACATCCAACGTCGTAATGGGCACATTTATAATAACATTTAATATTTACATATTTTGATCATTTTAAGCATAAGCGGTGCATTATTTTAAAAACATCACAATTTTTTCTCTTTTTTTCTTCATCGCTGTTTATTACTCATTGCAGAATTTATGAGAGCCAACAAATATAGTAAGACTTCACTTACAGTCTTACTGTACAATGTCTGCGGTCATTAGGATGATGACTGCGGGCATGTTCATATATTCCTGTTCAGATGAAAATTACTCAATCGTCTCGAAACTGCGTGGGGAGGTGGCGGGGACCAAGCGACTTTTCGTGTCGTTCTCGCAAGTTCTGGGTCCTAAATGGCTGTCAAAGTGAGCCAACTTGTCGGATTACATTCTCAGCCATCTACTTTCCAGGTGAAAAGTATTATTTATGATCTACAATAAACTTCAAAGGAGCAGGGAAGCGAGGAAACAGCACACCACTCGATGTAAACATAAGGACACGCGGTAATGATCACGTCGCCGCTAAAAATAGTTTGTCTGCATTGCGCTAATAATAACAATATCACTAATACTTGTTTAATATTCAAGTCACAGAATGTAAATGGAGTATTGTTGGCACTTTTTGAATGGTCATTTATTGGATTTTATGGGCGGAATAGAGAGCCTTCCATTGGCTTTTGTTTACGTTTATATAATATTTAGAATGCATTAAAAAAAAATCCATTGGTCGTCAGGTCTTTAATAATGATTGTGAACGATTGGTAAAATTCCAAAAAAAGTGTAGTTCCCCTATGAGAGACGCAAACCTCTGTGTACAAACTTAGTACATCAGCTTTGCGTGTGCTATCAAGTTTACACCTGTTTTAATACACGCAAACCTTAAGTAGATCAAGCCCATAGTGTATTCATCCGTAGAGTTGCACGTGTGCTGCAACTAGTTTTTCCCAAACCAATCTTTTGTTTATGGACCAAAGTTGAGGTTTTAATTAATTTATTATAGGAGCGTCATAAATTGAGAAAGACCTGTAAGCCAAGCAAAGGAAACTGTTACATGTGTTTTGCATGGTATTGGACTTATAAGAAAAACTGTTATATGTCAGACCCATAATGTTATCAAGATTGAGAAAGAGCACTGGTGGAAGACAATGAGTTTAACAAATGCATTTTATTCCCAAGACAATGGCTTACCTCTAGCAGCCCACTGGTGATGAAGGCAGACAGCACAAACGCTAAGTAGTTGTCCATCAAATCAGGTCTGTTCGATGGAAATGACAAACATTTTATGATTAACGTAAAGATTAAGACAACAGGGTGGGGGAAAAAAACTGCTGTCATATCATCTCTCACCGTGAGCGAGCCCGATGGGGCAACACAACTTTGGCCTCAGCAGCAACAAACCCATCAGAGAGTCTCCATGTATCTTGGAACCTGGCACGGTCTGACAGAGAATAATTTTAAAAAATGTGTTGAGAATTGAATGTGTTTTGCTTAACTTAACTTAACTAAAAGGTAAACAATATGTCTAAAGCTATCACAGCTCAATATACTCAATTACCAACACTTAGAAGAGCCTCAGTGAAGTCTTGAGTTACAATGGGCATAGGAAGCCTGAATATCTCATATAACACCTCCAACAAGGCTTTCTGCAAATAAAATATAGAAGACAGAACTTAAAATGATGGAAAATAAGCCTATGAAGGTGACAATTAAGCAAGTTGAGTTCATTTTTCACAGTCTGTACAGACAGGAAATTGTATATCAATTTTCCTGTGCAAACAGGATCTGTAAATCTTCCTGGATCAGTCAGTGACGTGGCTGCCTTCCAACATAAAAATTCACACTGCACCGAGTTATATTTTTGGGACTCCATCCACAGCCACATGCACAATGTTTACACAATTTAGAGGAAAATGTCAAGAAAGGTTCAAATCAGATTTTATTTTATTTTTACTTCTGAACATATGGTAATATTTGTAATAATGAAACACTCACCCTAACTTCCATATTTGGTATGCAAAGTAAACCAATTAAAGATTGGATTCCGGAATTTCCAGCCTTGCATAAATTTATAATCCCTATTTGGAAAAAAAAACAACCTTAAGAAGAACAACTTTAAAACAAGTATATACATCCATGCGCAATTATAGCCTGTATAAATTTGAATTGCATCTGAGGCCTTACCCGACCAAGAGCGGAAAGCAGCCACTATGGCCATTTTACTCGATAAGAAACGTGCTTCTTTGTCTTCTCTGCAAAAATGAAAACACACATACACTCATTAAAAAAACACCAATCCCACCCATAAAACATCATTATGATGGTCCCAGAAAATTTCTCAAAGAATATTTACAAAACGTTACAGTACACAACAGCAATCTTGAACAGCAGCAAAGCTAAACAAAACAAGGGATCAGGAGAAGGTATTACAAATGTATTTCAGAACAACTCCAAGACAGTTGCATGATGAATGCTCAATTTCCATCCACAGCTGTGTCATTGTGGACTCAATTAGCCCTTACAGTGAGGGTTGTGTCAGGACATGACACAAAACCTTTGACACATCACAGTGGTGACTACGATCAGAACATGGCAACAGTAAACAGACAGAAATGTCACAATAAGATGATTTTGTTTCCCCTTCACCCTACACTCGGATTCACTCACTTGAGTTGCACTTCAGTCATGTCTGCGTTGTGACGATAGTGAAAATCTGTGAAAGGCGCGAGGATTTGCTAGAAGACAGAACATACACAAACATGCAGTAAAATATATTGCATTCTCAATGACACTCCTAACTAATAACTTGTTCTCAGAAATTATGTGGAATCCCTCTCTAAAGTTCTTATAAATCCTCTGGCACCCTGCGTCTGATGTCATGTGACATCAATGTGGCTTGTGTGACTGTGGTGGGATGTTTTTGTTCAAGACGGCTTGTTTACAGACAGTGAGGCTTTGGGGAAAAACTGTCATACTTTCAGCACTACAGGAGAAGGAAAAGTTAACCTCTATCTGCTAATCCTGACACCCACCACACTGGCTCATTTACTTCCTATGAAAGGTGTGTTTGTTTTGTGCGTGTGTGGGTTACCTCTAACTCTACATCAATGCGCACATACTGGCGGGTACGTGGGTGGTTGAGAAGATGTAGTATGGTGGTGATCAGAGCCTCATTGATGCGGCTCAGCTGACAGTCAATCACACTTTTTAAGATAGTGCTGAGGCCTCCCCGTTTGGCAACTACCTCTGGGTTCTTCAGGGCTGTGGAAACCATAAATTGGCATAGATAGTGGAGTCAGATAGACACTTTTTTTTCGGGCACAACATTCAAAGTACATTAGAAAATAATCATCCATCCATTTTTATCTTCCAGTGGGCCCTTTTGAAAATATTGCCTGTTTTAAATCCATACCTAGCTCGCAAACGATGGCGATAGCTGCACGGACCATTCGGTCTCTCTCTTGTAGTCCATCAGTCCCCACAGCAATAAGAGAGTTTGCAACAGAGGTGGGGAAAAGCATTGCATTGACAGTGATGATCTACAGAGGGGAAAAATTAATGTAAGGGAAGGTGGGACAAATGTTTTCATATCACTTCTTCTTGAAGCTTTCAGGTGTAAAACTGTTTTGGGGGAACAAAATGTGCGGTTTAATGGTTTATGTAACATTTCAAATATGTAGCAGAAAAGTGTTTTTGTGATATGTCACATGGTGTCTTCTGAGCCCGACAGCAATTTCGTAAGTACAGAGCCGGCCTCTGTGTGTTTGCCTGCAAGTGTGTATGTGTGACAAAGTTTACAGTAAAGTACAGAAAGATCCTTAAATAGCCTTGACTGCAGAACATGCAGACTATCCACGCACTGAAGCTGTTGCAAACCCAATGATCTTTGTGATGGGAATATGCTGGCACAGGGCTGCATAGTAAGTAAGTGCAGGAGCCACATTCCTCCAGCAAAATGACAGCAACCCTACAAATGTATACAGGATGCTTGTGGAAGACCAGAGGCTCAATCTACCTTTCGGACAAGTCTCAGAGCCTGAGTCCTTTCCCCTTCGTTGCTCTGCTGGATGTCAATGCACCTAAACAAAGACATGACACTGTCTTTTTAGCACATGCAGGCAGTAGGAGAAAACATCCATGAACCATCATTTAAAAAAACAATCAATCAATCAATAAATACATTATTAAATCCAATACAGTAGTCTCACCTGGCTATCAAATAATCCACTTGTAATCTGAGGACCTTCTGCAGTACAATGGTGTCTCGAATGAGGTAGCGCAGTGCCCGCAAACCTGCAGCGCGCACTTCCTTAGCCTCATTTAGTAAAGCTAAACGCAGACTGTGGATTAAGATGCATTGGGAAGAGTCAAAAATAGCTACAATATTAATTAAGTTCAGACAATTCTTCTCAAAACAAAAAATTCACATTGCAGTTTGTCATTTATCCTAAGTAATTATTAACAAGGTCAGATTAAGAAGCACTTACCAAACAATGATTTCCTCGTATGTAAACCCAAAGATTTCCTCATTATGACCAACACTGCAGAGGAGCTAAAACACAGAGAGGATATGTGATATTGTAATGTTTATTAGCATAGATCTGTTCAAAAGTACAAGTAGCACTATCATGTTGGCATTCACATAACATTTTACACCTACACAGTAAGGGTGCTCCAAAAAATGTATTCACATCCAAATCGCGACTTTTATTTATTCTGATTATAAATCGATTCTTCATTTTTGAAAATCGAGCTGTTTTTTTTAAGATTTGTTATTTTTTATCTAAGAGTCAATTTTTGGATAAAAAAAAGATTAAACAACTACTAGTGATCTTAAAATTATTGATACAGTTTCTTTATTGTTAGTATTTTTTTTCTTAAATATTGTATTATTTTATTATGTCTTCTCAATCGCTTTGTACATTTCAGTTCAATGCATTGTAAAGATGGGTTTGAGTTGGAGTTGGAGTTGCTCTGTTTTCTTTTATTATATTGACCGACGGATCAGTTTCCACAGAGGAAGCGCTAGCTGTTCCAAGTCGGAACCCAGGGTGAACCATTCCTCTATGCATCAGTTATTGACGTCTCTGCGCTGCAAGAGGATCCCCCTGCTGACCTCCCTATGGACTGGACGCTCACATTATGAACCGTACCCACTTGGCATCCATTGACACTTGTTCACATCTGCGGTCCCCCCTAAGGTTTCTCATCAATTTACATTTTTTCTTGCCAGGATGTTGGTTCAGATCAGAGGATGTCGTTGTGGTTTGTGAAGCCCTTTGAGGCACTTGTGATTAAGGGCTTTATAAATACATTTTGAATGATTGATTGATCATTGAACATTCTATGTAAAAACATTTTTTTAAGTACATTTGTAAAAATATGTTTTTAGGCCATCACTGTGTGTATAAGTTGTACATCAGCAGCCAAAAGGAGCTTTTGTAACCTATAACCTGTGGTGATTTCTTTTTAAATGATCATTTATATACCAAATAATATATTACGAGAATTGTTTTGAATCGAATCGCCAACCCAAGAATCGGAATCGAAACAAGAGGAGCTTAAAGATTCCCACCTCTGCTACACAGTACTCAGCATAAGCCTATTGATGAATAGTATGGCTGACCCAAACAGCTTCCCAAACATCAAACAGCATCAATTTCTTTTCATCACTGTTTATCAATGAAGGCTAGAATTAGGGATGCGCCACTTTCAGTAAAAGAAGCGCATAGATGCCCAAGATAATTCACAAAAAGGTCAGCATATCAAACAATGTGTATGTCCTTAGAAAGTCAATAATGCAGATGAACTGACTGCATTGATACAGAAAGAAACCAATGGACCATGAGACATCTAGTTTTATGATTTATATTTATCTATCTACACATTCGGCTTGTAAGTGGACTAGTCAAGTCATTTGTCCAGTGAAACATTTCTTTGAATCTCCTAAAGCATAAAAATGGGAGTAAATTTGTAGCGTGAGAGGATGGGATGAGGAATCATAGAGGTGACGAGAAGGGGGTTGTTTTGAACCAGCACTGATGTCAGAGCCCAAACAGGCAGAAGGAGGGGAGAAGAGACCGCGAAAGGGGCATGTGACACTCTCCGGGGAGATTAGGTCACCCTCACTGTCCTAGAACCCATTTAAGGAAACAGAAGAAACAGAGCCACGAAGGATGTACCTATTGTCTTGTTGTAAACAAGAATTAATAAAGACTATGAATTACAGACAAAAATCAGACGCTCACTCAACCTTCAACTCTTTCTGATGCCACAGGCTGCACAGCGACTGGTAAACCCAGTCTCAATATGTACTCAACTGACACCCAAATGAGCTTTTAAAGAGGCGGCTCACCAATTGGATGTCAGCAAATGTTTCAAAGAAAATATTTGCTCTGAACGGTGAATTGGCCAATTCTAACAATTCAACACAGAAGGCATTCATTCCACGTTGTCCTTTTGAACTTGGCTTTTCTGTTATTGTTAATCTGGTTTTCATAAAAGAAGGAGAAGAATGGAGTTTCTTCAGGATATTTTTATTAGACACTAAGGAAAATCATCCAAGGCTCCTCGAAAACGTTTTCTCAAAAATCTGTTGCCCACCATTTCTGTGTTTTAAAGTACCAGTAGAGTGGAAAAAGAAGTTAACTTTATATGCTTAATTGTGTTTCATTGTATCCATTGAAGGCAGCACGGTGGCACAGGGGTTAGTGCATCTTCCTCACAATACGAAGGTCCTGAGTAGTCCTGAGTTCAATCCCGGGCTCGGGATCTTTCTGTGTGGAGTTTGCATGTTCTCCCCGTGACTGCGTGGGTTCCCTCCGGGTACTCCGGCTTCCTCCCACCTCTAAAAACATGCACCTGGGGACAGGTTGATTGGCAACACTAAATTGGCCCTTGTGTGTGAATGTGAATGTTGTCTGTCTATCTGTGTTGGCCCTGTGATGAGGTGGCGGCTTGTCCAGGATGTACCCCGCCTTCCGCCCGAATGCAGCTGAGATAGGCTCCAGCATCCCCCGCCACCCCGAAAGGGACAAGCGGTAGAAAATGGATGGATGGATGTATCCATTAAACCGTATCCAATTGTATTTACAATCCACAAAGTATGTGAAAATACGTCTAACCATCACAAAATGCCACAAATTCAGTCAGCCATTTTGAATAATCCGCTCCGAACGTCTTCAGCAATTTCCGTAGATTGACGTCACTGGAGTAACACTTCTACACTCTGACCATAGTATCACATCAGTAATACTGGAAATATGCAAAAAATAGAGAGAAGTGTTGTCTAAAATTTTACAATCCCTATGTAAGACATGAACACATACAGTATGTTTCTTTTTTTAATTCATTCTAAATCGTAAATAAATAAATACATAAATAATCCGTCAATGGGGACTCTCTATTCCGCCCACAAAACCCTCTAAATAACCATCGAAAACCCGCCAACAATACTCTATATACACACAGTGACCTCAATATTGACCAAATATTAGCGATGTTGTTATTATAAGCGCTAACGCAGACAAACTATTTTTAGCGGCGGATTGATAACCCACAGCTAAGTAGCTCTCTGCTGCTTTACTGTGAGCTGGCCGCGATGTCCTGCTGCTCCCATATCATCGCGTCTCGGCTCGTCAAAGTTATTCTAGATTATAAATCATGCCTCTCATCTGGATATTAGGAGGATTTAGCCATAAATCTAGAAGTTGTTCATCTGTGACATTCAATTTACCCAGAGATGGAGACAAACACACACACTGAAGACAGTGTCTGCAGGGAGACTTCTTCTAAATCCTTTGTGTGCATCATGATTAATTCTTCATCTAAACGGGAAGATATGGACATCCTATCAGTCGTTATCGAAAAAAGAGCAGACATTGTATAGTAAGCTATCGTTTTATTATGTACGTAGTTTGTATTTCTTCTTTAGCAATTAGCAATACTGCTACTTGATGCTTAGTGTTTTACTACAGCTGGATCTGTTTAGCAGAGTTTCTAAAACTTGTAGCTCATCTTCCTTATATTCAAGATCAACAATATAAGTTTCTGGATCATATTTTTCACAAAGTTATCGCTGTTTGCTCTCACAAAGTCTGCAAGATTTGCATTGTTGTTGGTGGGGAAGGGATCTGCGGTTCCTACCTCTACGTCACACGATCACATGACTGGCTAGCTCATTATCTCTCAAAATGGCTCGGGAATCTCTGTGAGATTGTTTATTTATTTATACATATTTATTTACTTGCAAACCTTGGAAGTATTTTGGTGTCATACATCATATATAAATGTTCATAACTTCAATATAGAGGCAACTTGTTTTTCCACTCTACAGGTACTTTAAGTGGGGCAATAATTCAGTCTTTTGATTGGTCACAGTTGAAACCTGTG
Source organism: Entelurus aequoreus (assembly GCF_033978785.1). NCBI lineage: Eukaryota > Metazoa > Chordata > Actinopteri > Syngnathiformes > Syngnathidae > Entelurus > Entelurus aequoreus. The sequence continues at coordinate 62,205,901 of NC_084736.1, read as the reverse complement.
CAGTCATTTCACAAGCCATTTCCATTAATGTTACTTTTCTAACTAACACATCATATTCTGCTACCAAACATTGCAGCGGCTCAGAAGTACAAACCGTGGCTGTGGGTGGTCAGCTGGGCGACGGGGTCCAGTGTCTTTAGGGGTAACGGGTTCTTCTGCACCTCTGGTATGGCAGCGGTCATGTGTCAATGATTTGGCGTTTTTTTTTTTGTTAAAGTAAGCAATCCAGTGGATCCGGGTACTTTTCTGTCACATATTGGTGTCCAAGATTGACAGTTTAGCCTGCTTAGGCATACACATACGCATACGTTGGCTGTGGAACTGGAATAACAGCAGCTGGGCTGTCTCCCCTGTAATGCCCACCTGAGCAGGTAACTCGCGCTGCTGGTGCAGAAAACGCCAAGGCGAGCTTTGAGCAACTTCTTTCGTCGTCTTTATTGGCTTTCAAGGCATGGATACTAGTGGCGTTGATGTGTCGATGTGCGAGATATCATCCACAGAAGGAGTCAAGAAGTCCCGGATGACCGACGCCATGTTTGTTTGAGAGGTTTGGTGAGCTTCGGGGCAGTTTGGAACCTCCTACGAGGTAGGAGTGCTTGATTTGTTCACCCTGGCCCACCTACAGCACAGTATCGGTGATTTCGCCTCATTGCAGAATTTTTTATTTTATCGATTGTTGGAGCTAATTTTAATGTTATCTGATAACTGGTGTGACGTCATAATTCCTAATATCAGTGTGATGACTGTCGTGCACCACCGAGTAAATAGGTTTTTGATACAATACCACCGCTAAGTCTTGATGTTCACAGTTGTGTACTGCAGAGGAAGAACAATACATCCATGCAATTTGTTATTCTTATAGCCAGACCTGTGCATTTACTTCCATACCTGGTGGTTTTGGCTACAACTGTTGCCTTCCTTAAAAGTTTTCACGTGACATCACATGATAACCTCTGAGGAAGGCAACAGTTGTAGCCAAAACCATCAGGTACTGAAGTAAACACACTAGCCTGGCTACAAGAATAAATTCCCAGCCTCTAATCATTGAGATCCAGGCATTCTTTAAACAATAACAAAACACTTCTCAGTGTTGTTGCATTTGCAATAATAAGTCAGGTAAATATATGACAGCATTACCTTGACAAAGTTGTTCAGGTGGCCAAGTTTACGCATGTTACTGACTCCGTGTGGTTTGGCCACATTTTGAAGGATTTCTCTGAAGTTTTCTGATGGTTCTGTAGGACAAATAAACATAAATACAGTGTAAATAATACCAGTATTATGTCATAATGTCATATTATCAGTCGGTGAACTGTACGTGTTATGTTGCAGGGAAGAAGTAGGTCTATCTGGTCAAACTTCTACTATGTGTACAGTGTACACAAAGTCTAGACAGGGATAAATGTTTTCTTGTTTTCATTCAAATGGCAATACAGGTTTACTGTAGCTCAAATTTGAGCCAAGAAGTGGTGGCCATCCCTCGTACTATACCACGTACAGGGTCATTTCCAGCTAACTTAGAGTACACCAGGGACTCTACACTAGTCAATCACATTATTTTTATATTCACATTCACACATAGAGCATATCTTCCATAGCCTAATATATAAATAATTTTGGATGATAGAAGTCGGAAATACCCAGATAGAACCCATATATATATATAATTGTTCACTCTTTGTTTCATTGCAGCCATTAGCTAAATTCAAAAAAGGTCATTTTGTTTCTCATTAATGTATACTCAGCACCTCATCTTGACAGAAAAAAACAGAAATGTAGAAATGTTTGCAAATGTATAAAGAAAACCCTCAAAAATCACATGTACATAGTTATTCAGGCCCTTTGCGCAATACTTTGTTGATGCACCTTTGGCAGTTATTACAGCCTCAAGTCTCTTTGAATACGATGCCACAACCTTGGCACACCTATCTTTGGGCAGTTTAGCCCATTCCTCTTTGTAGCACCTTTTAAGCTCCATCAGAATGGATGGGAAGAGTTGGTTTTCATCCAGGATGTCTCTGTACATAGCTCCATTTATCTTTCCCTCTATCCTGACTAGTCTACCAGTTCCTACTGCTGTCCCAACAGCCTGATGCTGCCACCTCCATGCTTCACTGTAGGGATGGTATTGGCCTGATAATGAGCACAGCCAGGTTTCCTCCAAACATGACGCTTGGCATTCACGCCAAATAGTTCAAGCTTTGTCTGATTAGACCAGATAACTTTGTTTCTCATGGTCTGAGACTATTTCAGGTGCATTTTGGCAAACGTTTTACTAAGGAATGGCTTCCGTCTGGCCACTATACCATACTGGCCTGATTGGTGGTTTGCTGCAGAGATGGTTGTCGTTCTAGAAGGTTCTCCTCTCTCCACAGAGGAATGCTGTTCTAAATCTCCTCCCTGACTAGATTAAGATGAATACAGCAATGTACAAAGACATCCTGGATGAAAACCAATGCTTCCCATCCAATCTGATGGAGCTTGAGAGGTGCTGCAAAGAGGAATGGGCAAAACTGCCAAAAGATAGGTGTGCCAAGCTTGTGGTATCTTATTCAAAAAGACTTGAGGCTGTAATTTCTGCCAAAGGCGCATCAACAAAGTATTGAACAAAGTGTGTGAATACTTATGTACATGTGATTTTTGAGTTGTTTTATTTTTATTTTCTACAAATGTCTACATTTTTGTTTTTTGTCAAGATGGGGTGCTAAGTGTACATTAAATAATGAGAAATAAAATGGAGTTTTAGCAAATGGCTGCAATGAAACTAAGAGGTAAAAACGTAAAGGGGTCTGATTACTTTCTGCACCCTTTGTAACTGTTTCAAAAATCTGAAATCAAACCTGTATAAAACAGTTACGTTTAACTAGAAGAGAAGTTATTATCGTACAAACATTGGCAATCTGCTCTGTGAGCAAAATTAACAAGAATACATATTACAAGATGTTACCAGTATATCTAAAATTATACGTTATTAAACAATAACAAAAAAGCAGTTTTACTTTGCTACATCAGTGGGCCTAAAGGTTTATAAGCAGTGTTTCTCAATAATTCATTTATCTGTGACGGACTCCCACGATTATTATTTTTTCAAATCTCCCGCGCGTGTTATAAAGATGCAATTTAAAACTTTGTATGCTAGTCAATAACTTAATGTGATCATAATATTTAAAAAACATGAGATAATGTCACACAATCATACATTATTTAAAAGCTCTGTTTTACCCAACCACATACAAACACTTGAGTTTCGCATCATGGCCAATTATGCAAATTAGACGATGAAACCAAAACCCAAACCGCTTACTATTTAAGGGAAATATACAGGATGCTAATAGAGGTTCAGAGGCTTGTGGTTCAGGTAGAGATAAGAATAGAGTTGAGACTTCACAAAAAAGCTTCAGTTGCCATGCAACAGTTTTCACTTACAGGCCATCCTTGACATAATGTCAGTAAAGGTATGTTGAGAATAAATTATCAGCAATAGATAAACTCGGCTTCTAATCATTTTCAGACAAGTGATGTTTTTTATGTAACTTGGGAAACATCTCTAACAAAAATCAACCATACTATCCCTAACATACTGGATTTTGCAGCATTTTATGTTAATGTGTTAACAGGTAGGGCTGTAACGATTCATTTGGGTTAAATCACCAAAAATGATTCCGTGGCGCGTCACCGCTGCTGCCCACTGCTCCCCTCACCTCCCAGGGGGTGAACAAGGGTATGGGTCAAATGCAGAGGACAAATTTCACCACACCTAGTGTGTGTGTGACAATCATTGGTACTTTAACTTAACTTAACTTAACTTTAACAACGATTTGAATCAGAATTTGTGGTTACCGATACATCCAGGGACGATATTTTTTTAGAACGATACAATCTGAAACGATTTAGCATAAACGATTCAGTAACTTTTTAGCAAAAAATAAATTCATCCAGTGTGACTGCGAAATAAATACTGGACACTAGACACTACGGGTGAAGTTTTAGGTTTGGTTGATATCAGCACTTCAGTCATCAACAATTATATAATCTGAGAAATGGACATTGTAACAGTGTAGGTCTGACTTTGTAGGATATGTACTACGAGCAGTGAACATAGTGAGCTCAGAAAGCAGAAAATGTATGTATAAAATGTATCAAATCAAATGTTCACAGTTGTGCATTTGATTTTATACATTTTATACATACATTTAAGTAATCAAATGTGTATATACTTGAACAAGTATGTATACTTGTTCAAGTATATACACATTTGATTATTTAAATTTGATTATTTACAATCCGGGGAGGTGGGATGTGGTGGGGGGAGGGTGTTAGTCTAGGGTTGTAGTTGCCTGGAGGTGATCTTTTAGTGAGGTTTTGAAGGAGGATAGAGATGCACTTTCTTTTACACCTGTTGGGAGTGCATTCCATATTGATGTGGCATAGAAGGAGAATGAGTTAAGACCTTTGTTAGATCGGAATCTGGGTTTAACGTGGTTTGTGGAGCTCCCCCTGGTGTTTTGGTTATGGCGGTCATTTACGTTATAGAAGTAGTTTGACATGTACTTCGGTATTTTGATTGATTGATTGAAACTTTTATTAGTAGATTGCACAGTGAAGTACATATTCCGTACAATTGACCACTAAATGGTAACACCCAAATAAGTTTTTCAACTTGTTTAAGTCAGGGTCCTATTAAATTGATTCATGATACAGATATATACTATCTCCATAATACAGTCATCACACAAGATAATCATCAGAGTATATACATTGAATTATTTACATTATTTACAATCCGGGGTGTGGGATATGGAGGGGGGGTGGGGGGGGGGGGTTAGGTTTGGTTGGTATCAACACTTCAGTCATCAACAATTGCATCATCAGAGAAATGGACATTGGAACAGTGTAGGACTGACTTGGTAGGATATGTACAGCAAGTAGTGGACACAGAGAGAGAGATCAGAAAGTATAAGAAAAAGTGTCTACATTTGATTATTTACAATCCGAAGAGGTATGATGTGGAAGGGAGGGTGTTAGTTTAGGGTTGAAGTTGTCTGGAGGTGTTCTTTTAGTGAGGTTTTGAAGGAGGATAGAGATGCACTTTCTTTTACACCTGTTGGGAGTGTATTCCATATTAATGTGGCATAGAAGGAGAATGAGTTAAGACCTTTGTTAGATCGGAATCTGGGTTTAACGTGGTTTGTGGAGCTCCCCCTGGTGTTGTGGTTATGGCGGTCATTTACGTTATGGAAGTAGTTTGACATGTACTTCGGTATCAGGGAGGATTTTATAGACTAGGCTCAGTGCAAGTTGTTTTACTCTGTCCTCCAGCAGTAAAGACCATTTTTAAACCCGTCCTACGCTACATTATTATGTGACTGCGCCGGCACGATGTTTATATGGAGGAAAAGCGGACGCCTGGAAAGCATGCGGCTGTTAAGGTGTGAAGGTTTCAGGTTAGAGAGGACGCTGAAGGCAGTGCCTTAAAGGCACGCCCCCAATATTGTTGTCCGGGTGGAAATCGGGAGAAATTAGGGAGAATGGTTGCCCCGGGAGATTTTCGAGAGGGGCACTGAAATTCGGGAGGGTTGGCAAGTATGCCAGTGTGCCGCGGCACAGTGGTTGAAAAACACGGCTGGAGTTCATTCTGCAACCCAGTTCACAATAGCTGGCCATCAACACAGGCAGTCATGCTATCAACAAGATAAGTCTTAGTTAGAAATCGATTTGTGCTATATGCATTCATAATGAATCACAAGTGAATGCATAATAATACACATACTTAAAGAAAAAAACACATAAGATTATATGTAAAATGTAAACAATCAGAGAGGGAGTGTAAATCTAAAGAGCCTGTGCGTTTCACCATAGCACCAGATCTCCTCTGCACACCATGTGCTGCTAGAATGTTGCTCAACTGTCAACATTAAAAGCCAATTTCCACAAGGTAGACCGGCAACAATAATGTCTGCTAGACCTATTTACAGCCTATCCCGCAGACTCGCCAATCAAAACAACAGTGCCGTCATGGGTTGGTTAGCTATGGCAGCTAGCTACGGCTAACTCAGCTAGTTAGTTAGCTTGCGAACGCCTGTTATTAAGATGCGGCTTGCAATGTTATTACTATAAACAGGACAGGGAACAAACTAAATGGCATAACGGGGCGACGTATAAACGTAAGGTATTGTCTTTAGCTTTGCACGGCTTGGTTTGTGGGGGAAATGTCTCCATCCATATTGAACAATAATCGCTTTCAGTATGATGTGAACAAGCCTTACCTCTGGTCAGATCCAGCGGTACGTTCTCTTCCCCGCTGTCATTCCGACCTGTCAAAAACACACACGGCGGGCATTGCAGGTGAAGACGGCGAGGTCATCGGGTGACTGAGAAACGCAATATTCGCAAAATGGCAATGAGAACCACAGCGCCGAGTCGGCTTTTTCACGCTTACCTCGCATCCGAAGACTCCGGATAGGACGGCCGCGGAAGCTGGCCGCCATGTTTCCAGGAACATCCACAACACCGGAAACTTCGTGGCTTCTCGCGAGAAAACAAACACAACGAGGGTTGTTGTCACGACATACCGTCTCGCAGATTCGGGATCAGATGAATGCGGCTCGATCTCCGTTGAAACACTATCAAGACGGCAAATGTGAAATCCGACCCAGTGTCAGTTTGTGAAGAAAGAACGTCTTCATCACGGTTGATCGTACCCTCCACCGCAGAGTAGCACATCAAGTGTGTATATATATATATACTGCAAATTATTTGCCACTTGCAGATATTTCAAATTTTTTCTAGAAATGTCCCTAATTTTAAGAGCTATTTCCTTATTTTTAGTCTTTGACTAATCTTACTTGTAGCATTAACATGTATATGTTAAAATTAGTTAATAAATGCTTTAAAATGTCATATCAGAAATTATTGGTATCGTTTTATTTATTATCGGTATCGTTTTTGTTGTTGTTTGTTTGTTTTTTATTAAATCAACATAAAAAACACAAGATACACTTACAATTAGTACACAAACCCAAAAAACCTACCTCCCCCATTTACACTCATTCACACAAAAGGGTTGTTTCTTTCTGTTACTAATATTCTGGTTCCTACATTACATATTTAGACTTAGACTTAGACTTAGACTTCCTTTTTATCGTCATTCAAATTTGAACTTTACAGTACAGATAAGAACAACATTTCGTTACATTAGCTCATGATAGTGCAGGATAAAAAAAGCAATAAGGTGCATATATAAATAAATAAATAGGTTACTGTACAGATAAATATATTGCACTTTTTCACATGCGTCCACGTTTATGGATGTATGTTGTATTGTCTTTTTTATTCCAGCGAGTTAATCCATTTTGGGGGGAGTTGAGGGGATAATTTAATTATGATGCGTTCAAGAGTCTTACGGCCTGAGGGAAGAAGCTGTTACAGAACCTGGAGGTTCTACTTCGGAGGCTGCAGAACCATATCAATATATATCAATACAGTCTGCAAGGGATACAGTCCGTAAGCACATGATTGTGTGTGCTGCTGGTCCACTAATAGTACTAACCTTTAACAGTTAATTTTACTAATTTTCATTAATTACTAGTTTTTATGTAACTGTTTTTATATTGTTTTACTTTCTTTTGTATTCAAGAAAATGTTTTTAATTTATTTATCTTATTTAATTTAATTAATTTTTTAAAAAAGGACCTTATCTTCATCATACCTGGTTGTCCAAATTAGGCATAATAATGTGTTGATTCCACGACTGTATATATCGGTATCGGTTCATATCGGTATCGGTAATTAAGAGTTGGACAATATCGGAATATCGGATATCGGCAAAAAGCCATTATCGGACATCCCTAGTTAAAATTGAGAAAATAAATATTCAAATAGGATAATTTGGTTCCCCTCAACCCCCACATAGAAAATCATGTTTAAAGATTCGGCAATATCTCCAAGATCCTTAACCTCTTAAGGCCCAAGCTGTTTGTTTACATGTTTTTTTTATTTCTCTTTGCTATTTGGGTTCATTGGACCCTAACTTTAATAAAAACTAAAAATCATCTTTTAATATGATGTACTTAGTCCATGTGTGCACCATTGTGTACTTCATGTGTAGTGACATGCACATTTTTATTTTTACACTTTTTTTTTTCCAAATTCCATTGTATGTTATACTCTTCTGACACCACCAGATAGCAGTTAAAGTGTCCATATGTCGGCATAGGACCCCAATTCAGTAGTGTACACAATTTTGGAAATAAGAGCTAAAAGGTGCTGTCCACGCATGTGGCCACTAAGGCCTTTAGAGGTTAATTTAAAAATTGCAAGTTGAATAATGCTTGGACTTTTTTTTAAATTCCTTTTTATGATGTTGCCCCTTTTGTTTTAATTTAATAGTTGTTTTAATTCACCTATATTTTGTACAGCGCTTTGTAATTTCTATATGTGAAAAGCGCTTCATAAATACAATTTACTTGTTTTCAGAATAAAATACATATTTCTATCTTAAAAGTCATGCTAATTTCTAAATGTACAAATCTTAATTTAGGATATCTTATTTAAAGTAAAGTATCAATAATTGTCATACACACTTGGTGTGGCAAAGTTATTCTCTGCATTTGACCCATCACCCTTGATCACCCCCTGGGAGGTGAGGGGAGCAGTGAGTGGTGGTGGCCGCGCCCGGGAATCATTTTTGGTGATTTAACCCCCAATTCCAACCTTTGATGCTGAGTGCCAAGCAGGGAGGCAACGAGTCCCGTTTTTATTGTCTTTGGTATGACTCGGACGGGGTTTGAACTCACAACCTACTGATCTCAGGGCAGACACTCTAACCACTAGGTCACTGAGTAGGTCTATCAAGCAAGTAAAATGATCTGTCAATGCAGCTAGTTAATTTCACTAGTTTTTAGTATTTTTCCTAAATTCTAGTTTTATTATATTTTGACAGCTTTTTTGCAGTGTAGTTATTTCCCCAAGTAAATAATTCGACTCATCAGATAGTTTTACTGAAATACAATTCTAAATAGGTAGGAGGCCCCGGGGAAGACCCAGGACACGTTGGGAAGACTGTCTCTCCCGGCTGGCCTGGGAACGCCTCGGGATCCCCCGGGAGGAGCTGGACGAAGTGGCTGGGGAGAGGGAAGACTGGGCTACCCTGCTTAGGCTGCTGCCCCCGCGACCCGACCTCAGATAAGCGGAAGAAGATGGATGGAATTCTAAATAGATTAAAGTAGATTCCATTATTTGGTCATTTCTGATTTGTGTCACACACTTAAAAGATCAAAATAATATCAACCACTAAACCATAATAGTAAATATAATCCTATGAGAACATTTTAAAATGTGTTTAATAATCAAGCCACTAATAAGAAGTATGGTTGTATAAATATGATGATCAGGTTATAGAAATACTGTATGATGATCAATTGTTTCGTCATTTGACGTTGTGTAAAATCAGTGTGCGGAAAGGCGATCAGATAAATCAATAAAATCAACAGAGAGCTTTTTGCAGAATTTTATTAACAAAAAAACAAAATCATGAAATAATAAATACAAAGTTTGGTAATTATGTAACCTTCATCAGATGATATATGTAAAACATCATACAATGGGGCCAAAGCAGGCCAATGTCAACAAATACATCTTAATGTATTTATTTAAGTCACTTGAGTAAAAAGAAAAATATATCTTTAAAGTCCCAACACTCAAACGTCATGCACTTTCAATTTTGTTTTGTTACAGTTATGACAGCATCAATATCCTGTATGGCTTTGGATATCATCTGAAGAGCTTTTGCGACGTCGACCTCACTCACTGGTTCAGAGGTGATTTCAGGCGAACCATTTTGTGCGAGTCTTTTCTCCTTTCTTCCGAGCAAGTTGCTGTTTTCAATCGTAACTGAGCCCACAGTGTTAAAGTATATATTTATCTATCTTATGAAGTTGGGATTACACACAGATAAAACAAAAGATACAGTATGCTGGTGGCTTCTTCCACCATTATTTAATTGCTGAAGGATACAGTTGACTCGTTTTATCTTTTCAAGTTCTTGCCTGAGGTGAGTGTAAAGAAGCAACACAATTAACAATAAAATTGAAGGCATAATTTGACTTAGTGATACTGTAAGAAAATCTACTCACCGATTTCCTTGCGTATCTGTATCAGACTTATGATGGCTCACAGGTGAATAATTTGTTTCAAGCATTGTTGGTTTGGAGACGTCACTCAACTATGAACAAAGCAACATGAATTTACAAAGGTGTGTGTAACATCTAACGAGCATCAATGTCACAACCTGCAGCAAGCAGCTGGGTGTGACACGTAGCCTCAGTGATGTTTTAGCCTCGTTGTAGCTTGCAAGAATCCTTGTGAAAGCAGAAGAGGTGTGTGGAATCAATGCAGCACCATTAATTCATGCGGAAGCTTACCTGCTTGCACGACCTACAACGGAGCAAATTGAATACAACTGTCTCGGTCTGTCGGGTGGGAGGCTGTTAAGGTGATATGTCACCTCTTTGACCTTTGAGGAGGAAATAAAAGGGGGTTTAAAAACCATGCAGATACGCCATATCATTAAACAGCGGAAATGTATGATAGACTCATGTTAGGCTGACATTTGCCTGCGTCGAATGCCACTCTGGCTTGTAATGAGTGAAGTACATGCCGAAGACTCCATCAGACCGAATGATAGATCCATCACCAGGCGAGACCTCTATGATGGAGATATCTTTGCCCAGTATCCTACACAAGAGACATTTAAGCAAATTAGCATGCAGTAACTGACATGGGTGTGTGTATGAGGGCCTCAGAGAAAATGTAAGATAAAATAGAGATGCGTTTGTTTTTCCATATCAATTGCAATTAGAGATGTCGATAATATCGGCCGATAAATGCTTTAAAATGTAATATCGGAAATTATCGGTATCGTTTTTTTAAATGATCAGTTATTTTATTTTTTTTATTATTTTTATTTTTTATTAAATCAACATAAAAAACACAAGATACACTTACAATTAGTACACTAACCCAAAAAAACCTCCCTTCCCCATTTACACGGATTCACACAAAAGGGTTGTTTCTTTCTGTTATTAATATTCTGGTTCCTACATTATATATCAATATATATCAATAGTCTGCAAGGGATACAGTCCGTAAGCACACATGATTGTGCGTGCTGCTGGTCCACTAATAGTACTAACCTTTAACAGTTAATTTTACTCATTTTCATTAATTACTAGTTTCTATGTAACTGTTTTTATATTGTTTTACTTTTTTTATTCAAGAAAATGTTAATTTATTTATCTTATTTTATAATTTTAAAAAAAAAAGACCTTATCTTCACCATACCTGGTTGTCCAAATTAGGCATAATAATGTGTTAATTCCACGACTGTATATATCGGTATCGGTTGATATCGGTATCGGTAATTAAGAGTTGGACAAAATCGGAATATCGGATATCGGCAAAAAGCCATTATCGGACATCCCTAATAGCAATACAGCAAATAACTAGAAAAGCACCCGGAGAGCGCAGACCTCCGCCAGGTTCTACCTCCAAATACTAAAAAAAAGTCACACCTTTGCACAATTGGTGACGTCACAAATTGGGAAAACCGTCAGCAAATTATCCATATATCATATGAATGTACCAAGAGTGCCTCTACGTGCATCCGCCATCATAGTCCGTGCTGTAGTCAATAAGCTCTTTCTTTTACGCTATCCTTTTGTTGTGGGGCAGACTGGCTTGTACATGCACATGCATCCTCTGCTGTTGTCATTTCTAATACAAAGTAGTGTATAGTTCTCACTTATATGTATCAGTAAACTTACTATGGAAGCGCTAAAAAAAAAAGAGGGCGGGAAGAAGACGCAGTCGAAGTGGAAACATGTAAACAAGACCGCCCACAAAACGGCGCCCCCTGAAGAGACGGTCAGAAAGTGGCTCGAAATAACGGTCTGTAAATCATAATCTATGCCACATTTTGACCAAAGAACCACCATTACATGTTATGTAGACCAGTGGTCCCCAACCTTTTTTTAACCGCGGACCGGTCAATGCTTGAAAATTTGTCCCACGTACCAAGGGGGGGGGTTGTCTTAAAAAAATACAATCATGCGTGCTTACGGACTGCAGACTGTATTGATCTATATTGATATATAATGTAGGAACCAGAAATATTAATAACAGAAAGAAACAACCCTTTTGTGCGAATGAGTGTAAATGGGGGAGGGAGGTTTTTTGGGTTGGTGCACTAATTGTAAGTGTATCTTGTGTTTTTTATGTTGACTTAATTAAAAAAAAAAAAAAAAATAAATAAAAAGGTTTTTTTTTAAATTTCTTGTGCGGCCCGGTACCAATCGATCCACGGACCGGTACTTGTCCGCGGCCCCGTGGTTGGGGACCACTGATGTAGACCACAAGTATGTGTTTTAAATGCAGAAAAAAAATCATGATATGACCCCTTTAATAATTCATACTTCACGGAAACAGGAACCAATTAACAATACATGAGGGACTGCTGTACATGTTTACATGACAATAAAAAAAATATAGCATTAGTTCAATTAAACTTACACTTTTAAACCACTTTCAAGGAAAACACAGTTGTGTATAATTTGGTAAAGAAGAAACATTTTAAAGGAGGACTGCACTTTTTGGGGAATTTTGCCTATCGTTCACAATCGTTATAAAATACTGTACATGACAACAGATGTATTTTTTTAATGCATTCTTGCACGTAAATAAAAGTCTGGGAGGTCCTTTATTCCACCTATACAACCCAATAAAACAACATTTAAAAACCGCCAACAATACTCCATTTACATTTTGTGACTTGAATATTAATAACCAAGTATTAGTGAAACTATTTATAGCGGCGCTGTGATCACGAGCTTGGGTGCCAATGTTGACATGATCGACTGACCAGCTGCTTCCTCGTTTCCTTGCTCGTCAAACTTTATTGTAGATCAGAAATCATGCCTCTCAACTGGATAGAAGTACGAGGACGTATTCCGACAAGTTAGTACACTTTAAGAACCAATTTACACAATTGCGAGAAAGACACTTGATTCTACCCAAATTTTCTTTGCGAGGATTATGAGTCATTCTTCATCTAAATGGGAATACATGAACATCCCAGCAGTCAGCATCCTAATGACAGCAGACATTGCAGAGTAAGTGATGTTTTATTATGTTTGTTGGCTCTCATGAAGTCTGCAGTGAGTAATAATCAGTGACGTTAGGGGGGAAAAAGTGAACGTCGTGATGCGTTTTTAAAATTATGCGCCGCGTTACTAAAAATGAGCCAAATACATAAATATCAAATGTTATTATACATGTTCCTATTACTACATTACATACATACTTACAGTATGTACCATATTTTTCGGAGTATAAATCGCTCCGGAGTATAAGTCGCACCGGCCGAAAATGCATAATAAAGAAGGAAAAAAACATATAGTACACTGTAGTATAAGTCGCATTTTTGGGGGGAATTTATTTGATAAAAGCCAACACCAAGAATGGACATTTGAAAGGCAATTTAAAATAAATAAAGAATAGTGAACAACAGGCTGAATAAGTGTACGTTATATGACGCATAAATAACCAACTGAGAACGTGCCTGGTATGTTAACGTAACATATTATGGTAAGAGTCATTCAAATAACTATAACATATAGAACATGCTATACGTTTACCAAACAATCTGTCACTCACGTAACATATTATGGTAAGAGTCATTCAAATAACTATAACATATAGAACATGCTATACGTTTACCAAACAATCTGTCACTCCTAATCGCTAAATCCCATGAAATCTTATACGTCTAGTCTCTTACGTGAATGAGCTAAATAATATTTGATATTTTACGGTAATGTGTTAATAATTTCACACATAAGTCGCTCCTGAGTATAAGTCGCACCCCCGGCCAAACTATGAAAAAAACTGTGACTTATAGTCCGAAAAATACGGTATATAAAACCTTAATGGAGGTGTTTGGAAGTTTTTTAAAGGGATTTTATAGGCAGAATAGAGCAGCTACCATAGGCTCCATTGTAAGCGGACTTTTGATCCCATTTATTTAATATTTAGAATGAATATTGACAAAAACATCCGTCATCATGTCTTTCATAATGATTGTGAACGATAAGCAACATTTTTTTTAAAAAGTGCAGTTCCCCTTTGAGACTTAACAAATAATAAAATAATAGAGGAGTCTGCTTATTTTAAAGCACATGCAAAGCATTTCATTTGCTTTAGCAACTTTAAAATTCCTGAGCACCTGTAGGTCACGCCTTGAAGCCACATAACTTTCACCAGCTCTGCAGGATAGTGCTGATCGGCTTCTTCTTTTTCGGCCACTGGGTCTTTAAACCGCCAGCTTAAAAAAAGAGATGCACAAGTTAATAAAAGACGAGATACATTAATATTCAAAACTCAAGACACCCCAACAGTAAACCTGTGCCAGTGAGGGGATGGACAGGTAAGAGGCAGAGTTGGAGGAAGGAGAGATTTTGTGTCACTATCCAAGTTGGATTTGTTCGGAATGTCATCAGCGTAATTTGCATGTCTGCTTCCCTCTGCTGCACCAACAGCAGGGTTGGAGAGACGGGCTGTCTGGTGACGGCGGGCCAAGGAGAGAGGATAGTGCCAAGCGGGTGCAACTGCATGGCAGGAGTGATGCTGGACCACTGTGACACATTGGTACTTCTCCTCTGGCTGAAAAGACAAGCCATGTAAAACACAGTATCAGAGTTGTACTTCAATATCTCACACAGCACAAAAACATGTGTCCACTTTGAAATCAGCAAGTAAACAGTTACGAATCTGGGACCTAAATAGCTCAAGATGGGTATGGACTGTAGAATACGTTTTCCACCAAGAGCCACATACTGAAAAATTAAAAGGATCTTTGGACACCGAGCCATTCTGATGAGTTTTTACAGATGGAGAAGAGTCTTAATACGCTTACTTGTGCCAAATGTGAAAATTTGGCATAGATCTTGGTGAAACCTGGTCTAACTAATGTCAAATCATGATACGCACATCAATAAACAACTTTTTGTACAAATTGTACAAAAAATTTTGAATGAAAAAGTGTAACATTAATCATCAAATCAATAAAGTACTATCTATCTATCATTTTATTTGATTACTTTCTTATTGTAATTGTTTTTCATCCATACAGCTCAATTTTTGTTTCATCTGACCACAGAACTTTCCTCCAGAAGGTCTTATCTTTGTCCATGCGATGTCAGATTTCAAAAAAATTGAGCTGTTTGGCCACAATACCCAGCAATATGTTTGGAGGAGAAAAGGTGAGGCCTTTAATCCCAGGAACATCATGCCTACCGTCAAGCATGGTGGTGGTAGTATTATGCTCTGGGCCTGTTTTGCTGCCAATGGAACTGGTGCTTTACAGAGAGTAAATGGAAGGAGGATTACCTCCAAATTCTTCAGGACAACCTAAAATCATCAGCTCGGAGGTTGGGTCTTGGGCGCAGTTGGGTGTTCCAACAGGACAATGACCCCCAAACACATGTCAAAAGTAGTAAAGGAATGGCTATATCAGGCTAGAATTAAGGTTTTTGAATGGCCTTCCCAAAGTCCTGACTTAATCGTGTGGACAATGCTGAAGAAACAAGTCCATGTTAGAAAAACAACAAATTTAGTTGAACTGCACCAATTTTGTCAAGAGGAGTGGTCAAAAATTCAACTATAAGCTTGCCAGAAGCTTGTGGATGGCTACCAAAAGCACCTTATTGCAGTGAAACTTGCCAAGGGACATGTAACCAAATATTAACATTGCTGTATGTATACTTTTGACCCAGCAGATTTGGTCACATTTTCAGTAGACCAAAGAACCAAACTTCATGAATGTTTTTTTGTGACCAACAAGTATGTGCTCCAATCACTCTATCACAAAAAAATTAAAGTTGTAGAAATTATTGGAAACTCAAGACAGCCATGACATTATGTTCTTTACAAGTGTATGTACATTTTTGACCACGACTGTATTTAACTAAAAAAGTTGTTTTCAACAATGACAGATTTTCAAAAATATAATGCATTTGTATTAAACCCTCTATCTATGGTATCGGACTAAGATGTAAAGGAAATGTCCTTACTGCTCATTCTGGATAAAAATGTAGATGCTGCAGTCACAAACAATAAAAAGGTAACTTATTTGAAATAAGTAACCACCTCACCTTGGACTCAGTAGTAATCATTCGAGGAGAACAAGACCTCGCCTGAAATGACTTGTCCTTTCTGTTTCCTTTCTCACAATGAACCTCTGGGGTGTCATCTCTGGGGCAGTCCATATTTAAATGGGCCAAGCTGCTCCGTCGACTATCAGGGTTGCATTTAGAGTTGCTGCTCAGATCTTTGAAGTCATGAAGGCACTGTGCTTGCTGATGGAGAGGTAAGCTGAACCTGGATGCAAACTTCACAAAGAACTCTTCCCCTGATGGTAACAGCATCAACACAGCTCGTTTGTCCTCTGACCTGATGGTGGGCTCGCTACCAGGCCCAAACTCAGCCTCACAGGAGGACCAGCTGGGCCACTGCACATCCAGGTTCATACTCAGCAATGGCTGTGAAGGTAAAAAAATAAAAATACTGGATTGGAATCAGCAATCAAAAAGCATACCGTATTTTCCGGACTATAGGTCGCAGTTTTTTTCATAGTTTGGCCGGGGGTGCGACTTATACTCAGGAGCGACTTATGTGTGAAATGATTAACACATTACTGTAAAATATCAAATAATATTATTTAGCTCATTCACGTAAGAGACTAGACGTATAAGATTTCATGGGATTTAGCGATTAGGAGTGACAGATTGTTTGGTAAACGTATAGCATGTTCTATATGTTATAGTTATTTGAATGACTCTTACCATAATATGTTACGTTAACATACCAGGCACGTTCTCAGTTGGTTATTTATGCGTCATATAACGTACACTTATTCAGCCTGTAGTTCACTATTCTTTATTTATTTTAAATTGCCTTTCAAATGTCTATTCTTGGTGTTGGGTTTTATCAAATAAATTTCCCCCAAAAATGCGACTTATACTCCAGTGCGACTTGTATATGTTTTTTTTCCTTCTTTATTATGCATTTTCGGCCGGTGCGACTTATACTCCAGAGCGACTTATACTCCGGAGCGACTTATACTCCGAAAAATACGGTAAATAGTAAGGCTGACATGATTCATTGGACACAATAAGGACAAGATATACTACATACTCAATTCTTCCCAAAATTAAAGAAATACAATTTAAAAAAAATTAATGGAATATACCCTTCAAAGGATTTTTTTAAACTTAAATTTAACATGGAAGGTGACGGCTGTTATATATGTGGAGCTGTAGAGCAGTGGTCCCCAACCACCGGGCTGCGGACCGGTAGGTACCGGGCCGCACAAGAAATAAAAAAATAAATAAAATAAAATAATTTTTTATTTTTTTTATTTTTATTAAATCAACATAAAAAACACAATATATACATTATATATCAATACAGTCTCCATTTTGTTTCCATTTACACCCCCATTATTTACTTTTCACTATTTAAATTCGATCTCAATTTTGTACACTGCTGCTGGAATTTTAATTTTCCTGAGGGAACTCTCCTGAAGGAATCAATAAAGTACTATCTATATATCTTGGTTGCTTTGTTGGGTCTGCTCCTGTCTCTGGCCATGCTCCCTCCACCCCAGCAGACGATGGCGTGGAACACCGCAGAGGCCACCACAGTGTATATGTTTCTTTTACTTTTTATTCATAGCTGTATGTAGAAGTGGCTGGTTGCATCAGCTCTGCTCTTTTTAATGTATTTAATGTCCTTTGTGTTCTTTGATGTTTCCTTATACACACATGTAAGAGGGATATGTGCTATGGCTATGAGTTGTTTTTTCCCTTGGCCTCAGTGTGGACCCCTCTCCAGGGGCCCAGGCTTAGACCGATCGCACACCCCTACCTTTAAGGTTAATATCTTTGTTAAAAACATTTAAAGTGATTTACGTAGCCCTTTTTGTGTTTTTATTTTTTTTTTTACATTTGTTTAGTATTATGACTCTCGATATTTGCTTGTATTTTCTTTCCTTGATGTTGAAAGTGTCTTGACTTTTGTTTGAATTATAAAGGAATGTGTGTTATTCAATTAAAAAATAAAAATAAAATAAAAATGATTCATTAGACACAGTCATTGTACCTGTTTTTGACTGGCAGGAATGAGCTCCTCTGGAAGATATGGTCGACTGGCATACTTATTCCTGAACGCCAGTGCAGCGATTATCTTCTCCTATGGATGACAACACTTTAAGGACCGATGACATTTTTTACAGTTATCATTTCGAAAACGAGCTTTTACTTTGTAGGCGCTGATGGTGAACCTGGTTTGTTGTCGAACTCTCGCGGGGTTTTGAAGAGGATGTCCAGAAGGGTCTGAGCATTTCACTAGCATAAACTGGCTACCGCACGGCGAAAGTTGTAATCGGGCCCCGTTTTCGTAGCGAATATCCACAGACTCGTCCTCATACATAACCATCCAACTGGTAGCCGAGGCGTCAGCTTCCATCCTTGAACGACACTTCGCACACAACACTTCCGTTGATGTCACCTGGGCGATAAGCACGCGCTCAAACTTGAAGACACAAACACAAGTGACGTCATCAGAAGGGGACGGTGGCACGCCTGTCCATTTTATAAATAGATATTTTGTTTTACGAGATAGATAGATAGATAGATAGATAGATAGATAGATGGATAGATAGATAGATAGATAGATAGATAGATAGATAGATAGATAGATAGATAGATAGATAGATAGATAGATAGATAGATAGATATCGGCCAACTTGTTTTATTCATTTTTTAAACAAAAGCAATTTAGAAAAGTCAGGATTTGGATTCAAGAAAATCTACATTTATTATTATATAATAAACATTGATCAAACACATCGATTTTTTGCGCACCCCTTTATATATATATATATATATATATATATATATATATATATATATATATATATATATATATATATATATATATATATATATATATATATATATATATATATATATATATATATATATATATATATATATATATATAATATACGGTACATGCCAAAGGTTTGGACACACCTCATTTCAATGCGTTTTCTTTATTTTCATGACTATTTACATAATAATAATAATTATGGATTACATTTATACTGCGCATATTATCCACAAACTTTGGAAATTTTTTGTGTCATAAATCATATCAGAATCAGATCAGATCAGCAATACTTTATTAATCAGAATCAGAATCAGAAATACTTTAATAATCCCAGAGGGTAAATTGACATTTTCAGCACAATCCCATTAAAGAGCAGACAAACATTACAGGGAGACAGAACGGGATCGCTGGCGGGTCTGCCAACTTCCGGCGCCCCTTACAAAAATGGTGAGAAACAGGGAGGAAGGGGGGGTGAGGAAAAAAATCAGTCTATGCCTGGGCCCCTGGAGAAGGGGTCCAGACTGAGGCCAAGGAAGAGAAAAAAAAATATATATATATATATATATATTTAAAAAACTCTTAGCCATAGCACACAAAAACATGTGTGTAAGAGGGAAACATCAAAGAACCAAAAGGACATTAAAGACAAGAGCAGGGCTGATGCAACCAGCCACTTCTACACACAGCCACAAAAGTAAAACAAAAAAACATATACACTGTGGTGGCCTCTGCGGTGTTCCACGCCATCGTCTGCTGGGGTCGGGGAAGCATGGCCAGAGACAGGAGCAGACCCAACAAAGCAACCAAGAGAGTCGACCCCACCAACTCTCGGCCAGTGTCTAGTCTGCATGGATGAGCGAGATGCATGGATGCGTCTAAGGAGACCGAAGTGTCCGATACCTGTTTTCAGCACAATCCCATTCAAGATCAGACAAACATTACAGGGAGACAGAACAGGATCGCTGACGGGTCTGCCAACTTCCAGCGCCCCTTACAAAAAAGGGTGAGATACAGGTAAACAATGGGGGGGTGGATGGTTTGGGGGGTGAGAAAGAAAAAAAAAATTGGTCTAAGCCTGGGCCCCTGGAGAGGGGGTCCAGACTGAGGCCAAGGGAAAAAACAACTCATAGCCATAGCACACATCCCTCTTACATGTGTGTAAGAGGGAAACATCAAAGAACACAAAGGACATTAAAGACATTAAAAGAGCAGAGCTGATGCAACCAGCCTGTGCATCCCGACGCTCAATACAAGCTCAGTAGCCCTGTCTCTCCACGCAGACTACAGTGTGGCAGTTGGCAGGCAGATCCAAACGTTCACAAAAAAGCAGCGCAGAAGTCACGAAAATGTCACCCTTTATTGCACAGTTTAGAAAGGGCCTGATCCAAACGGCAAAAAACACAAAACAAGAGGGAAACATCAACACAAAACAAAAGATCCGCCATATTGGAAAATATTAATTATTTATATATATATTCGTATACAAAACATAATTTTTAAAAAAAAACAGCAATTTAATATACTATGGCGAGTCAAATGTGACAAAATTACGTATACATAAATACAATTAACTTTAAATAATTACTTAAATGTGTAATTAATTCATTATAATAGAAGTTTAATACATGTATGTGTTGTTAAATGTGGCATTAGTTTACTTAACCTTAGAGCACATTTGTTTTTAAGTTAATTACTTACAAGTGTTCAAAAAGTACACAGAACAAGAATCATGATGAACATCTTGAACCCTTTTTTTCCTTTTTTAAATGTGTTTTTATTTTTTATTCATACAAATATTATTTACCGGTATGTATTTAATAATTGTCTACTTACTACGGTATATTATTTATTTATTATTTAGTTGTTCACTGTTCTGTTACAGAGAACAAGGAAATTGGATAAAATTGCTATGGTATGAAAAGGGGTAGGATTAAATAAGCTCTGCTTCTTCCTACTCCTTTTCGGACGGGCTGTAATGAAACAACTGGACTTGTGTGATGCATTACATTGTATCATATGCATGTTCGAAATAAACTGAAACTGAACTGAACTGAACTGAACTTATTTCAGCATTTAATTAATCGTTGAGTTAATTATTGGCATATCAATTATTGGTTTATTATTGGTTAATATTTAGTTAATTATTTATTTAGGACTGACTTTGCCGGGGAAGGTCCTGGGTTCCATTTCCAGGCTCGGGGTCTTTCTGTGTGGAGTTTGCATGTTCTCCCTATGACTGCGTGGGTACTCCGGCTTCCTCCCATCTCCCAAGACATGCACCTGGGGTGAGTATGACGGATAAATTTAATTCATTAAGCACTGATACAAAGGTTCATGAAATAAATACATCCAGAAATAAATAACTACATCGTGAGGTGTTTAATTAAATAATGATATATTGAAATTAATAACTAAATACATTATTAAATAATTATGTATTTATTAAATGTACTTTTACATTAAATATGCATTTAATACACATTTATGTATTTAATTCAAATTACAATGTATTAATTACATACTAAAGTATTTTTTTAAATAGATTTGTTAAATCATTTAATTGTGTTCCATTTTATCCTCTATATACTTACGTGACTATTTCATAGGGTATCAGATTAATAACAAGAGTGCGCAGTCTTTTGTGTATTTTTGTGTGAAAACTAAAAAAAGACCAACATCCTAATGTTCTTGTCAGAATCCGAGAGTCAAAAAAATGCCATTTTAAGAAAAAAATAAACTTAAACAAAACATGATGTTGGTCACGAAAATAAAAAATTATCCTGCCATGTTAAAATAATCAATTTGAATACTAATTTCTAGTTTCTCTTGTTATACTCTTATTTTACTGTTCTATTTTTATTCTCATTGTTGCTTTTTATTTTTATTCTTATTGTAATATTTTTCTATTTTGTTTCCATTTATACATTTTATATCTATCTATCTATCTATCTATCTATCTATCTATCTATCTATCTATCTATCTATCTATCTATCTATCTATCTATCTATCTATCTATCTATCTATCTATCTATCTATCTATCTATCTAATCGTATGGCTGCACTCCTACCAGACACCCGCTAGATGGCAGTAAAAACTATTCCGTTGTGTCCTTTCGCCCGTTTAACCAAAACAAGGAAGAAATCTCAGCGCTCTGTCTAATGCTATAATCACAAAAAGACGCGTCCACACACTTCATCTTTCTAAAGGACGTTCCATCTTGCAATGAATTCATTGTCAACTTCTCCATACCCAGTAGACACGCCGGAGCCGAAATGAAGGTGCAATTTCATGTAAACTATGTGTCATTTATAGCTTCGCTTCCTGCTTAAGATGATTGCTCGGGGTTAGCTAGCTAGCATTAGCGAAGTAACCCGAGTCCCTGGTATCGCTGGCAGTGTTACTCATGTTAGTATATTATTGCCTTTATTTAACTCTTTAGGTCGTCTAATCCACAATTCACTATTATGAGACGTTAATGTTGGGTGGTTAAAGTTTATTTCCAACAATGTGATACGTCACATATTTCATACATTTTCATTTCTGTTTACAACATATCCGAAAAGGAGTAGTAAGAAGCAGAGCTTATTTAATCCCTCTCTTTTTCCACTTTATAGCAATTACTAACACGTGTTTTCAACGATTTGGTGCATTTGCAAATAGCTGAAATTATGTATAAAGCAAACTATAACCTGCAACCCAAGAATGTACAACAATTCTTCTCAACAAAAGAGGAGAAATGTAACCTTAGAGGAAAATCTAATTTAGAACATATGTATGCTCGTACAACACTTAAAACCTTTAGTATGTCAGTATCCATTTTCTACCGCTTGTCCCTTTTGGGGCCGCGGGGGGTGCTGGAGCCATACTTGCCAACCTTGAGACCTCCGAATTCGGGAGATGGGGGGACGGGGGACTTTGAATGCTCCAGGATACCAAAACATTTTGGACAATTCCAGGCTCCCAACCTTGTGGGAGCAGTTTGGAGCGGGCCCCTTCCTCTTCCAACATGACTGTGCACAAAGCAAGGTCCACAAAGACATGGATGACAGAGTCTGGTGCGGATGAACTTTACTGGCCTACACAGAGCCCTGACCTGAACCCGATAGAATACCTTTGGGATGAATTAGAACGGAGACTGAGAGTCAGGTCTTCTCGACCAACATCAGTGTGTGACCTCACCAGAAGAATGGTCGAAAATTCCTATAAAAACACTACGGAACCTTGTGGACAGCCTTCCCAGAAGAGTTGAAGCTGAAATAGCTGCAAAAGGTGGACCGATATCATATTGAATGAACCCTATGTGTTAGGAATGGTGTGGCACTTCAAGTTCATATGTGAGTCAAGGCAGGTGGCCAAATACTTTTGGCAATATAGTGTATTTTGCTTTATTCATTATTAACATATTTCTTGCCACTTTATGTTGCATATTTTTTTTTGTAAAAATGGATGGATGGATGTTAGTAATGAATTTGATACTGTCACACTTGCGCATGTTGTAATAGGGTGTTCAGGCTTATAGGGTGTTCAGGCTGCTAGTATTGTTTGTTTCCGCAAGTGTAAACGCAGTCCAGGACAAAAAAGACCAGACCAAACAGGGGGACCGAGACTGCCTGAAAGCTGTGTCTCGGTCATGAACGTCTGTAGTTTTTTTCTCTTTTTCATACACATACTGAACATATAACATAAACTGTACATGAAAAGCTGAACTGTATCTGTTCCTTTTATAAACAGGCAGGGGCTTCGTCCGTGTGGGCTTCATGCTGCGGTCTGCTGAATGAAGTTATGGGTACTGGAGCCGTCAGAGGTCAGCAGCCAGGGTTCGGGGCCGGCGCCGGACCCTTTAGGTTTGCACCCAGTGCAGGATACTCCACATACCCGCCCACCAGCTCAGGGAGTCCCAGCCTTGTGTGCAAGTCCTGTGGTCTGGCCTTCTCAGTCTTCAGGAGGAAGGTAGGTCCTGACTCCGTGTCTGTAATACTTTTTGGAAGGCGAAGCATATTCAGTTACACATTGTGGAAAGACATTATATTTAATCATTTTCTGCCCTCCAGCAATCACTGAGAGTGAAGTGGTTACCTTGGCTGACTTCCATGCAGCCAGCATGCGTTCGGTGGAAGTGTGAATGGGTGTGCCTTGTGTTTGTCAGCTGGGATATGCTCCATCTCCCCGTGAACCTGAATAGGAAGTAGTAGTAGTGAGGGCTGCACGATTAATTGACATTGAAGTTTTAATTAGTGGGATGAATTAACAGACGCAGAGGGTTTTTTTTTCTCCACCGTCACCGGCATTTGAGTGACAGACGTGTTTGCCAATCAGAATTGTTGAGCCTCGCATTTGTTCGTCTCTTGCTTCAAACAGTGCATTGCTCTCAGCACATCTGCGCATTTATTTAACAGTATTATTTAACGCTGTGAGCCCTCTTGATAGTCATTCACAATCTTTGTCTCGGTAGATGGAGAGCGGGGCGCCAGCTTTACACACACAGGAAGCACGTACAGACAGTCTTCATCCGTGTCATATTTTTAAGTTACATTTTTAACTAGTGTCTGTGGCACTGGGAGCAGGTGGGTAAAGTGTCTTGCTCAAAGACACAATGGCAGTGACTCGGACGGCGGAAGCAGGGATCAAACTAGGAACCCTCAAGTTGCCGGCATTGCCGCTCTACCAACCGAGCCACGCCGTATGTCTACCATTTTTTAAAAATTGCTCCCACATTTGATTTAATCATAGGCTCCGGCACCCCCGAGACCCCGAACGGGACAAGTGGTAGAAAATGGATAGATGGACGACAAGCTGCTTACCTATTATAGATTCACTCTCCCAACCTTGTGCAGGTCTACAATTGTGTTCCTAATGCCCTTTAACAGCTATTTGGTCTTAACCAGAGTGGAGTTTGGAGTCTGACTGTGTGTGGCTGTGGTCAAGTGTCTGTTATACAGGCGAGTTCAAATAGGCCATTAATACAGGTAATGAATGGAGGACAGAAGCGTTTTGTAAAGAAGTTGTTACAGGTTTGCGAGAGCCAGAAATCTTGCTTGTTTTTTTTTTAAACATTTGTTTATTCCATCCATTTACTACAGCTTATTCCCTTCGTGGTCGCGGGGGGCGCTGGAGCCTATCTCAGCTACAATCGGGCGGAAGGCAGGGTACACTCTGGACAAGTCGCCACCTCATCGCAGGGCCAACACAGATAGACAGACAACATTCACACTCACATTCACACACTAGGGCCAATTTAGTGTTGCCAATCAACCTATCCCCAGGTGCATGTTTTTGGAGGTGGGAGGAAGCCGGAGTACCCAGAGGGAACCCACGCAGTCACAGGGAGAACATGCAAACTCCACACAGAAAGATCCCGAGCCCGGGATTGAACTCAGGACAACTCAGGACCTTCGTATTGTGAGGCAGACGCACTAACCCCTCTGTCACCCTGCTGCCCCCATTTGTTTATTGTAATACAAAATACAATTACCGGTAAACACATGTCAAATGTTCTTTTTTTCAGAAATCTTGTTTGTTTGTTGATAACCAAATACTTATATTCCACCATGGTTTGCAAAGAAATTTAAAAAAAATCCTACATTGTACTTTCCTGGATTTTTTTCACATTCTGTCTCCCACAGTAGAAGTTAACCTATGATGATAATTAAAGACCTCTGTCATCATTTTAAGTGGGAGAACGGGGCCTGATTAAATACTTTTTTTCCCCACTGTACAAATATGAGTAGTAAACTGTAATAATACAGTATTGACACAATCACTATTGTACTATAGTAATAAAAATATTAACTAATGTAACAATACATTAAATAAGTAAAGGCACATGAGCTTATATTTAGTAATTTTTTGCTCTGCATGTCTGTCAATATCAGTAAATATCTTTCAGGCATCTTTTTATATATTTTAACTTTATAAATTTTTTGCAAAGATTGTGTATGTGTTGTTTTTTTTTTAAACTCTGCTTTCTATACAGTGTGTGTAGAAAGTCCTCATCTTTAACATTAATTACAGGTAATCCTGTGTGAGTGATCATTTTAATAGAGTTTTCACACACATAAATAAAAAAAATACAGTTTATTTTTTGCCATTCTTTGCATAATGTGGTCTACATCGGATATTTTCTGTAACTGACAGTTTCAGCGGCTATCTCCATATATGATATAGTTTTAACTGAAGAGCTTTACACTAGTGCGCAATTTTTATCCAGTTGTAGTTCAAAGTTGTAGTCAATAAATTCCTTTTTTCTTTCTTATCTTCTTGTAGTGGGGGAGACTGGCTTGTACATGCATGTGCATTCTAAAATCATTAGCTGTTGCCATTTGTAACAAAAAGTAGAGTACAATTCTAACGTATGTGTCAGTATGTGACTCAGTATGGAAGCGCTGAAAACTACAATATGGCTGATGGGGAGGAGACGCAGGCGAACGGGGCCTGGCCTGGAGGAGGGTTATGGAGCGTAAATAAGACTGCCCACAAAACAGCGCATTCTGAAGAGACGGCCAGAAAGCATCTTATTTTATTATATTATATCGTCTTTATTTTAGTCAGGGGAAAATAGGTTGCTGACGATATTTAAGACGAAAATTATTAGCCAACGAAATGAACACTGGAGCAGATCAACATGTTTTTGTGTGGTTTTTTAGATATCTCTTTCAACTGACATTATTTTAGTGATTAAATAGGGTTTTTAACAGCCCTTACATCCTGATTGCAAGGCAGACATGTTAACCACTCTTCCAACATGATTATGTGCATATACATTTCTAACTGCAACTGTATGTCCAATTTCCAACACTGGTCTCTTTTTCTTTTCAGCATATTTGTAGCGACTGCAAGAAGAGCTACTGCTCTCTGTGCTCCGTGCTTCTGGAGAATGTGCGCATCTGTGCCACGTGTCATTTGCTGAAGGCAACTTCCTTCCAGCGGCCGCGGCTCATGCGACTGAAGGTCAGGGACCTGCGGCAGTACTTGCTGCTCCACAACGTCCCAACAGACACTTGCAGGGAAAAAGAAGACCTGGTGGACCTGGTGCTCTGTCACCAAGGCAGCGAAGGAGAGGACGAGCCTGACACAAGTAGCCTGCACTCGCGATCCCTGTACACGCCGCCCCCTTCGACCACACAGTCTGCCTCGGAGCTGTCCACACTCGCTGCCTCTCAAGAGGAGCCTCTCAGCAGGAGTGATAGTTCTGATACCAACGAGGTCAGCACATTCATTCTTTTTTATTGTAACTTCACATTTAACAAGTACAAGACAAAGCACTGAAGGCGGAAACATTTCTCACCAGCAAAATCAATAACTGACATGGAAACTAGCGTTCATTTGAACGCATGTCTTTGCCAAGGTTAGGCCCATAAAGTGCTTCCCAATTATTTTCTGTTACATCTCCCCTAAAAGTAGGAAATATTTTGCGCACCCTCACTCTCAACCGCAACTATAAATAGTACTATATGTCAATAAAATTTTTAAAAGTACACCTCTGCATAACATTGTTTTCTTATGAACCTTAAAGAAAACAACACACCAGTCTTTCCTCATCTCCCACAGTGAAGCCAAGCACGACGTGCATATTCTAGTTCTGAAAAAAAAAACTTGTTCCTGAGGTCAGCAGGGAAAGCCCCACGATTTGAGGAGGACTGGACTAATAACAAAAGAGATAACAATCATAAAACAATGATTTCTTTAACTGACCATAGTGGAAGTTGCTGCTGTATGACTGGAAATCAATCTGGGAATTGAAGCAGCAATACCAACCACCTGACCAGTTACACATATAGCGGTACCTCAGTATTCCTACGCCAAACTTCTCATACCATTCGGCCAACATCTTGCCACGCTTTTCGTACACCAGGATTCTCATACAGCCTGACATTGTGCTTAACAAACCAAAGGGAAACCTCCATTTACAAACTTAAATGCTTTCCTGAACACGGTTCGTAAATAGAAAAAGTCTAAAAAATAAAATAAAATTAAAAAAATATCTACAAGGAACTGTAAATGTGAATAATAGTTTCCAGTTTTGACCAAGTCCATATTTTAGTAAAGGTTTGTACACTTTGAACTCAATATAAAGCGCTATACAGTACTGTATATCAAACAAACATAACAAGGAGGTTATGGATCAGCTTTCTATTTAATAGTAAAGCCAAAACAACAACAACAACTAACTCGACTTTCCTCCTTGTTTGCACTTTTGCAGCCGCCCTGTCAACACACACACACACACTGTCACTAGCCCTGTGGTGCACTCACAGTTTGAAATCACAAAACTCCTTAACTTTAACATCCAGGTCGCAACAATGATTAGGAAGAACAAAGCCAAAACAACTAGCGAGACTGTCGTCCTTGTTTGCACTTTTGCAGCCGCCCAGACAACATGCACACACACTGTCACTAGCCCTGTGGCGCACTCACAGTTTGAAATAAAAAAAACTCCTTAACTTTAACATCCAGGTCGCAACAATGATTAGGAATAACCAATTAAATCCATTTTACCTTCTTGGTAATGTTTGTGACATGCAGCCGCAGAATGGTTTAGGAGACAGTGTCGACAGCGCTGTGAATACTTTTTGAATGTTTCAAACCACATCGCTTGTCTATTGTTTTCTTTAGACTTCTATTGAGATAGCAAATCTAGACAAAAGCTGTAAAAAGGCTAAACAGCCGTTAAAAAGCACACAAAGGAGCTAAGTAGCTAATGACAGCACTGCTGTCCCGACTGAATGAGCACCGGAGATTCTCAAAATGGATTGATGAAACAATTGTACACTGAGACAAGATCCGTACAACAGAGCATATTTTTATTCAGTCTGTAGTTTGTAAATCAAGGTTCCATTGTAGTTTGTTTACCATCTGCATATCAATCAGAATCTGCGGAATAGAGTACCCAAACAAAGAAGCCCACGCGTTGGTGACTCAGTCTCCGTGCTTTTTTAATTGACTGCAAAATAAGCCACAATGGGAATAAAGAACGTTGCATGTGTCAGCACTTTGATATAGAAGGTGAGAAACACTATTGAATCCAAGAAATAACTATGAAGGTACCACTTCCTGTTTTTAGTAAACGTAAAAGGGATGTCAAATAGTCATTTATTAATTTACTCCGTCTTTCTGTATTCTGTATGTTATGTGGTTCACTGTATATATGCAAACTTAGCCTGATTTGGGACCAGTAAGCCTTTCTATGAATGAAAGCAGGCAGCCATTGTTGTACTAAAGACATCACTGGCATCATCAGTGTGTTTTCTTGCACATACTGAATATGTGCTCTTTGTTCTGATGCAGGACATTGGTGATGCAACATCGGTGTCACTCCTAAACTTGGATCCTAGTGATATCACACCCGAGGTAATGGTGTAATGTTAATGCAAATGCATGAGTTGTTTTTTGACACAATTGCTTTAGCGCAAAAGAGGATTTTTGCCTGCGGCTCACAAGCCTCCTTTTTTTAACGCTACAGACGAGTCCTCAGGCGTGCCGTCGGCTCAGAGCATCTCTCACGGACATCTCCAGCCTGAGGGACATTGAAGGCCTCTCCGTCAGGCAGCTGAAGGAGATCCTGGCTCGGAACTTTGTCAACTATTCAGGGTGCTGCGAGAAGTGGGAGCTGGTGGAGCGAGTCAGCAGACTTTACAGAGAGACTGAGGAGAACAGGAAATCGCGTGGGTATTTTTTTGGTTACTCAGAACAACCCGTCTTTCTATTTTTAACTATAGAATACACTAGCCCTAGTGTGTCAATGTGAGTGTGAATGTTGTCTGTCTATCTGTGTTGGCCCTGCGATGAGGTGGCGACTTGTCCAGGGTGTACCCCGCCTTCCGCCCGATTGTAGCTGAGATAGGCTCCAGCGCCCCCCGCGACCCCAAAAGGGATAAGCGGTAGAAAATGGATGGATGGATGGATGACAATTTATGCTCCTTAATTTTTTGCAACACATGACACTTGCATTATTGGGAGGATATTCAACAACATTGTTTTGTGAGCCACATTTTCAGAAAGATAAGGGGCTCAGACTTCTCTAATTGCTAATAGTCTTATTTTGTATACTTAATAGAACCAGCGTCCTCTGCAGTAGACATTTGATTTTTGATTTTATCAGAGCTACAGGAGGGCTTTGCTACTTTAAGAATCTGCTGCAAAAATGTAAGTCTCTCCTAAGTTTTTTCAACTGCACTCTGAATAGCCCAAATGATGAAAAAGAGAGGACCTAAAATAGAACCTTGAGGAACACCACTAGTATAACTAAAGCACAAATGACTACTGACTGCATCTGAAGTAAACAAGCAACAGCAACACCTTAGTTACATAAATCACATTAGGAAAAACTTGGAGGGGTGCCTTAAGGCAGTGGTCCCCAACCTTTTTGTAGCTGCGGACCGGTCAACGCTTGAAAATGTGTCCCACGGACCGGTGGGGGGTGTGGGGGGGTGTATTTAAAATTTTTATTTAATTTTTTTTTTTACATAAATAAATACAATCATGTGTGCTTACGGACTGTATCCCTGCAGACTGTATTGATCTATATTGATATATAATGTATATATTGTGTTTTTTATGTTGATTTCATAAAATTTTTTATTTTTTTATTTTTTATTTTTTTATTTTTTTTAAAATTTCTTGTGCGGCCCGGTACCAATCGCGCGGCCCGGTGGTTGGGGACCACTGCCTTAAGGTATGCCTCAATTATGTAAATCACAAGTTTGGACCCCAGTGTTCTATGTTTGCTAGCAAAGTTAAAATGTCAATGCAACTGAACTCGGGGGCTGGTATGATGTCATTCCCGGGCCGGATTTGGCACGTGGGCCGCCAGTAGACTAGCCCTGCCTTATTGTATGATCTTAAGACACTATACTATTACTGTATTTGTGGAACACAAGGTGCACTAGGCTATAAGGCGCACTGTCGATGAACGGGTCTATTTTCATACATAAGGCGCATCGGATTATAAGGCACATTAAAGTGGCCACACTATGTATTTTTCTACATTTAAAACGTTTCCTTGTGGTCTACATTACATGTATTGGTGGTTATTTAATCAAAATGTTACAAAGATCATGTTCCTTTCTGACCGTATCGTCGCGATGCGCCGGTTTGTTGGCGGGTCCTATTTACGTGGCTCCACTTTGACAGCGTTTTCGCTCCGTCATCTTTTGTTGTAGTTCTTAACGCTTCCATAGCGAGGTTACTGACAAATAAGTTTGAACTAGGGATGTCCGATAAAATCGGACTGCCGATATTATCGACCGATCAATGCTTTAAAATGTAATATCGGAAATTATCGGTTTCAAAATTATCGGTATCGGTTTCAAAAAGTAAAATTTATGACTTTTTAAAACGCCGCTGTGTACACGGACATAGGGAGAAGTACAGAGCACCAATAAACCTTAAAGGCACTGCCTTTGCGTGTTGGCCCAGTCACATAACATCTACGGCTTTTCACACACACAAGTGAATGCAAGGCATACTTGGTTAACAGCCATACAGGTCACACTGAGGGTAGCCGTATAAACAACCTTAACACTGTTACAAATATGCGCCACACTGTGAACCCACACCAAACAAGAATGACAAACACATTTCGGGAGAACATCCGCACCGTAACACAACATAAACACAACAGAACAAATACCCAGAACCCCTTGCAGCACACACTCTTCCGGGACGCTACAATATACAACCCCGCCCACCTCAACCACCTCATGCTCTCTCAGTGAGAGCATGTCCCAAATTCCAAGCTGCTGTTTTGAGGCATGTTAAAAAAATAATGCACTTTGTGACTTCAATAATAAATATGGCAGTGCCATGTTGGCATTTTTTCCCATAACTTGAGTTGATTTATTTTGGAAAACCTTGTTACATTGTTTAATGCATCCAGCGGGGCATCACAACAAAATTAGGCATAATAATGTGTTAATTCCACGACTGTATATATTGGTATCGGTTGATACCGGAATCGGTAATTAAGAATTGGACAATATCGGATATCGGCAAAAAAGCCATTATCGGACATCTGTAATTTTTGAGCACCGTGCGTAATGTTCTATATTCTCAATAAAAGATTTACAGTAAGTTTTGGTCCTTGCTTACCGGTACTTGCTACCGTCGTTTATTGAACAGGCGTCGTCAACCTGCAGTGCACACGTATGACTGCCATGTACTAGTCACCCTTATCATTTAACCATTTACCAAAAAATAGTTTCAAAGTCGGTAAGCACAACTAGAATTAATACATAGATTAGGCGCACCGGGTTGTAAGGCGCACTGTCGATTTTTTAAAAAGTTGAAGGATTTCAAATGTGTCTTGTAGTCCGAAAAATAGGGTAGTTATATTTTGCATATGAATGCATGAGTGCACCTTTTGATCTGTATCAACACAAGTACTCTAAAAAAGTGGATATTTACATTTTGGTAAAACATTAAATTTGTATTTTTTTCATTTTCTTGCAGTGGAAAATGTGAGCAGTACTGTAACCAAAGGTAAGCGCCCGTGTGAGTTTGCCTTCATCCTACTTTTTCCAAAAAGCAAATCTAAAGCTAAAGCACAAACGGAGCAACGTCTTTTTCTAAATGTTGCTCAAATCTCTCCTCCCACACCAAAGTGGTGGCCTTCCCCCCTCCTATCTGCAATGGGGCCATTGGAGGTAAGTTTACTAACTGTGGTCCGTGTCATCCTATAAACACCATCTACTGTCCTCATCAACACCATCGTTATTAAACCCTGTTATGCGTATTATCACCATGTTCCTGCATGTGATTTAAGGTAGTGGTCCACCATAGAATGTTCACATCCACAATTTAAGCAAGTAATGATGATGAACTGTGTTGTACGTTTATTGTCTATCAAGTCACTGCTTTAATGTTGTCCTGGGAACCTCAGTATGACCGGCCTTAAACAGAGCCAACATGGGGCCACTCTCCAGGGCGTCCCTCGCCACATTGCGCTTCCATCCATTCATTTTGTACTGCTTGTCCCTCCCCGGGTCCCGGGGGTGGCTGTAGCGCTTTAAATTGTAAAAAAATAAATAATTCTGAAGCATATTGTACAACATTTTTGGCCTAAATTCAGCATTTGCAAGCATAAAAATGGCTAAATGAACAAAAAATATCAACCTTGTGGTTAGAGTGTCCGCACTGAGACTGGAAGGTCGTGAGTTCAAACCCCGGCCTATAAAAATGGGACCCATTGCATACCTGCTTGGCACTCAGCCTTAAGGGTTGGAATTGGTGGTTAAATCACTAAATGATTCCTGAGCGTGGCCACCACTGCTGCTCACTGCTCCCCTCACCTCCCAGGTGATGAACATAGGGATGGGTCAAATGCAGAGGACACCTAGTGTGTGTGTGACTATCATTGGGACTTTAACTTTAACACTGCAGTAGCATTACCCATAGCAGCAGAGTGCTCTGTACCTGTATAGTATTGTGGCCACTGATTGACTCAACCTCGGGCAGCTTTACTATATTTGTTTAAAGGCGTATACAGGGGACTAAAGGTTGTTATTTATTGTTCAGGTCAGTGGTTCTCAAACTGTTTTCACCAAGTGCCACCTCAGAAAAAACGTGGCTCTCCAAGTACCACCATCACGACTAACATTAAAATACAGTAGGGTAATAGGGCTAAATATTCATTAAGATATAAAATATTTTATATTGATATTTTGGCCACTGTAACATTACACACAGTTCAAACAGTAACTGTGTTTGAATATATGAAAATAAAACACTGTACTTTAATCAATTGATTCTTTGGTGTACCACTAGTAATAGACATACCACAGTTTGAGAAGAACTGGTCTAGAGGGCTCTCATAATGTAGCAAAATGTATTTAGAAAGTTGTAAAAAGTTTTTCATGCTCTACGTATGAAAATGTGTTTTATAATCGATTATTTCTAATTTAACTACAGTAGTTTTATGAAGTAATGTAATAATATTGCACAATATTTACCTTGGAGAGAGGACTCTTACAGTAATTATTTCCAGCTGTTTCTCTGTCAAACACACAATCAGCAGTTTTTGACATATTTTCACTTAAAACACCAGATGTTTTGGTCGGATCTTACGGGATCCATTGTGAAACTGGCTATTGCTTGTATTAGAATTATTACGTCTGGCTCATTAAGTATGCGTGGTGGTCAAGCCAGCGTCTGTTCTCAATGGGCACTCTGCGCCATTTAGCCTTTCCCGAAGAAAAATGCCCTATTCTGGTGTTGTTTTTGGCTGTACGAACCGTTCAGATCACAAAAAGGATAAAGGTTTCTTCAGAGTTCCTCGAGAGGTTATAAAGAAGGACGGAAGAATGCAAGATTTTACGAAAGACGACGAGAAAAGTGGCACACACTCCAGTCCAACTTAGGGAGCAGATTGGAAGAACACACGAGTTTGCAGTGACCACTTTGTTAAAGCTTTGTTTGATATACCGTATTTTTCGGACTATAAGTCGCAGTTTTTTTCATAGTTTGGCCGGGGGTGCGACTTATACTCAGGAGCGACTTATGTGTGAAATTATTACCACATTACCGTAAAATATCAATTAATATTAATTAGCTCATTCACGTAAGAGACTAGACGTATAAGATTTCATGGGATTTAGCGATTAGGAGTGACAGATTGTTTGGTAAACGTATAGCATGTTCTATATGTTATAGTTATTTGAATGACTCTTACCATAATATGTTACGTTAACATACCAGGCACGTTCTCAGTTGGTTATTTATGCGTCATATAACGTACACTTGTTCAGCCTGTTGTTCACTATTCTTAATTTATTTTAAATTGCCTTTCAAATGTCTATTCTTGGTGTTGGGTTTTATCAAATAAATTTCCCCAAAAAATGCGACTTATACTCCAGTGCGACTTATATATGATTTTTCCCTTCTTTATTATGCATTTTCGGCCGATGCGACCGGAGTGACTTATACTACGAAAAATACGGTACTTTACTTGTTTAGTATTTACCATTGAAGTATTCTCTTAATATTGTTTATATTTTATTTTTAACAAACAGAAACCAGAAAGTCAGGGTAAATAATACTTTGTCAGGAAAGCTACTTCTACGTCTCCCCTCTTGTTTATTCTGTACACAAATGTGTCAGAGTCCATATGATAACAGGACAAAAATCAAATACAGTGACGATTCAGTAATTGTTAGTTTGTTAAATGGATATGCAGTCCCAGGTGGCAGCTGTCTGTTGCTATATCATGGCAATTTTAGTTTGTTTACATGGAGGCGTCCTTGCAAGACGCAAAGTTAAATCACGAAATACAACCTGACCTGAGCTAATGTATCCGGGAGAGTCTTGATAACAATTTTCTTGTGTCAGCCACACACAAATTAGTTGTAGGCCTTCGTGCTGTTCCAAGTTTTCATCTTTGTTGCCGCGTACAATGACGTCTGGAGCACAAGATACAGTTGCCAGAAAAAGTATGTGAGCCCTTTGGGATTACTTGGATTTCTGCATAAATTGGACAATAAATGTGTTCTGGTCTTCTTCAGGAAGATCTAGGCCGCTTGTGTACTCAGATAGTTCGTGTGCTCCTTGCTGCACACAGTTTTTTATTTTCGGGAAGAAGTCAGGTGACAAAATACAAGGAACACTAAGTAATAGCGGGGATGCTAAGCCTGCTCAGTTGTCTTGTGGTTAGAGTGTCCGCCCTGAGATCGAGTCGAGTCGGCCGAGTGTCAGATTCCAACACTGATAACATCTATTAATCAGACAAGAAGCAAGGAATCATGCAGAGACAGAGTTCAATTTGGCTCATATGAGGAGACACGTGTTTTGGTACTGTATTCTGGTTACAGATCCAAACTACGTTCTAAAAGTCCAGCCCGCGTGCCTCCTCTATTTATTTGGAAGGTCCCTGTTACATCACTGAAGCTGTCGCTGAGGGAAGGAGGTACCGTAATCTCCACAACTCCAGTTAGACACAATATATGATTACAGAACAGTGGTTCTTAACCTTGTTGGAGTTACCGAACCCCACCAGTTTCATATGCGCATTCACCGAACCCGAACTGTAATCATAAAATTGTGTTATTATATTAAAGAAATACTAATAAAGATATATTTTACAAACGGAAAGTTACAGGAATGTACACATGATCCCATGTTTACATCTCATTGTGCAACATGTTAATGTTTTAGTGGGAAAGGGGTACACATTATTTCCAAAGCAAGACCCCCACCCAGACATATAATACTAGTACACAGCTCATGAAAAACAATATGTTATAGTCATTGTAAGTGGGCCAAAACACTTATATTAGAAAATAATCTCATGGAAATGACTGCTGTCATTTGATTATAATAATAAAACATCTAACTTGTTATTTAGCCAGGTTTGGGACAGGTGTGCTGCAGGTGTGACCACAGTGCATGTGCACGTCTGACGTCGCTCACATGTACTCCACGGAATGCTCAGGGAGTTTTTGCGTTTGCTCACGCTTATGGAAAATTAGAGGGAACATTGTTTGGGGGTATCCATAATACGCCGACAGGGAGAAGTTTGTGTTTACACAATGAGTCGGGCGTGTCTTGACCTCCGCGGTGGAGGCTCTGCCGAACCCCTGAGGCCGACTCACCGAACCCCTAGGGTTCGATCGAACCCAGGTTAAGAACCACTGTTATAGAATAAATGAAAATGAGTTGACGCAGGTCATATCGCCTTGTCTCTGCTCTGTCTGCGTCACGGCGGTGTTCGGCCTTGGCAGTCAGCAGGCCGAGTCTGAACACAACACTGATAAAGATGGCTGGCAATCTTTTGGATTTCCAGCTTTGCACAGACACAAATATACCACTTCAGCACAATTGACAATCATTTATAGCAACGGCCCTTAAGCATAAAGTTAGTGTGATAATATATACATAATTATTCTAACACCGAGTCATACCAAAGACTATAAAAAACCTCCCTGCTTGGCACTCAGCATCGAGGGTTGGAATTGGGGGTTAAATCACCAAAATGATTCTCGAGCGCGAACACCGCTGCTGCTCACTGCTCCCCTCACCTCCCAGGGGGTGGAATAAGGGGATGGGTCGAATGCAGGAAGTAATTTCACCACACCTAGTGTGTGTGTGACTACCAAGGGAGAAACCCCGTTTCCATATGAGTTGGGAAATTGTGTTAGATGTAAATATAAACGGAATACAATGATTTGCAAATCATTTCCAACCCATATTCAGTTGAATATGCTACAAAGACAACATATTTGATGTTCAAACTCATAAACATTTTTTTTTTTTGGCAAATAATCATTAACTTTAGAATTTGATGCCAGCAACACGTGACAAAGAAGTTGGGAAAGGTGGCAATAAATACTGATAAAGTTGAGGAATGCTCATCAAACACTTATTTGGAACATCCCACAGGTGTGCAGGCTAATTGGGAACAGGTGGGTGCCATGATTGGGTATAAAAACAGCTTCCCAAAACATGCTCAGTCTTTCACAAGAAAGGATGGGGCGAGGTACACCCCTTTGTCCACAACTGCGTGAGCAAATAGTCAAACAGTTTAAGAACGTTTGTCAAAGTGCAATTGCAAGAAATTTAGGGATTTCAACATCTACGGTCCATAATATCATCAAAAGGTTCAGAGAATCTGGAGAAATTACTCCACGTAAGCAGCATGGCCGGAAACCAACATTGAATGACCGTGACCTTCGATCCCTCTGACGGCACTGTATCAATCTCTAAAGGATATCACCACATGGGCTCAGGAACACTTCAGAAAACCACTGTCACTAAATACAGTTGGTCGCTACATCTGTAAGTGCAAGTTAAAGCTCTACTATGCAAAGCGAAAGCCATTTATCAACAACACCCAGAAACGCCGCCGGCTTCACTTTCCCAACTTATATGGAAACGGGGTTTGTACTTTAACTTTAACTTGCAACTTAAAGCACAACAATTATCCGAGAGACAGCTCTTATCTCAAAACACTCTTAAGTTGAGGTACCGCCGTATTCTTACAAATCAGCCATCCATTTCTCATCGCGGTCCACTTGGACCGTCGCCATTTTTGACCACAAAAACCCCTCACAAGCATTTTTCCTTTTGGTCCTTTGCAGACGGCGAGAAGAACCCGCTGATGTTCCGCGACGAGAACCTGTGCAGGATCTGCATGGACGCCGCGATCGACTGCGTTCTGCTGGAGTGCGGCCACATGGTGACGTGCACAAAGTGTGGCAAGAGGATGAGCGAGTGCCCCATCTGCAGGCAGTACGTGGTGCGGGCCGTGCACGTCTTCAAGTCCTAACGCACTCAGACGGTACATCTTCATTAATGCTCCTCATTGGAGAAATAGCTTCTATTCTTTCCAGTAAACATTCTTCCCTCCAGTCATTCACAGTACCGTATTTTTCGGAGTATAAGTCGCTCCGGAGTATAAGTCGCACCGGCCGAAAATGCATGATAAAGAAGGAAAAAAACATATATAAGTCGCACTGGAGTATAAGTCACATTTTTTGGGGAAATTTATTTGATAAAGCAACACCAAGAATAGACATTTCAAAGGCAATTTAAAATAAATAAAGAATAGTGAACAACAGGCTGAATAAGTGTACGTTATATGAGGCATAAATAACCAACTGAGAACGTGCCTGGTATGTTAACGTAACATATTATGGTAAGAGTCATTCAAATAACTATAACATATAGAACATGCTATACGTTTACCAAACAATCTGTCACTCCTAATCGCTAAATCCCATGAAATCTTATACGTCTAGTCCGGGGGTCGGCAACCCGCAGCTCTAGAGCCGCATGCGGCTCTTTAGCGCCGCCCTAGTGGCTCTCTGGAAATTTTTCAAAAATGTATGAAGAATGGAAAAAGATGAGGGGAAAAAAATCTATTTTTTTGTTTTAGAATGTTTTCTGTAGGAGGACAAACATGACACAAACCTCGCTAATTGTTATAAATCACACTGTTTATATTAAACATGCTTCACTGATTCGAGTATTTGGCGAGCGCCGTTTTGTCCTACTTATTTTGGCGGTCCTTGAACTCACCGTATAGTTTGTTTACATATATAACTTTCTCCGACTTTCTAGGACGTGTTTTATGCCACTTTTTCTGTCTCATTTTGTCCACCACACTTTTAACGTTGTGCGTGAAGGCACAAAGGTGAGTTTTGTTGATGTTATTGACTTGTGTGGAGTGCTAATCAGACATATTTGGTCACTGCATGACTGCAAGCTAATCGATGCTAACATGCTATTTATGCTAGCGATATGTACATATTGCATCATTATGCTTCATTTGTAGGTATATTTGAGCTCATTTAGTTTCCTTTAAGTCCTCTTAAATAAATTTATATCTCATGACACATGTAATATGGCTTTTAATTTGTTGCGGCTCCAGACAGATTTGTTTTTGTATTTTTGGTCCAATATGGCTCTTTCAACATTTTGGGTTGCCGACCCCTGGTCTAGTCTCTTACATGAATGAGCTAAATAATTTGATATTTTACGGTAAAGTGTTAATAATTTCACACATAAGTCGCTCCTGAGTATAAGGCGCACTATGAAAAAAACTGCGACTTATAGTCCGAAAAATACGGTATCTTAGTAACAACCGACGGTACGCAAACGGTGCCAAACAATGGGCGGAGCTTCTCACCCCATCACATTCTTCCACTTTTTAGCAGGATGCTTTGCTCACTCGACTTGAAGACCACCACAGGAGGCTAAAACAGCATGTTTACTAATTATTGAATGCTCACGTTGTGTCCTGCAGCCCACTAACTAACTCCATGAATGACCAATAAAAGGCAGCGTGTGTTTGCACTTCTTTTCTCAAGATCAGGGGTCCCCAAACTATGGCCCGCGGGCCAGATCCGACCCCCTAGCATCCAAAATGTTTTTTTTTTATTTTATTTTTTTAATCTTTAATTTCTAATCCATTTTCTACCGCTTGTTACTCTCGGTGTCTCCTAGCCACTCAGGCAAATCATATTGTCTAAAAATTAATATTCCCATCGATAACATGACAATGTTAAATGTTGATGAACATCAATGTTAATTGATGTTAAATGACAAAACGGATTAACTCGCTGGAATATAAAGACAATGTATATATATATATACACACACACAGTCCGGCCCCCGGCCAAATTTTTTTAACCCAATGCGGCCCCCCGAGTCAAAAAGTTTGGGGACCCCTGCTCAAGATCATCACAGCAATATTCATCTTCTCCGTTGTCGCCACGCTGGGGACAAAACTCGGTGCTAAACTCACTTCACCCTCTTTGCTATTTTCTAGTGCAACTGGATATAATCTGAATGTGTTTTGTCTACTGTCAGAAGTGGAATGAAGTGTATTATTTTTTTAATTTTCTGTGAAGATTCAAAGATAAATGTTAAGTGATATAACTTGCTAATGTACATTGTAATGCGTATGAGATGTAAATAGCTATATATTTTTTTTCCATTTGATTTCACTTGTGTATAGTAAAATGATTGACATGTCCCTTGGATTGGAATTACTGTTTTTCTTGAGTGGATATAATCTGCTTGTTTTTTTTTCTTCCACCCTTTTTAACCTCTCAGAATTCCATGTTATCCAGCTCTGAACTTGATTACCTCCACAAATGCTGCTATTAGACATTACTAACCCTTTTAACCGCATCAGAGCAGGTCGCACTTTTCTTTTTGGATTGCAACCATTTTTGTCTTTGTATTTGGGACTGTTTTATTTTAATAATTAAAAGACTTAATTCAAGTTGGTGTCAAGTGCAGTTTCTTTTTGAAAAAAACAAGGTAATAGTACAAATGCAAGTATTTTAATGCATATCAGTTTTTCTGAATTTACAAATATAACCGTGATTCTCCTGAGGTGATAGCAGGTTCATCACAACACAAGACAACCCCAAAAACACAACACCGACCGCATCAAAGTGACATATTTACACATCGTTGCTTATTTTTAAACAGATAATGTCGTGTAAAAATCAGTGCTCTATTTGTTTCGTCGGCTTCCAACTACTTTTGCTTCTTTTTGGATAAAATATTTGATCCTGCTATTTTAAAAGACGGGTTACTCGACGCTTGAATAAATACAAACTGTAGGAAAAAATAAATACATGTGTAAAATGTCAGGGAATCCCATCAACCACAACACAAAAACTGATGACAAGTGAAGGAGTGCGTCGACTCCATTAGTGAAATACATCCTGCATATCCAGGAACTTTTATCATAACTTAAATCCATGTATTATATGTACTGTACATGTTCTTTTTGTTAGAAAGACGTTAAGTGTCCTCGTGTCAAAACAAGATTTTGAAAGCTGGGAGGTTGGCACACACAGTAAACATGTTTGTATAAAAATACTGCTTTCAAATATTGAAGGAACATCATGAAAACAACCAAGCACGTTTTTAGAGAAATAAAAAAGTCCACACCGACGCATGCTCGTGACGTCCATTTCCAGATCCATCGCAGGCCGTCTCCGGTATGCCAAAAAAAATTAAAAAAAATGTCCCCAGTAAGTGCAAATTGTCTTCCAATCCATTTGGTCATTGTGGACTAGCTGGCTTTTTGCAGCAGTTTGTCCTCCTTCAGTCTGAACGGGACGCTGACGGACATCTCGGCGATGAACCGCTCGCACGCCGTCTTGGTCACCTGCTTGCAGAAGCGAAGGTCGATCTGGCAGATGCTCCCGCAACGCTTGAAAAAGGTCAGGGAATGATCTGTGACCCGGTTGCAGACTAGAAGGAAAGAAAATAAAGAATGGCAATTATCATACATGCACAAGTTTAAAAAAAAAAAGTAAGATACTGATCTATCTTAGGCGTGTCAAACTCATTTTAATCGAGGGCCACATATGGTGGCCCTCAGAGGGCCGCTTACAACAGTGAATAATATGTTAATACTAGATATGTCCGATAATGGCTTTTTTGCCGATATCCGATATTCCAATATTGTCCAACTCTTAAATTACAGATTCCGATATCAACCGATACCGATATATACAGTCGTGGAATGAACACATTATTATGCCTAATTTTGTTGTGATGCCCCACTGGATGCATTAAGCAATGTAACAAGGTTTTCCAAAATAAATCAACTCAAGTTATGGAAAAAAGTGCCAACATGGCACTGCCATATTTATTATTGAAGTCACAAAGTGCATTATTTTTTTCTAACATGCCTCAAAACAGCAGCTTGGAATTTGGGACATGAGCATGAGGAGGTTAAGTTGGGCGGGAAGGCGGGGTTTTGTAGCGGGTGGTGTATATTGTAGCGTCCCGGAAGAGTTAGTGCTGCAAGGGGTTCTGGGTATTTGTTCTGTTGTGTTTATGTTGTGTTACGGTGCGGATGTTCTCCCAAAATGTGTTTGTCATTCTTGTTTGGTGTGGGTTCACAGTGTGGCGCATATTTGTAACAGTGTTAAAGTTGTTTATACGGCCACCCTCAAGTATGCCTTGCATTCACTTGTGTGTGTGAAAAGCCGTAGATATTATGTGACTGGGCCGGCACGCAAAGGCAGTGCCTTTAAGGTGTATTGGCGCTCTGTACTTCTCCCTACGTCCGTGTACACAGCGGCGTTTTAAAAATGTAAGACTTTTTGAAACAGATACCGATAATTTCCGATATTACATTTTGAAGCATTTATCGGCCGATAAGATCGGACTGCCGATATTATCGGACATCTCTAGTTAATACAAATGTAGAAGGATTTGTCTCATAATATTACATCATTGCCAATGCACTTATATTTGTTTACCTACACTATACTGCCAAAAGTATTTGACCACACATCCAAATGATCAGAATCAGGTGTCCTAATCACTTGGCCCGGCCACAGGTGTATAAAATCAAGCACTTAGGCATGGAGACTGTTTCTACAAACATTTGTGAAAGAATGGGCCGCTCTCAGTGATTTCCAGCGTGGAACTGTCATAGGATGCCACCTGTGCAACACATCCAGTCATGAAATTTCCTCGCTCCTAAATATTCCAAAGTCAACTGTCAGCTTTATTGTAAGAAAATGGAAGAGTTTGGGAACAACAACAACTCAGCCACAAAGTGGTAGGAATTATGGTGTGGGGTTGTTTTTCAGGGGTTGGGCTTGGTCCCTTAGTTCCAGTGAAAGGAACTTTGAATGCTCCAGGATACCAAAACATTTTGGACAATTCCATGCTCCCAACTTTGTGGGAACAGTTTGGAGCGAGCCCCTTCCTCTTCCAACATGACTGTGCACCAGTGCACGAAGCAAGGTCCATAAAGACATGGATGACAGAGTCTGGTGTGGATGAACTTGACTGGCCTGCACAGAGTCCTGACCTGAACCCGATAAAACACCTTTGGAAAAACGGTACGAAAGTTGTTTACACGGTAAAAAAACCAAACTGGCAGTTCAGGCCCCGGAATTTTATTGTAAAATCTATTGTCATTTTTACAGTGTACCATTTGATGTATACATTGCTTTGAAATCATAACTAAATCAGATACTTAAATATGTATTTTAAACAAAAATGTCTTGGAATGTATGAGAATATAGTATTTTGTAGTATTATTAAAGTTAAGTTAAAGTTAAAGTACCACTGATAGTCAAACACACACTAGGTGTGGTGAAATTACCCTCTGCATTTGACCCTTGTTCCACCCCCTGGGAGGTGAGGGGAGCAGTAAGATAAAAGTTTAAAAGATATATTTTTAATGTCAAGATGGAAATAAATACATTAGGAAGAAAAAGCACTTTATCGAGGCATATTATTTCCAGGCTTAAAATGAAGTGGCCCACAAGCATTGAGTTTGACGCATGTGGTCTTTCTGCGACAGTTGTCATGACAACCAGAAAACTTAGATATTGGGTTTCACTATGTAAAGCGCTTTGAGTCACTAGAGAAAAGCGCTATATAAATATAATTCACTTCACCACTTCACTTTTAGGTGACACATGTGCTGCCCTCTCCTGGCAGTCATGTGCCACAAAACACTGATTATCTTTTTTGTCTGGAGTTTGAGTCAACACTCAGTTTTTCTCTGCGCAGCAGCAGGCTGGCATAATAATCAATAAACTATAGCAGGCAATATTTGTTTCCACACAATATGGTGACTATAAAGTGCTAAATAACAACAGTAAATATTAGGGGTGTGAATCTTTGGGCATGACGATTCG
Organism: Entelurus aequoreus; assembly: GCF_033978785.1. Taxonomy (NCBI): domain Eukaryota; kingdom Metazoa; phylum Chordata; class Actinopteri; order Syngnathiformes; family Syngnathidae; genus Entelurus; species Entelurus aequoreus. Next base: position 62,161,776 of record NC_084736.1, on the reverse strand, counting down.
ATTCAGAATGGATTCTCGCAATGTATTGTTTGGTATAATATTTATAATGAAACTTTGCCAAAACAGCTTAAATGTTACATGGAGATGGCCTCAAAACATCTTAGTAAAAATGGATTTAAATAAATATACATAGGGACAAGCAGTAGAAAATGGATGGATGGATATACATACACACACACAAATATATATATATATCAGTGGAGGCTGGTGACTTCCAGAATTGAGGAGGCCATTTTTTTCCGCTTGCTCACTTCACTCGCGATGGAATGTTCCCTGTTCTCTTATCTGTCTTTGTGCTGGCCAAAGGCATACTATTTGGAGTGTAAGCTACAGTCAGAAAGTTCTTGCTGATGCAATTCATTGTGCAGAGCTTAGCCTTGTGCCTTCCTGAAGAAATTACATTGCTGTAAGTCTATGAGCCTGCCTGATAATTAAGCTGAGAAATGACATTTGGATGTTATATAAACGCCAAGTGAACATGTGTAAAAGGCAGGAATTTTAATTATGTAGTTAAAAACAATTTTGTTTAGCTTACATTTTTCATTCTTCTACAGCTTCAACATGTAATCACCAATTTAATCAAGTTTAGCATATAAAAAAGATAAGATAACACTTTCTTTATCATATGTAGTTTTATTCAATATATTTAATATAAAATATGTAAAAATATGGTTCCAGTTGGCTTTATCTGCTGAGAAACACAGACAAAATGGAGTGTTATTACTACTGAGAACTAGTGGTGTAACACTGGTAGAGACATCTAATTAGTTCAACTCACATCTGGTTTAGCTGAGGGGCGGCATGCTCTCTCCTGGACTCCACTCCACAGGTTGGTGCCGATTTCCGAGGTCGTTTTAAGCAAAAGTATTTGGCTATATGAGCTATAAACTTCACGGATGATAGCCAGGGGTGTTCTCTAAATTTCCTGAAAAGCACAAGTTGATAGGACACTCGTAGCCACTATGGCGAGTGTTTGTTTGACTGAAGTGGCTGGCGAATTCTCAAAATGGCTTCTGTGTTGATTAGGAAAGGAAAGGATTGATTCCAAATGAACCAGTAGCATGTGATTGGACGAACAAAATGTCAATCTTTCAGCCCTGGACACAATGCATGGTGAGGCCAGGCCTCCGTTGCCCACCCATTTTCAGTGATCTGGCCAATCACATATTGGCATGAAAAAGCATGCATTACATTGACTTCTATGAGAAGCTAATTTCCTAGGGGAGGCCTGGCCTCCCTTAATACAAACTGATAGGGAAATCTGGCCTGTTGCTTTACAATTGCAATATTGGGTTTTAGCCATGGGAACATTTAGATTTATGAACAAAACTAAAATAATATGAATATAAAAAACAAAAAATATGTTTTTTGTTAAAATAAATAAATAAAATAAATATATTTATTGTTTTTTTTAAATCTCTCTCTTCTCTCAAATTATTGGGGAGGCCAGGCCTCCTCCACCTCTATGGAGGAGCCTCCACTGATATATATATATATATATATATATATATATATATATATATATATATATATATATATATATATATATATATATACATACTGTATATATACATACTGTATATATAGACACACAGTTGCAAGAAAAAGTATGTGAACCCTTTGGGATTACTTGGATTTCTGCATAAAATTGGTCATAAAATGTGTTTTGATCGTTATCGAATTATTGTGTATCCATCCATCCATCCATCCATTTTCTACCACTTGTCCCTTTCGGGGTTATTTGATTCTTGTTTATATTGACAAATGTGCCGTTTTAGACTGAAATATTGTTCAATTGAGGTCCCTTATTACATATGTCTAGCTTGTGTGCTAATGTGTGCTTAGCTGTTGTGTAGCTGCTAGCTCCAAGTAGCCTACCAGGTTTACCTTTTGTAAATTACTTGACTAAAACACAAGAAAAGATCAACCGTGTGCGATTATTGGAGGACATTTAGATGTTAACTGGCTGTCCAGCTTTGCTCAATTAGACGCGCTGCAGGACTGCTCGTATCGGACATTTTAGATCAGTGGTCCCCAACCACGGGGCCGCGGACCGGATTGGTACCAAGCCGCACAAGAAATTAATAATAATTTTTTAAAATTTCTTTTTTTAATTAAATCAACATAAAAAACACAATATATACATTATATATCAATATAGATCAATACACTCTGCAGGGATACAGTCCGTAAGCACACATGATTGTATTTCTTTATGTAAAAAATATATATATATATATATATATATATTAGCCAATAGCAATATTGGATCGGGACACCCCTTGTTTATCTACCCTACTCTGAACATTATGGTAGTCATTTTAAAAAAAAGAAAAGGTTTACAAGAAGTTGGAGAAAAAAAAATCTTGGTAAAATGAGCATCTAAGATTTATCCCTGATCTGGAAGTAAGTGGCTTCACTATTCCAAGTAATTTCAGGGAATTCAAATGGGACTGTTTGGTTGGTCTTAGAAGACGTTTCGCCTCCTATCTAAGTCGGCTTCATAAATTCATGCTCATAGACTTAGATTGGTCAGATCTAGTCCTAGACTTATTTGGTTAGATCGGCCGATAAATGCTTTAAAATGTAATATCGGTTTCAAAAAGTAAAATTCATGACTTTTTAAAACGCCGCTGTACGAAGCGGTACACGGACGTAGGAGCAGTTGTGTCTCCCAGTCAGCAGCCCCTCCCCTTTCCCACACACAACACAGGAGTTGCAGCACGACTGCAGCCTGAGAGGTTTACTGGCGACGCTTGATGACCTCATCAAACCGCCGCGAGCATAGCATAACAACAACAAGAGTGTGTTGTTGCCGGTGCTGTAGCCGTGGCTAACAAGCGAGCTCGCTCGGTGACTGACTAACGACACCATGTCTATGGTTTGGGATTATTTTAAAGTGTGTCTGACGGATAAAAAACTGGCAATTTGCAATGACTGCGAAAAGTTGGTTATGCGAGGAGGAACCAAGATGTCTTCCTTTAATGCGAGCAATTTGATCTCCCACCTCTTCAAGAATCATAAGGAGATACACGATGAATACAAGCGGAAGATGGATGAAAAGCAAACAGCGAAAAAAAAGTAGTACCACACAGTCTTGCACTAAATGAGGACTATGTTATCGTTTACTTTATTACTCTAGTATACTCTGGACTGAAGCTGTGTGCCTTCATTGTTTTTGTAGCTGTTGTTTTGAGGCATGTTAAAAAAAATTATGCACAAAGTATAGTATTTCCCATAGTTGTAGTAGGTATCTGGGTTATCTCAGGGAGAGCATGTCCCAAATTCCAAGCTGCTGTATTGAGGCATGTTAAAAAAAATAATGCACTTTGTGACTTCAATAATAAATATGGCAGTGCCATGTTGGCACTTTTTTCCATAACTTGAGTTGATTTATTTTGGAAAACCGTGTTACATTGTTTAAAGGCCTACTGAAACCCACTACTACCGACCACGCAGTCTGATAGTTTATATATCAATGATGAAATCTTAACATTGCAACACATGCCAATACGGCCGGGTTAGATTAGTAAAGTGCAATTTTAAATTTCCCGCAAAATATCCTGCTGAAAACGTCTCGGTATGATGACGTTTGCGCGTGACGTCACGGATTGTAGCGGACATATTGGGACAGCATTGTGGCCAGCTATTAAGTCGTCTGTTTTCATCGCAAAATTCCACAGTATTCTGGACATCTTTGTTGGTGAATCTTTTGCAATTTGTTTAATGAACAATGAAGACAGCAAAGAAGAAAGCTGTAGGTGGGAAGCGGTGTATTAGCGGCCGGCTGCAGCAACACAACCAGGAGGACTTTGAGTTGGATACGCGCTACCGTGAGTACGCAGCTGCGGCTTCCAAACATTTGATCGCTTGCCCGCACGTGCGTGCCGCTATGTGCATGTCACGTACGTAACTTTGGGGAAATATATGTGCTGTATGAACTTTGCGGAGGTGAACGGTACTTTGGGCTGTGGGATTGAGTGTGTTGCGCGGGTGTTTGATTTGTATTGGCGGGTTATATGGACGGGAGGGGGGAGGTGTTTGTTATGTGGGATTAATTTGTGGCATATTAAATATAAGCCTGGTTGTGTTGTGGCTAATAGAGTATATATATGTCTTGTGTTTATTTACTGTTTTAGTCATTCCCAGCTGAATATCAGGTCCCACCCGCCTCTCACAGCATCTTCCCTATCTGAATCACTTCCACTGCCCTCTAATCCTTCACTCTCACTTTCCTCATCCACAAATCTTTCATCCTCGCTCAAATTAATGGGGTAATCGTCGCTTTCTCAGTCCGAATCGCTCTCGCTGCTGGTGGCCATGATTGTAAACAATGTGCAGATGTGAGGAGCTCCACAACCTGTGACGTCACGCTACTTCCGATACAGGCAAGGCTTTTTTATCAGCGAACAAAAGTTGCAAACTTTATCGTCGATGTTCTCTACTAAATCCTTTCAGCAAAAATATGGCAATATCGCGAAATGATCAAGTATGACACATAGAATGGACCTGCTATCCCCGTTTAAATAAGAACATTTCATTTCAGTAGGCCTTTAATGCATCCAGCGGGGCATCACAACAGAATTAGGCATAATAATGTGTTAATTCCACGACTGTATGTATCGGTTGATATCGGAATCGGTAATTAAGAGTTGGACAATATCGGCATATCGGATATTGGCAAAAAAGCCATTACCGGATATCTCTAGTTAGATCTGACCAATCTAAGTATTTAAGTCTATAAAGCATGAACTGATGAAGCCGACTTGGATGAGAGGCAAAACGTCTTCAAAGACCAACCAAACAGTCCAGTTACAATTGATGGAATGCCCTGAGAATACAATGACCTGGATGAATGAGAACATCCATAGACACATTCACTATTACAAGGTTTTCCCTTCACTGCCAAGTTCCCCCAGTCAGACTTGTCAGATAAGAACTTGATTGATCTCTTCACAGAACATGTTTCTACTGCGTGATGCGTGATTTACGCCACTCTGACACTTTGCATTGCACAATAAAGCTAGCTCGCTGGCAGACGCAGCGCCAGGGAGGAGCGTTACATCAAGTTCCAGGCGTACATTTGGTATGCTGAGCTTTAATGGCAAAGGACGTGATTTCTGCAGGTGATGAGTCAGCACAGCATTGCTACAACGGACACACCATTTGCCACAGCAAAGTGGGGACCCTGCTAAAGAAGGGCGATAGAGCTAAGATATATTATGATCTATTTTGCAGCCTCTTGTGATACCATTATATATCACAATATATTATTTGGTATGTAAATGATAATAATTAGAACCACTTAAAACGGGTTACAAAGGCTCCTAATGTAGCTGCTGACGTATGCTGTAAAATTGCATCATTTCCAGTTGTATTATTTTCTCTAAACTATCATAAACGTACTTGATACTTTACTCTTTTATGTGGTTTATTTTCTGTTGTAACATGTTTCTATCTACACTTCTGTTGAAATGTAAAAAGCACTTCTTCTTCTTCTGTTTTCATACTGTTTTGTGTGATACTACAAATTTGGGTATCAACCAAATACCAAGTAGTTACAGGGACAGTATTGTCATACCAATGCTTATATCTTAATTTTTCAAGATCATTGAATGATTGCATTCTTGATCACAGTTATAATCAGACAAAAACAGGATAACGGCATAACAAAATCAATTATATATTCAAATAATTTTCTTTTTTTATACAAAATGTATAATAGAGATGTCCGATAATATCGGACTGCCTATATTATCGGCCGATAAATGCTTTAAAATGTAATATCGGAAATTATCGGTATCTGTTTCAAAAAGTAAAATGTATGACGCTGTGTACACGGACTTAGGGAGAAGTACAGAGCGCCAATAAACCTTAAAGGCACTGCCTTTGCGTGCCGGCCAAGTCACATAATATCTACGGCTTTTCACACACACAAGTGAATGCAAGTCATACTTGGTCAACAGCCCTACAGGTCACACTGAGGGTGGCCGAATAAACAACTTTAACACTGTTACAAATATGCGCCACACTCTGAACCCACACCAAACAAGAATGACAAACACATTTCGGGAGAACGTCCGCACCGTAACACAACATAAACACAACAGAACAAATACCCAGAACCCCTTGCAGCACTAACTCTTCCAGGACTCTCCCGCCCACCTCAACTTCCTCATGCTCTCTCAGGGAGAACATGTCCCAAATTCCAAGCTGCTGTTTTGAGGCATGTTTAAAAAAATAATGCACTTTGTGACTTCAATAATAAATATGGCAGTGCCATGTTGGCATTTTTTTTCCATAACTTGTGTTGATTTATTTTGAAAAACCTTGTTACATTGTTTAATGCATCCAGCGGGGCATCACAACAAAATTAGGCATAATAATGTGTTAATTCCACGACTGTATATATCGGTTGATATCAGAATCGGTAATTAAGAGTTGGAAAATATCGGAATATCGGATATCGGCAAAAAAGCCATTATCGGACATCTCTAATAATAAAGTAAATAGTACAAAATAAAGAAATACAAGTAAAAACTATTATTGGCTCTTATTTCTTGCATTTGCAAAAACAACAAAAAACGATTGTGGTATATTACAATATTCGTAGTATTGACCATTAACTGATCCAATACTTAATAATAATAATAATGGATTAGATTTTATATAGCGCTTTTCTATTATTAGATACTCAAAGCGCTCACAGAGAAGTGAGAACCCATCATTCATTCACACCTGTAATAATTTCGGTCAATATTTGTATCTATCTGCCCACCCATGTTTACATTCAAGAGCTCTAGCTTAGCAGTTGGCCATGTTTCTGTATCCTCCTCCGTGTGTAGTGTAGCATGTTTAGCTATTCCTTGTTCTCTAGTCCTCCAGTCATATTTATTCTTGTAAAATAAACACAGATTACTTGCTACCATGGATGCGAAGATTAGCGGTTTAGAAGCTGCACTGTGGAGGGACATTAGCCAATAGCTATTTGTTCCATACTTGCCAACCTTGAGACCTCCAATATCGGGAGGTGGGGGGTAAGGGGTGGGGGGTGGGGGGTGGTTGGGGGCGTGGTTATTTACAGCTAGAATTCACCAACTCGAGTATTTCATATATATATATATATATATATATATATATATGTATATATATATATATATATATATATGTATATATATATATGTATGAAATACTTGACTTGCAGTGAATTCTAGCTATATATATATATATATATATATATATATATATATATATATATATATATATATATATATATATATATATATATATGTATTTTATTTACATAAAAGAAATACTTGAATTTCAGTGTTCCGGTGGCTATCCATTAGATGGCAGTATTGTCCTGTTTAACTTCTCCGTTCATGAGGAGTATATCATTTCGGCCACCGTGTTCAATGGAGAAGTCTGTTCTACATATTTACAGGCAACATACACCTTCCCCTTCGAACTGTCCTGGATGAACTGAAATTCTTGTTTCCATTCGTTTGAATTCGTTAGGCAAAGCGGACGTGAGAACAGGCTGTCCCCACTCAGTCTCAGGTCCGCATTGAGCTGGAGGGGGCGTGGCCTCCAGCTCCGGCTGAATACCGGGAGTTTGTCGGGAGAAAATCTCTGCCAGGAGGTTGTCGGGAGAGGCGCTGAATACCGGGATTCTCCCGCTAAAAACGGGAGGGTTGGCAAATATGATTTGTTCGCTTGTCGCTAACTCAGTTGTGAGACACAGCTAGAATAGGTCATCATGCATTGTCACAATATGATGATAGTAGTAAAAGCTCTATCGTCGGCCAAATTGGTATCATTTTATATCATACATATCGTGCGACCCTAGACCCTGCTCTACAGCTTTACAAATTGCTTGGCAATAACGCCACTTAAAACAGGATCAGGGATATTTAAGAGGGAGCATGTGACATTTAATATTATCTATATAATCTATTACACAAACTCATTACCTGACAGGTTGATTTCTGTGAGCGAGTCTCGAGTGGTGGTCCCGGCCGCCGTCAGCAGGTTGACGGACTGGTCGTTGACGTGGTTACAGTAGCTCAGGTCGAGCCGTGACAGCAAAGGCATCTGGCGGCTGATGAGACGTAGAGACGTGTCGGTGATGTCCAAGCCCGCCAGACGCAAATCCTCCACATTCCTCAACTTGTAGCGGTTATCCATCTGACCTGTCCGTCAGAGAGTAGCATACATAATATTTTCAATATTATTGACAACTGCAAAGCTGTTTACGAGAAATGTATGAGCAGACTCTTTTTTTCCTGAGGAAGCTTAGGTCCTTTAATGTGTGCAGCAAGCTGTTGGAGATGCTGTTGTGGCCAGTGCCCTGTACTTTGCAGGTGTTTGTTGGGGGAGCAGCACCAGCAAAAGGGACTTAAACCGGATTGACAAACTGATCCGGTAAGCCGGCCAAACTATTGGCACGCAGTTAGAGGTGTTTGTGTCAGTGAGGGACAGGAGGACACTGGACAAACTGCTGGCCATCATGGACAATCCTGCCTACCCACTCCACCAGACAGTTGAGGGACAGCAGAGCTCATACTCCAACAGGCTCCTTCAGCTTCGTTCCCACAGTGTTCGATTCAAGAACTCCTTCATTCCGCACTCCATCCAGCTGTATAATCACTCGCCATACAGCAATAGATGATCTCTGTCTATTACCTGACACCTTCTATGTTAGCTACCTCTCTTTGTTTATAGTGTCTATTTTCTGCTGGATTTACTCTCTATTTTATGCTGCAGCTGTTACCTATACTGTAATATTGTACATCAATCAATGTCATCCATCCATCCATCCATTTTCTACCGCTTGTCCCTTTTGGGGTCGCGGGGGTGCTGGAGCCTATCTCAGCTGCATTCGGGCGGAAGGCGGGGTACACCCTGGACAAGTCACCACCTCATCACAGGGCCAACACAGACAGACAGACAGACAACATTCACACTAACAATCAATGTCAATCAATGTTTATTTATATAGCCCTAAATCACAGGTGTCTCAAAGGGCTGCACAAGCCACAACGACATACGCGGTACAGAGCCCACATAAGGGCAAGGAAAAACTCACAACCCCAATGGGACGTCGATGTAATGTAGTACATGGTAATTGTTATATATTGTATATATGATATAAACATATCAGTATATATCCTATACTGTACATATATTATGTAAATATTACGTATATATGTTATATTTTATACTGCATTTAGTCTATTTTATACCTGCATTGTATTTTCCATCCTTTGTAACTGAGCTACTGTGTGGAACAATTTCCTTTGTGGATCATTAAAGTTTGTCTAAGTCTTAAGTCTAAAATTTTCAGTTAAAATGATGCAAGCTTATCGCGACACAGAAATCATTTGAGACCAATCCATTCCAGTCGGTCATAGAAGATAAACGTAAATTTGGGGACATTTACTTTGCCTTCTTATACGGAAACATTTTATCTGGATTAGAATGATCAAACTACACTGCAAAAACTGAAATCTAAGTAAGATTAAATATCTCAAATAAGGGTGATATTTGCTTATTTTCTGTCTGATAAGATCATTCTTCTCACTAAGCAGATTTTATGTCAGAGTGTTTTACTTGTTTTAAGGGTTTTGGTCCTAATAGATCTCAGTACGATATTACAGCTTGTTGCTGAGATTTGATGACCTATATCGAGTAAAACATGCTTGAAACTAGAATATCAACTGTTGAAAAGCCGTGTCTTCAACACTCACGAGTGTAAAACTACTTTGTTAAAGTAATAATTTCTTATTTCAAACATGAAAAAAATCAAAACAATTGTGTCTCAATTAAAACGGATGACGGCCAAATGGACTTTGCTGTTTTATTTTCAATGAAACAATAGAAAACACGTACTCATATAGTAGTACAGTTGGCACAGTACAGCAAACTGATATTAATATTTAAACATTTAACGTGTGACATTTGTAACAATTTTGAACAGAAATAGTTCATGCACGTTCAGATAAATTCTTCAAAATTACTATTAAAACATTTTTGGCCGGGGGTCAGGCTGTATATATGCGCACTAATTGACTGAAAGAGCACGCACTTGGCGCGATGATGTCATGTTATCGATGGAAAAAAGCATTTTTAGACCATATGATTTGCCTGAGCGGCTAGGAGACCCCGAGAGTAACAAGCGGTTGCCTTTCCATTAAGAACAATAAATTAGTTTTTAGTATAAGTTTCAAGAAATGTAATGCCGAGTGCATGTCATTATGTCAAGATAATGGCACAAGCATTTACTTGATTTAAGAATATTTTTCAACATATTGAGCAAAAAGGTCTAATTTTTTTTTCTACCAAGAAAAGTGCACTTGTTATTAGTGAGAATATTCTTATTTTAAGGTATTTTTGGGTTCATTGAAGTTAGCTGATTTTACTTGTTTTGGAAAGTCTTGACAAGACAAATTTTCTTGTTCTATTAACAGATAATTTTGCTTAGTTCAAATAAAATACACCTCATTTTTGTATTTTTTTTCTTATTTTTGAACACTGGCTTTTTGCAGTGTATAGACATTGATATTAGAAGTCACTTTAGTTACCTGGTCTGTTATCTGTGGGAGGTGATAGGAGGTCCCTCATCTGGGCATCCTTGAGTCCTTCCACCCACTGGATGTCCAGTGTTCGTAGTAGCGGGCAGCTGGAGGTGCAGAGCGCCGACACGGCAGCCCACGAACACCCCGATAACGTTAACACTCGCAGTCCTGACAGACACAGCAGCACTTTGACACACTGAAGCAGCGCAACATCAACAGAATAGTCATCTCGGTAATAGGTACCTGGCAACCTGTTGATAAGCCAGCTTAACTGTTTCTTGGAAATGTTGGTCCAGCTGAGGTCCAATGACAGCGGCTGTCGACGGATGATCCCACTGAGCATGAGCGGCGTGATGGAGGTACAGCGGTTGAGATCAATCTTTGTCCAGAGTCTTTTATCACAGCACCTGGACGTCGGCAGCGAAACAAAAGAGCTCAGTAATTCCCACACATTATGTAACAAAACAAAACCATAGGATAATCTATATCATGATATACAGTTAGGCACAGAAATATTTGGACAGTGACACAAGTTTGGTTTTTTCAGCTGTTTATGCCAACATATTTAGGATACAATTATGTCATCAATATGGGTTTAAAGTGCAGACTCAGCTGTAATTTAAAAAGAGTTAAAGTACCAATGATTGTCACACACACACTAGGTGTGGTGAAACGTGTCCTCCGCATTTGACCCATCCCCTTGTTCACCCCCTGGGAGGTGAGCGGAGCAGTGGGCAGTAGCGGTGGCCATGCCCGGGAATCATTTTTGGTGATTTAACCCCCAATTCTAACCCTTGATGCGGAGTGCCAAGCAGGGAGGTAATGGGTCCCATTTTTATAGTCTTTGGTATAAGAGTATTCACATCCAACTTGGAGCAAGGGTTTAGGAATTACAGCTCTTTATTACGTAGCCGTCTCTTTTTCAAGGGACCAAAAGTAATTGGACAATTGACTGAAAAAAAGAAGAAAAAAAAGACTGCATGGGCTCTTTCCTTGCTAACCTGTCATCAATTAAGCAGTTAAAAGGTCTGGAGATGATTCCAAGTGTGGCGTTTGCATTTGGAATCTATTACTGTGAAAACACAACATTGCGGTCAAAGTAGCTCTCAATGGAGGTGAAACGGACCATACTGAGGCTGGAAAAAAAGAAGAACTCCATCAGAGAGATAGCAGAAATGTTAGCGGTGGCCAAATCAATAGTTTGGCATATTCTGAGAAAATAAGTGTGCATTGGTGAGCTTAGAACTGAAAAAAGCATTGACGTCCACATAGACAACAGTGGTGGATGATCGCGGAATCCGTTCCATGGTGAAGAAAAACCCTTTCACAACATCTATTCAAGTGAAGAACAATAAGTATCTAAGACTACCATAAAGAGAAGACTTCATGAGAGTAAATACAAAGGATTCACCACAAATCATTAATCCCCTAAAAACAGAAAGGCCAGAATTGACTTTGCCAAAAACACCTGAACAAGCCAGCCCAGTTTTGGAACAGCATTCTTTGGACATATGAGACTAAGATCTACCTATACCAAAATAATGGGAAGAAGAATGCTTGGAGAATTGTTGGAACAGCTCATGATCCATAGAGCACCAAAACATGGTGGAGGCAGTGTGATGGCATGGGCATTCATGTCTTCCAATGGCACTGGGTCACTTGTGTTTATTGATGATGTGACAAAAGACAAGCAGCCAGATACATTCTGAAGTGGATAGTGACATACTTTCTGCTCAGAAATGCAGAAAAGTTGATTGGACGGTACAAATGGACTATGATCCAAAACATACTTCGAAATAGGGCTGCACGATTAATATTAATCCAATCGACATCGAGATTTGAATTAGTGCGGTAAATTACCACAAGAGCCTGAGGTTTTATTTTCCTCTGCCGTCACCGGCGTTTCATTGACTGCCATGTTCGCCAATCAGAATTGTTGAGCCTCACGTTTGTTTGTCTCTCGCTTCAGAAGAAGAAAGAGATCTTACTTTGTACATTGCTCTCAGCGCATTTATTTACCTGTAGAACAGTGACCGCTCTTTTCATTCAGACACAATCTTTGTGTCGGCGGGGACAAGAGCGGGGCAGGGCAGTTTAAGAGCGTGCTGTACACAAAACCTCTGTGTCTGTCTGCATAAAGTCAAATATTTTTTTAAGTAAATTATTGCATATTATTCTAACGTGCGGCACCTTCAGACAAGAATATGTTGATTGACAGTCTTAAAGTAAAATGTCTTCCTTCAATTGTTATTTTCACAGTTTTATGCATTTTAGGTATAAAATAATCGCAATAAAATAGCAAATCGAATCGCAATCGAAATTTTGGAGGGAAAAAAAATTGCAATTGTGTTTTTTCTCCAAATCAGGCAGCCCAACTGCAAAAGCAACCAAGGAGTGTTTTAAAGCAAAGAATTGGAATATTCTGCAATGGCCGAACTCAACCCAGTCAATCATGCATTTAACTTGCTCAGGACAAGACTTAAGGCAGAAAGACCCACAAACAAGCAACAACTGAAGACAGCTGCCGTAAAGGCGTGGCAAAGCATCACAAAGGAAGAAACCCAGCATTTGGTGATGTCCATGGGTACCAGACTTTAGGCAGTCATTGCCTGCAAAGTATTCTCAACAAAATGTTGAAAAGCAAAATTGTACTTACTTATTAGGGTTATGTTTATTTGTCCAATTACTTTTGAGTAATAATGTAACTCTCTTGGTGATGGATGTTCTATTAATATGACATCCTTCCAGTATTTTCACTTTTGTAAAACAAAACAAATCACCAAAGATGTTAAAATTAAGTAAAAAGTCGAACTTTCACATACTCAATATTTAATTATATTAATTGTATATCCATTATATTAATATAGTATGTAAACACATACATACATACATACATATATATATATATATATATATATATATATATATATATATATATATATATATATATATATATACACATATATATATATATACACTAGCCTTCATTTCTAAGAATAAGAATAGACTGTCGAGTTTCAGATGAAAGGTCTCTTTTTCTGGCCATTTTGAGCGTTTAATTGACCCCACAAATGTGATGCTCCAGAAACTCAATCTGAAGGTCAGTTTTGTAGCTTCTGTAACGAGCTAAACTGTTTTCAGATGTGTGAACATGATTGCACAAGGGTTTTCTAATCATCAATTAGCCTTCTGAGCCAATGAGCAAACACATTGTACCATTAGAACACTGGAGTGATAGTTGCTGGAAATGGGCCTCTATACACCTATGTAGATATTGCACCAAATCCAGACATTTGCAGCTAGAATAGTCATTTACCACATTAGCAATGTATAGAGTGTACTTCTTTAAAGTTAAGACTAGTTTAAAGTTATCTTCATTAAAAAATAAGGAACAGTAGTGTGTATATATATATATATATATACATACACTACCGTTCAAAAGTTTGGGGTCACATTGAAATGTCCTTATTTTTGAAGGAAAAGCACTGTACTTTTCAATGAAGATAACTTTATTGTCACATGGAGGTCAACCAAATAATTTGGTCTGTCTAGCTACAACTTAACCAATTAACCAATGTGCACCATTCTACTTTATATTATCCCTTAATTCCATTACCAACTACAGAAGTACAACTATAGAAACACCAATTGCAAAACAGTGAATTGTGCAGTTTGGTGAAAACTATTTTAGATGCTGCCATGTGTGAAAGTAACACTTGATAAATACCCTTTTATGTTTGACAGAAGCACTATTCATACTCTGTCACGGTTTTGGGGATGCCCAGAGGTGGCTCGTGTTTAAGCACTCTTCTTAGGATGACGACCAAATGTATGCAAAAAAAAACCTTGACATACTGCATTGCAAAAGCAGTGTTTGGAAAAGCACGTTTTCACTCCGTGGTTCAATATCAATATGTAGTAGGGATGTAACGATAGACAGCATGAATGATAACCACAGTAAACTGCTTACAGTTTTAAAATTACAATTAATTGATAACTGTATTTTGAAAAACTCAGACTTACTGGCGTCAGCTCCATGGCTTAAATGCTAACATGAAAACAAGAGCCATTAACGTCAGTCCCCACTAACAAACATACCCCAATTTAAACTTATGGAAACACATTACTTTCTGAGCAACTAAGCTATTCAATTGTGCACACTGAACCTACAGGCTGTGCTTTCTTTGCACAGACTAATTGCTCTATACTCAGGGGAATATGAGAAGATGTTTTTACGGTGCATTCAAGGACCGCTGAACAGAGTAGGACACCACAATTAGTTTTAGTTATTAAAAAAAATTGGTTTAAGGATTTTCAGTATACCGTATTTTTCGGATTATAAATCGCTCCGGAGTATAAATCGCACTGGCCGAAAATGGACAATAAAGAAGGAAAAAAACATATACAAGTCGCACTACAGTATAAGTCGCATTTTTGGGGGAAATTTATTTGATAAAATCCAACACCAAGAATAGACATTTGAAAGGCAATTTAAAATAAATAAAGAATAGTGAACAACAGCTGTATATTTCACTACTTCCAGCTTGTAACCTGCAGTATATGATTTCCTTTTCGGTGCCATTTTTGTTCAGCCCTTCTCAGTTTTTATAAGTTAACGCCAATGTTGAAATTATCAATTTTCATAGGTACGGAAGTAGTAGCAGGTAGCATCTTTTTTTTCACAATGCACTTCTGCCATGACCCGCCCCCGCCAAATTTTTATTGGTTGACGTGTGTGTGTGACGATTGCTGATATACGCCTAGTATTATTTGATATTTTACAGTAATGTGTTAATAATTTCACACATAAGTCGCTCCAGAGTATAAATCGCACCCCCAAACTAAGAAAAAAACTGCGATTTATAATCCGAAAAATACGGTAAGTATTTTTAAGCACATAAAACAATACCTCGATAATAATGATAACAGTGATAGGGAATTTTCATATCGTTACATCTCTGAAATATAGTATAGTTTCGCGGCGGGAGTCGTGATTAATGGCCATGAAAGCCAATAATCTTATTTAGGCCGCACAGCAATTCTTTTTTAAAACAAAGTATAACATCTAATCGTGCCAAAGGTATTTGTTTGTTACATCTGTTCTGTTTTTTTTATTGGTATTATAATACTTTGGTTATTTCATTGGTGGTATTTTACGCCAATGAAATCGTATTTTCTGGTTGATAACATACATAAACATGCTTAATTGCTATCTTAGCTGAGGGTGTTGCACTTACCATCTGTTCCAGGTCTTGCACACTCTCATGCAGGAGCAGAGCTCCTGATGTGTGAGATGGTTGAATATCTTCATCCAGACCTCGCGCTGAAGAACGTGCATTTTCCCATCTTTTAGCGGCAGTCTGTCAGGAGGTGGACTTATTGGCGGAGGCCGAATAACATGCCGCTCCATTTGGACACACTTGGGCGGTGAGCGTGGAGGCACAGGTCGTGTTGTCGGCGTGCTCCTGTTGAAGCCCAACGGAGTGATCTGACTCGGGTAGAAGTGGCGCAATTCCCAGGGAGTCCCGTTCATCTCTTTGGTCTTGAGATGGGGCCTCTGCTCTCCCAGGTCAGTGCTGTTACGGAACAACCTCTTGGGTTCTTCGTTTTCAGACTCCGGCTCCACCTTGAGTGGCTGGCGGTTTTCATTGGCCAGGCAGTCTTCGGTCTTCAGAATTTCCTGGTTCAGTGCTTTGCTCAGTTCTCTACTTAGCTCCCGGTTGGGTAAACGGCGTTTACGGCGAGCTTTGGGCCGAGGACCTTTCTCCTGCGTCTCGCTTCCGCCCTCACTGCTCGGACCGGCTTGTGGAGAACTGCAGTGCGACTGGTCGCTGTCCATAACAGGCGTTTTGAGAGAAGAATTTAAAAGCTCGTTCTTGTAGTCTCTGTCATCTACCAAGTCCTCGGCAACACCCAGGCGCCCATTTCTCTCCACAAAACCCCGGAAATTAAGTTCTCTTCCATCTTCCTCATCATCCTCATAGACATCTTCCTCTTCGGTTTTAATCTGGTGCAAGAGTTTAGAAAAACATGGGTCGTCTGACCTTTCCTACAGATAGAGAAGAGAAATGAATCAGTATGATGCTAGTGAATTATTACATTGACACAGTACTTTGTGAAACTTTACAATGTAGCAACACCTAACATTCCTTGTAAGTGAAGTTTGGAATACAATCTGACACCAACCTTCTTTCTTGCTCGGAAGTCCTCTTCCTCTTCATCCTCAAAGAGCTTCCTCTTCTTCCTCAGCTTGTCCTCAAGCCGGGGTCGGGGCAGGCTGCTCGGGGACAGCAGGGGCGGCTGCCGAAGGAGAGCATCCTCAGGCCGCTGCCTGGGCGTCTCTTCTCTGTCAGGCCTCCTTTTGAATGCAGCAACCATGTCCCCATCCTCCTTCACAGGCTTCTGTTCCCTCAGCAGAGAGCCAGGGAGGTTGGAGGCATACTTGAACCCTGGACCCCTTTTTTGCTTTAATACCAAAAGGGGTGAAAAGTGCGAGACAACTTTATACCTTAAGCCTATTGTGCCGCCGCCGAAAGACAGGTTAAAAATGCTAACTGGTCTTAAAGAGGAACTGCACTTTTTCTGGAATTTTCCTGTCATTCACAATCCTTATGTGGGACAAGAACACACACTTTTTTTCACAAATTTTTTGTGCATTCCAAATTGTAAAATCTCTTTATATAAGGTGGCTAACAATATAGCTATTGGAATTTATTCTGTCCATAAAGCCCTCTAAAAAAACACCCAAAAACTGCCAACAACGCTCCATTTACATGCCGTCACCTGCATGTTAAACAAGTATTAGCAACATTGTAATTACGAGATTAACACAGCAACTTGCTCACAAAGGGAAGCTCACTACTGCAGCTATTGAGCTATTGTTGCTGAATCGTCTCTGAGTTGGTCAAAGTTAATGCTAGATTATAAATCATGCCACACACATGTATAGTAGAAGGTTGTGGACATAAACCGAGAAGGGGGTCAACTTTGACAAGCCTGTAAATGTGTTGGTCATGTATGATGTCTTTTTGTTATTTTTGTTTGTGATGTGTAATGTCTATTATTCAAATGTATGGCAGTGAAAATGAATTTCCCCAAAGGGGACCAATAAATCTAAATCAAATCAAATCAAACTTGAACCCAAAGAAATTGCTAGGAAGACGCAACAAACTACCGTATTTTTCGGACTATAAGTCACAGTTTTTTTCATAGTTTGGCCGGGGGTGCGACTTATACTCAGGAGCGACTTATGTGTGAAATTATTAATACATTACCGTAAAATATCAAATAATATTATTTAGCTCATTCACGTAAGAGACTAGACGTATAAGATTTCATGGGATTTAGCGATTAGGAGTGACAGATTGTTTGGTAAACGTATAGCATGTTCTATTTGTTATAGTTATTTGAATGACTCTTACCATAATATGTTACGTTAACATACCAGGCACGTTCTCAGTTGGTTATTTATGCGTCATATAACGTACACTTATTCAGCCTGTTGTTCACTATTCTTTATTTATTTTAAATTGCCTTTCAAATGTCTATTCTTGGTGTTGGGTTTTATCAAATACATTTCCCCAAAAAATGTGACTTATACTCCAATGCGACTTATATATTTTTTTTTCCTTCTTTATTATGCATTTCCGGCCGGTGCGACTTATACTCCGGAG
This sequence comes from Entelurus aequoreus, assembly GCF_033978785.1. Lineage (NCBI taxonomy): Eukaryota > Metazoa > Chordata > Actinopteri > Syngnathiformes > Syngnathidae > Entelurus > Entelurus aequoreus. The sequence goes on along the minus strand of NC_084736.1, from coordinate 62,143,526 downwards.
CGACTTATACTCCGGAGCGACTTATACTCCGAAAAATACGGTCATTGTTGTTATTCTGAGGAGTGAGGATATAATGACTTCAACAGCTAAACAAGGGGAAAGGCCAGGGGTATATCGATTTAATCGATATATTTCAGTTTTTTGTTGCAGATGATTAAAAAAAAATTTTTAAATCAATTTTTTTCTCTTCTTGTTCCGGCATGATTTGTGCCCCTCAGGAGCTTCCGTAGCTTGCGCCGTTACCTAACTTCCTTAGTGACACACCAAGCAAAACATATCTTATGCTAATGCTAACAAGAGCGAGATGTTTGTTCCAAATAAAAGTGTTGTCAGTAGTTTGGTTTTGTTGCAACAGACGTGGAACAAATGACTTTACGCTGCAAAGTTTGTTGAGAAAAGACAAACTAATTCCAGCATCTGAAACCGAAGCCTTCAGCCAAGTGCGAGAAATGCAAAGGTTTACTAGGCAAACAAGACCGCAACAAACAAACTACAGGCTAAATAGCAGCTTACATTGGTGGAATTATTTACACCAGGTATGTATGATGGTACCACGTATGATTAAAAAAAGAACAATGCGCAGAGCGATCACTAAAGCAGTCGCTCTTCACACCGCCAAGTTGTGTGAATGATAAAGCCTGCCTTTATCAACTTACTGAAACAAACTATAGTCCTCTCAAAGTTTTACTTGATTATTCATTTGCATACAATGTAGAATACTACATTTTTAGTTACATAAGTACTTTATTCAAGACAGAAGTTTTAAGTTTGCACTTTATTGATCTTAATGTTAGAGATTATTATTGATTTGCATGCACTGTACAAGGCAACAATTTTGTCAAAAGGAAGCTCTTAATTTAGTTATTTAAAAAATATCCCATAAAAAGTACAAATGTATATCTGATCTACAAGGAACAACATAATACAAATTAGAAGTCTGCTAAGAGTAAAATGCAGTGTAATTCCTACAAAAAAATCTAAGGTAAAAGTTTCTGATCAATTAAAAGAAAAATATGTTTTGAATTATCTCTGCCATTTGTATTCAATGGTTTCTTTGAAAAGTAGGGGAAATTGGAGCTTTTATTTTGGGCCATATCACCCAGGCCTACAAGGGGGTATTGCTAAAAGATACAAATATCCAATCAGTCTGCATCCCAGTGAGAGCGGACATTGCAAATACTGTTTTATTATGTTTGTATTTCTTCTTTAGAACTTAACAAACTGCTACATTAAGCTTAAAGTTTCACTATAGCTGGATCTGCCGAGCACCCAGGATATAAAACTTGTTGATCATCCTCCTTGTAGTGAGACCCAAAAAGGTAAGGTTCAGATTCCAGAAAACACAGAGAGATGTTCTACCTCTTGTGCGAAACACAAATGCATAAAATGACTTAACACATTAAAATGACTACAACAGTGAACGTGAATGGAAGACCCGACGGATAAAATTTACAGGTGCGCATCATCAGTAGTGTTCCTCTGGGTCATTGGGTGTTTCGGCCTTTAATTAAATTCAATAATTCTGGATCATAATTTGTCCCAAAGTAATCATTGTTGGCTCTCACAGAATCTGCCATGATTAGTAGTTGTTGCTGTTGTTGACGGATATAAAGAATGTTGCTATGCTCTCTGTAAAATCAATGCGTCGGAAAAAGAAGTTTCGGTAATGCCCAAAATACTGTTGAAAGCACATGTTATCATGAACCTGTTACTACATTACATACATACTTACAGCATGTATATAAAATGTTGGAAGGTTTGTGAATGCTTTTTTGAACCTGCATTCTTAGCCGCTTCTTGCTAGCAGTTTTTTTTAACGATTTGACTGCACAGAAAAGATAATGTTCTTGTCTCATACAGAGATTGTGAATGACAAGGAAAATTCCCCCGAAAGTGGAGTTTCCCTTTAAATACAGAAAGTAGTACTGCTTTTTTAATAGCTCACCTAACTATTTGAGCAAAAATACCTGTCCTAAGAATCATCTCAAATTTCATCTCAATGTTTCCTTATCCAACGCCTCCCAAATATTTGTACTCACTTTTCCGCTCTTTCCAGCATGGTTGCACTTCGGACACTCCCAGCAGTTTGGGAGCTCGTCGTTGACTACGCCAGAGGCGTCGCTCACCTGAGAACAATAACAATAAAAAGCTTAAACAGCATTATGTGCACAGTTTGCGTTGATGCAAGTGCCACGAAGAAAAAGCAATAGTGACTTTTGCCCTTAGCCAAAAATGACGTGCAAAATAAGTGGATGAGGTTAAGACTGTTATGTTAGACATGACACTGTCAGCGATACCAAAGTGGGAGCACGCGGTAAAAAGACCGACGCCGTTTGTTGAACTGGTTTGACCAGGCCTACGCTATATTGAGGATAACCTGTTCCGTTTATACACAAATTAACATTAGGGTGTGGTGGTTTACTAAGAAACTGTGATGCTGTGACATTTTGCACACACACACACACACACATTTTCAGTTTTGTCTTGTTCGAGTCATCCATGTGATGTGATGAAGCACTGGATGATGTCATGCTCAGGTTATGAAAACATCAGGTTAAACAGTGGTGTTTTTGCTCGGGATGTGCCAATCCATCGGCCACTAAGCAGTATCAGCCGTTCTCGTTAAAAAGTACGTAATCACCATTGCCGATTAATACCGATCACAAACACAGATCCCTTCTGGCTGACACATATTTATTTATAGTCCCCTGGCTGACAAGCAGCTAGTTATGTGTCTCCATAAACAGTGTAGAGCTGCTCCTCTCAGTAATTACCTCCATTACGCCAAACAAACTGCATTTCTTGGCATCTTAATTACCATTATCACTGGAGGGTGAGGCTAAACAGGTTACAAACCGAGAGCAGGCATGTGAATAACCAAGCTAGCTTTAAACATTATCAAGAAATAAGTGATTAGTAAAGTTTAAGAAGTGTAGAAGGCAGCAGAAAGTAAGCAGCTATTGACAGGACATTTTCAAGTACATTAACAAGAGTCTAAAGAGCGAATTAGATAACTGTTGGTGTGTCAGAATTGTCACATGTGCACGACAAGTAAACGGAGGGCGGATCGATCCACAAATTGGTAGTAGTAGTAGTATCAGTATATTATCGACACTGAAGTGATTAAGTCGAGTAGTAGATAGTCGTTTTTGCACTACTGAGTAATACTGACTTTGTTTTGCTCAAACAATTGTATGTAACAATATAGAATAAAGCACTAGTTTAAATCCGACACTGAAGTGATTAAGTCGAGTAGTAGATAGTCGTTTTTGCACTACTGAGTAATACTGACTTTGTTTTGCTCAAACAATTGTATGTAACAATATAGAATAAAGCACTAGTTTAAATATTGTGTTAATAGTGTTACCAACAATTAATGGAAACATTTTAGGTTTTAAAAATGGTGTTGTTTATTGAATGGATCCCCGTTAGCTGACACCAAGGCGACTGCTAGTCTTCCTGGGGTCCATATAGGAGCATACAAAATAAAAATACAAAGAATACATGCATTACCAAACATTATACAAAGGAAAAATACAACATAAGATAAAAAAGTTAGTTAAACCCAGTATTAAAAATTCACGTCATGTGGGCAGCTGCAATAGGTGTATCTTCAAAGCTGTCTTGAATGACAATTTACTTTGTGAGAGATTAATGTGAGATGGCAACCCATTCATGACTATGTTTGAGGAGATTGGTCCTGGGAGCAGGAAGTGCCAAATAGCCATTGCTGGCATTCCTAGTGTCATGAATATGTGTGTTAGTTGATTTTAAAAACTGTTTGTAAAAGTAATCTGGTGATTGATCTAACATGATAGTTCTAAAGAACATATGGAGACTACAAAGCATCTTTTGTTCAACAGACAACCAGGACAGACGTGAATGCATAAATGAAATATTAGTGCGCAAAGAACATTTAAGTACCAGTCTAGCCGCTCTGTTCTGAACAAGTTGCAGTTTGTTCAGGTCAGACTTAGTCGTAGCGGACCATATTGTAGGACAGTAATGAAGATGACAGAAAACCAAGGACTGTATGACTTGACCCATTTTAAGTTATTACATCTGTATCGGCTGAGCTCACTTACGGACGATCGGTATTGGAATCGGCAGTATAAACCCCTGACCGGAACATCCCTCGTTCTTGCTCATACACCTTCATTCAAAACCGCTGAGTAACTCCCGTGATGTTATAGTGACCTCGCATTCCTGGCGTACGACTAACTCAAACTAATGAGTCACCAGATGAGTGATCCGAGTGAGGGGGGGAAAGCCGCCGTTCGCAGGCTGCTACTTTGTACCTTGAGGCAGTTGGGATGGACAATTTCATTGCATATGGAACATTCCATGAGCATGAAGTTGAACTTGTCCTCCTCTTCCTCCAGTGTATCCTCCTTCCCAGCCTCCTTACACACTACACACACCGCTGTGTGAGGCAGAACAGGCTGCATGGAGGGGGAGAGTGCAAAGAGGGGGAAAAAACATTTATTTTAAAATGCTTTTTTGTAAAACACAACTCTTATGTTTTGTATGTATCACTTACACACATTTATTTGTTACTCAATGGGGGAGTCTGCTTACAGTGTCACCTCTACCATTCAAATCAATAATTGCTGACTCACCGCTATGCACTGTCTCATAATGCAGGACTGTTTCATGCGGCCAGGACCCCCAAACTTCTTCATGTCCTTGCAGAAGTGACACTCCCCGCACTCGGTCCGCATGCACGCCTCGCACTTTCGGCAACGCGTTCTCCTCCGTCTGGCTCCTGACGAGCTGCGACTGGACGGCAGCTTAACAGCCGACGGTGTCGCCATCTTGGGCTTCGGACGATTGGCTGCACGCTGCTGCAAGAGTGTAACACAAGGCAGGGTTATAAATACATCTGAGGAATATTACAATCGAATGTAAAATTAACTCGTTGTTGCCATTATTGTGTATTCAAATCTCCGTGCGCAATGTGATCCTCTAAAGCAGAATGATGAATTACACTCAAACTAAGTGACTCATCAAAACAAACTACACAAACAAAAAGCAGAATGACGACTACAACATGTGACACACATCGCTCAAATATAATTTCCATGTGAATTGCTCTCATCTCCTAATACCTTTATGGTTGCTGTGGAAGAATGCTAAATCAGAGAGAGAAAAAAACGACAAATCACAGGGTATTACAGAGCTTCTTATTCCAACTGGGGATGTTACCTAGGCAACACGCTCGCCTTGCTGCTGGTGGATATGATTTTTAAATGACTGCAGGGGATGCATGAAAAATGATATTGCAGAGGTTTATGTTTTACAGTGAGCATCCACCTATTGTTGTACTACAAATATGCCTTCTTTATTGCCCACTATTTGACTGCCACTCATCTGGGTTTGTTGACAGTCTCCTGCATAAAAATGAGATAAACTGCTTGAGCAAGTTAGCCGTGTCTCTTGAGTGCAATCCAAATTCCCGTCAGCAGACCCACCAATCAAGACATTCCAGGCTAACGAGAAACCAGCATTGTGTTTAAGGTGGCACTACCTAGGAAGAAAACAAAAGCCGGTCTAGCTTCAGTTGCCTCAGCCAAAAAAAGTCAACTTAGATCATTTATGCTGCCTTGATTATCTGAAGTGAACAACATGTCCCTTCATGTTGAACACAAACACTCCTTATTAGCCCTCTGGAGAAGTTAAGATGGATAGTTTGTGTACACCTGTCCGATACAATGTCATCCAATACCACAGCTACTTTTTATATTATTTATTTTCACAAGGGTGCACTGTGCCAAAATAAAATACTTTGTAGCTTTGATGTCAAAATAATCTCTGGGGTGCACAAGTTTTCATGCATTGCCAATAGCAAACTCTCTATTTGCCTGACGCCATTGTTTGAAAGAGATGAAGCTGCAAGGTTGTGCCACAATTTCTGCTGATCGATTGTAGTTTCAAACATACGGAAATGCTATGTGATCCTTAAAGCAGGTATCAGTTGTCTTTACATTAAAGATGGCCAATATGGCCTAAAATCCATATTGTGATTATATATCGCAGCCTCCTTAGAAGGGCTGCTAATTTGGCTTCTAACATATGGAGTTCCCAGCTGTATTATTTTGTCAAAAGTATTATTAATCTACTGTATTTGGTCATTTACCATTACCGTATTTTTCGGACTATAAATCGCAGTTTTTTCATAGTTTGGCCGGGGGTGCGACTTATACTCAGGAGCGACGTATGTGTGAAATTATACACACATTACCGTAAAATATCAAATAATATTATTTAGCTCATTCACGTAAGAGACTAGATGTATAAAATTTCATCGGATTTAGCGATTAGGAGTGACAGATTGTTTGGTAAACGTATAGCATGTTTTATATGTTATAGTTATTTGAATGACTCTTACCATAATATGTTACGTTAACATACCAGGCACGTTCTCAGTTGGTTATTTATGCCTCATATAACGTACACTTATTCAGCCTGTTGTTCACTATTCTTTATTTATTTTAAATTGCCTTTCAAATGTCTATTCTTGGTGTTGAGTTTTATCAAATACATTTCCCCAAAAAATGCGACTTATACTCCAGTGCAACTTATATATGTTTTTTTCCTTCTTTGTTTTGCATTTTTGGCCCGAAAAATACAGTACTCTTAAAAATGATAAACTTAAAACTATATTATTTGATTTGAAAAAAGCTATTCCAAGTATTTTTTCATTGGAACTCTTCTTAATTAAATTTTCATTTAAAAAAACGATCAAATTAAAACTCCATCTTATTTCTATGAGTTTTAAGCATCCACACTATTTATCTGTAATAAAGTGTTATAGTTAAAAGCATGGCTGTCAAACTTGATGACAGGGGGCTACATCTCATTTTATGTGGCCCGCAAATACCTGGAAATGTATGTCAATAAGGCATTTTGTCATTTTCGGTAAATGTTACTATTATGAAAGAAAACAATTGTATCACATGCAATTGCAGCTCTTCTTAACTCAATATTATTTGATGCAAAAAGCTATTCCAAGCAATTTTTAATTGGAACTCTTCTTATTTAAATCTACAATAGCTGTACTTCAAAATATCTGCTTGTAACCTTGATTTATGATTGTAAAGCCATTTGTCAGTTAGTTTAACAGTATAATAATATTCAAATCAAAGGGACAATTGTGTAATTATATCAAGTGGCGATCATACATTTGTATAGTTTCCCAGTTACAAATGGCCTACCTAACTGCGACGTGGCCCATGGTGAAAATGAGTTTGAAACCCTTGTCGAAAAGGATTTCTATATGTGATGATGCAACAACTTGCTTTAAAGTGCTCAATGCATGTCTTATTTTTGTGATTTGGGGCGTCAAAAGCCTTTTGCACATTCTAGCCATAATTAATGCTGTCAAATGATGAATCATTTTAAACAGGTTGTCGCGGATTAATTTTTGATGAATCACGATTACGCAAGTTAGCATTTTCCTCTCACTTTTTTACAAGTAGGCAGATGCATTTGTATTCCATGGATGTATATTTTAAAAACTTACATGTGCACGGATATAAACACAACCATGCATTGTATGGAATGCGGCTAATGGAATTTCTGTTTTAGAGGTATTACATGCATTTTGCAAAAAACATTGAATGGGAACACAAATGTAAAAACAACATGGATGCTCTATTGCAGTGTTTTTCAACCTTTTGTGAGCCAAGACACATTTTTTTCATTGAAAAAATCCGGAGGCACACCACCAGCAGAAAACATTAAAAAAATTAAACTCAGCAGCCGACAGACAGCAAAAAGTCGTTGTCACAATTGTTGGGTATGACTTTAAACCATAACCAACCATGCATCAATATAGCTCTTGACTCAAAGTAGGTCTACTGTCACATCACTCCGTGACTTATTTTGAGTTTTTTGGTGTTTTCCTGTGTGTCGTGTTTTAGTTCTGGTCTTGCGCTCCTATTTTGGTGGCTTTTCCTGTTTTGTTGGTATTGTCCTGTAGCAGTTTCATGTATCCCTTGACCGCAATTCCCCACACCTGCTTTGTTTTTAGAAATCAAGACTATGTTGTTTTTATCCTTCTTTGTGTGGACATTGTTAAATGTCATGTACGGATGTACTTTGTGGACGCCGTCTCTGCTCCACATGGTGTAAGTCTTTGCTGTCGTCCAGCATTCTGTTTTTGTTTACTTTGCAGCCAGTTCAGTTTTAGTTTCGTTCTGCATAGCCTTCCCTAAGCTTCAATGCCTTTTCTTAGGGGCACTCACCTTTTGTTTATTCTTGGTTTAAACAGTAGGCCATGTCTACACTAAGTCGTTTAACGCCTTAAACGAATACATATTTAACATAAGCCCCGTTTTAGCCACACTAAACCAGCGTTTAAGGTCCCCCTCCTCGGACAAATTTTTATACGGCTAAGTGCGCCGTGTATTTCTTGAATCTCCGGCACTTAGCTTTGTATGGACTCATTGATTGTTTACAAACTGAGTTCAGAGAGGAAGTGACACCAGAAGGACCGCGCCCTACACAGAAAGCGGTTTCGTAACTCGGAGCTAACCACTGGAAAGATGGAGGAGAGTCATCCAGACATGCCCGTGTTTCTCATTCTTCTACGTGTACAAACGCTTGTGCAAATCACACATGAATACCTTAAGAGAAAGCGATTGCAGCTATTTCGGATACAACACTTCTCAGACGGCAAGATAACTTTCAAATGTCCACGTCAGATGTGATTCTACTTAGCGAAAAACTTTGTCCATTTGTCGAAGGAGAGTCAACGAGAATGCGAGCTCCCGTGGATGTGTTAAAAAAGGTAGCGTGTGCTTTGCATTACCTGGCCGTCGAGGGAAAACTACGGAAAACAGCGAATGCATTTGGACTGGCAAAGCAGACTGTATCAGTTATTGTCCGCCATGTATGTCGCGGACTCAACGCCTAGGTCCAGAGTATACAAAGTCACCAAAAACTAAAGGACAATGAAGGTGAATGCAAAAGAGTGAGGAGTGTCCTGACCAGATATCTAGATCCCTAGATTGATTGAGTTAAAATGTTCTTTATCACATTGTTTACGTGTCTAATAAAGATTTGATTAATTTATGATGGCTCGGGTGTGATTCACTAAAATAGGGCCCCACAGCACACTGGATTCCAGTTAATTGAAATACCACAACACTGGATATTGTTCAGATAAATTTAATCTAAAAACTTGCACACAAAGCAACACTGGAGATGACTATGACGTGTGCATTTTCCGCGCATGCGTACTAACTCGCGTTGCGCCGGCGGACGGAGGGAGGCGGGGGACTTAAACGGTGGCATTGTTTTGTGTGGATAAGGACAAGATTAGGTGTGATTTACCCTGGATAACCTTAGCCTTAACTAGGGCTGGGCGATATATCGATATACTCGATATATCGCGGGTTTGTCTCTGTGCGATATAGAAAATTATTATATCGTGATATTCGAGTATACGTTCTCACGCAGTTGCTTTTAGCTGCGGGCATTACACTACAGGCTTTTTTCACTCTTTCTTGTCTCTCCTTCTCACAGAGACTTAAAACAAGCGCACCTTCTTACATACGTCACATACTGTCGCGTCATACGCCCTCGCGGAGCAGACAGGTAGCAGCATGGGTGACATTAGCTGTGATGCTAGCGGAGCGGTGCGAGTGGTAATACGAGAGAAAGAAGGTGTGAATCTGGTAACAAATGAAGGAAGAATTTATTCCTAAGAAAAACAGCACGGGATCCATCGTCTTGACGGTGGTTTGGCTTCAAGCGGGAAGACGTCGAACAAGTATGCGGCAAAAGCGTTGCTACAAAAAGTAGCACCTACTGCTAATTTGTAGCATCATTTGAAAAGTCACCCGGTAGAGAATGAAGAGTGCGTGAAACTCCGCATGTCAACATCTCCGTTCGGTGCCATACCCACAAAACGCCGAAGATACCATTTCCAGATCAACACCATATGAAAAAAATAGTCAGCAACAGAAGGAGATAACGTCCACAGGAACCTACCACATAGCGAAGGACATAAAACATTTGATTTCCTATTATGCAGCTCATTTTTATTTGACAATTATTTAAATATCTTGTGTGACATCATGCAGAAAAGTGCACTTTATTTGTTTTAAACTATTGTAGTTGCGTTCTGTACAAAAAGTGCACTTTAATTTAGTGTTGTTTTGATATGTCATCTTAGGGACATCATGCACAAAAGTGCACTCATAGCTTGTTTTAAAAATGTCTCTGACAATCTTGCACTTTCTGTTTTGAAATGACATGAATGTTTGTGCCACTGCTTAGTAACTGTTTAATAAATACAGTTTTGGTAAATCGACTTAATTGTGGTTTCCCTCTCTGCATGAAAGTTTAAATTGAGCATATATTAATGCAGTATGAACAATAATGTTTTAATGTAGACACATAGAATCATCATACTGCTGTGATTATATGCATGAAGTGTTCATTCAAGGCTAAGGAAAAATATCGAGATATGTATCGTGACAAGGCTTAAAAATATTGAGATATTAATAAAAGGCCATATCGCCCAGCCCTAGTTCAGATAAATTTAATCTAAGAACTTGCTCACAAAGCAACACTGGAGGTGACTATGACGTGTGCATTTTCCGCGCATGCGTACCAGGTCGACGGAGGGAGGCGGGGGACTTAAACGGTGGCATTGTTTTGTGTGGACACGGATAAGATTGGGTGTGACTTACCCTGGATAACCTTAGCCTTAACCTTAGCTTAGTGCAGTGGTTCTTAACCTTGTTGGAGGTACCGAACCCCACCAGTTTCATATGTGCATTCACCGAACCCTTCTTTAGTGAAAAATAAAATGTTTTTTTTCAAATTCAAGACAAAGTTATATGTTTTTGGTAACACTTTAGTATGGGGAACATATTCTAAGTAACAAAGACTTAATTTAGAGTTATTTGGTTAGGGTTAGAGGCTTAGGGCCAGGGTTAGAGGGTTAGGGTTATAATAAGGCCATGCCGAATAAGGCATTAATAAGTACTTAATAATGACTAGTTAAGAGCCAATATGTTACTAATTTGCCTGTTAATAAGCAACTAATTAATGGTGAATATGTTCCCCATACTAAAGTGTTACCATGTTTTTTACTGGTGCACAAAATGAACCGTGCATGAACATCACCTTGTTCAAAGAACAAAACCAACACAGTGCATAAACCCACAACAAATTACACACCTGCAAATCAGTGTGACTTCTGCTGTTGCCGTATCCGTAATACGCCGATAGGGAGAAGTTTATATTTACACGATGAGTCGGGTGTGTTTTGACCTCCGCCGAACCCCTGAGCCCGACTCACCGAACCCCTAGGGTTCGATCCAACCCAATTTAAGAACCACTGTTCTATATGTTATAGTTATTTGAATGACTCTTACCATAATGTTACTTTAACATACCAGGCACGTTCTCAGTTGGTTATTTATGCGTCATATAACGTACACTTATTCAGCCTGTTGTTCACTATTCTTTATTTATTTTAAATTGCCTTTCAAATGTCTATTCTTGGTGTTGGATTTTATCAAATAAATTTCCCCAAAAAATGCAACTTATACTCCAGTGTGACTTATGTTTTTTTCCTTCTTTATTATGCATTTTCGGCCGGTGCGACTTATACTCCGGAGCGACTTATATACAGTATGTTTTTTTCCTTCTTTATTATGCATTTTCGGCCGGTGCGACTTATACTCCGAAAAATATGTCAGGTGTGATTTACCCTGGATAACCTTAGCCTTAACCTTAGCTTAGTATAAACGGGGCCTTGGATACCTTTTTACCTGTACACTGCCTCCAGCTGTCGCCTGCATATTGCGATCGCGACAAACCACCGTCGTCCTTCCCGACATCTACAAAGCAATTACCATATTTTTCGGACTATAAGTCGCAGTTTTTTTAATAGTTTGGGTGCGACTTATACTCAGGAGCGACTTCTATGTGAAATTATTAACACATTACTGTAAAATATAAAATAATATTATTTAGCTCATTCACGTAAGAGACTAGACCAGTGGTTCTTAACCTTGTTGGAGGTACCGAACCCCACCAGTTTCATATGCGCATTCACCGAACTCTTCTTTAGTGAAAAATTAAATGCTTTTTTTTTTTCAAATTCAAGACAAATTTATGTTTTTGGTAACACTTTAGTATGGGGAACATATTCTAAGTAACAAAGACTTAATTTAGAGTTATTTAGGGACGGCGTGGCGAAGTTGGTAGAGTGGCTGTGCCAGCAATCGGAGTGTTGCTGGTTACTGGGGTTCAATTCCCACCTTCTACCTTCCTAGTCACGTCCGTTGTGTCCTTGGGCAAGACACTTCACCCTTTGCCTCTGATGGCTGCTGGTTAGCGCCTTGCATGGCAGCTCCCACCATCAGTGTGTGAATGTGTGTGTGAATGGGTAAATGTGGAAATACTGTCAAAGCGCTTTGAGTACCTTGAAGGTAGAAAAGCGCTATACAAGTATAACCCATTTATCATTATCATTTATTTATTTGGACACTAGGGGAACATATTCTAAGTAACAAAGACTTAATTTAGAGTTATTTGGTTAGGGTTAGGGTTAAGGTTCGAGGGTTAGGGCCAGGGTTAGAGTTATAATAAGGCCATGCCAAATAAGGCATTAATAAGTACTTAATAATAACTAGTTATGAGCCAATATGTTACTAATTTGCATGTTAATAAGCAACTAATTAATGGTGAATATGTTCCCCATACTAAAGTGTTACCATGTTTTTTTACTGGTGCACAAAATGAACCGTGCATGAACATCACCTTGTTCAAAGAACAAAACCAACACAGTGCATGAACTCACAACAAATTACACACCTGCAAATCAGTCTGACTTCTGCTGTTGCCGTATCCGTAATACGCCGATAGGGAGAAGTTTTTATTTACACAATGAGTCGGGTGTGTCTTGACCTCCGCCGAACCCCTGAGCCCGACTCACCGAACCCCTAGGGTTCGATCGAACCCAGGTTAAGAAACACTGGCTTAGTGTAAACGGGGCCTTAGATACCTTTTTACCCATACGCTGCCTCCAGCTGTCGCCTGCATATTGCGATCGCGACAAACCACCGTCGTCGTTCCCGACATCTACAAAGCAATTAACTACCTGCTGCCACCTACTGATATGGAAGAATATTACACGGTTACTCTGCCGAGCTCCGGACAGTACAGACACTCAACAACGGCACGTTATTTGCGGATTATGCACAAAATATTTTTAACCCAATTAGGTGAAATGACATCATCTCCCACCGCACACCCGACTGTGGTTGAAAAACACTGCTCTATTGTCACACATGAAGTTTGATGGAGTAGCCATGTTCCTTGCAGTGCATCATGGGAGGTAATACTTGTGTTATTGTAAACAAGGGGTCAACTTGGTTGTGTTAGGACCAATGTTGTGCATGCAACAGAAGGAGACACACTTCATTGTTCCCTCTCCCCATCCCCCCCCCCACCTTCTACGGCCCCTTGCTTTCAGTGCTTTGAGAACACTTGGCTTGATGCCTTCTTAAAAGACAGTGCAACTTAAGGAAGTGTGATGAAATGCATCATTTTCCAGTAAGAAACGCGGAGGTAGCAGCAGCACATGGAGGCAACCAGACAAAGTAGTAGCAGCATGTGACATGTGACTCTTTTTATGTCACCAAACTTGTGTTGTTTTCAGGAGGTGGACAGGGCTAAATGGGTCAGTGCTCAGCAGATAGACGGTGACCACAGAGGACGCCGTGCTTTGAACGGGTCCCTTTCAACTAAACGGTTGCAATTACGTTACTGTGCACTATTACCAAGCCGCGAAAAAAAAACGCATTTCTCACAGCGATTCAGTAAACGCCAGTGAACATAGATCGTTAATTGCGCGAAAACGACGCCGCGTTAAAAAAAAAAAAATTAAAAAACCATAAAAATAGCGTTAAGCTTGAATTATTGTAAAAGACATTATAAAATAATAGTGGTTGTGTAAGCTGTTTTCTGACCTGTTCGGACTCTGAATCATATTCCTCATCGTCTCCGCTCAATGACAAGGCCATGGCTCCTCGCTCATCGTTAGTGGAGAGCAGAAAAATCTAACATGGCTGAACAAGACTGGGGAGAACACAGCTCACTCCCCCCTCCCCTCCCTCCCTCCTCCTTCCCATCACGCCGACATGCAGCCAGCTGGCAGAGTGCACTGGATTGCGTTCAAGTCGCAGGCGTAGCGTCGGAAACAGCGGTTATCAAAACAACCGCTTTTTTTTAAAAAAAAAAACGTACAGCACATTTCCCTGGAACACGTTACACCTGTTATACTCTTATTACACGCTACGTTGGTTTCGATATGCACCATTCCAAATGGACAAAACGGTTCAGACGAGTCCAAAAGTGTAACCGAGGTGACTGAACGTTACTGAACCAGGAAATAAAGACAGGGACGTAATAAAATATAGTACATTCCAATCCACACGTTGTGACTTATGCAATCACGCCCCTTGACGTATCATTTAAACGTGTGTATGCATCACTTTGAAGAGAGTAATTTTGGATAAGAAATTAAACAAAACACAAATTCCACCAAATACCAAACATTTTGGTATGACTCAATACCAAGTAATTACAGGGCCAGTATCACCAATACAAAGGACCCTGTTGAATTTCTAGCGTTTTATTATTATACCGCCGCCTCTTTGAGCTGTAATTTGACCCCCTTAACATGCTTCAAAACTCACCAAATTGGACACACACATCAGGACTGGCGAAAATTGCGATCTAATCAAAAAACCAAACCCCAAAACTCAAAATTGCGCTCTAGCGCCCCCTAGGAAGAAAACACAGACACAACTGCCCCTAACTTCCAGTAGGAATGTCGTAGAGACATGAAACAAACACCTCTATGTAGGTCTCACTTAGACCTATATTTCATACACTGACAACCCCCAGCAAAAATCAACAGGAAGTTTGCAATTCCCCCTTCAAAACAAAAGTTGAGTAAAAACAGTCACCTTTTTACAAACATTATCTCCTCTGAGCGCGTTTGTCGTGTCGGCTTCAAATTAGCACAGGAGAGAGATTGAACCCTTCTGATTAAAAGTTGATGAAAGAGTTTTAATTACTCCTCCGGTTTGGATTTTATGAGCCCTCAAAGTTGGTCCCGCCCATCGCTGCTTGCAGTTTTAATTTCTACTTTTATTTGTAGGACAGTGCACATTTTAATGAAAAATCTGCTTTATACACTGAAAATGAGCCAGATTATAGTTTAGTTGCTAACTCAGGGGCCACACACAAGACTCCTGAAGGGCCCCCTCATCACACCCTAAACCAGTGGTTCTTAACCTTGTTGGAGGTACCGAACCCCACCAGTTTCATATGCGCATTCACCGAAAATGCTGTTTTTTTTCAAATTCAAGACAAAGTTATATGTTTTTGGTAACACTTTAGTATGGGGAACATATTCTAAGTAACAAAGACTTAATTTAGAGTTATTTGGTTAGGGTTAGGGTTAGGGTTAGAGGCTTAGGGCCAGGGTTAGAGGATTAGGATTATAATAAGGCATTAATAAGTACTTAATAATGAGTAGTTAAGAGCCAATATGTTACTAATTTGCATATTACTAAGCAACTAATTAATGGTGAATATGTTCCCCATACTAAAGTGTTACCATGTTTTTTTTTACTGGTGCACAAAATGAACCGTGCATGAACATCACCTTGTTCAAAGAACAAAACCAACACAGTGCATAAACTCACAACAAATTATACACCTGCAAATCAGTCTGACTTCTGCTGTTGCCGTATCTGTAATACGCCGATATGGAGAAGTTTTTATTTACACGATGAGTCGGGTGTGTCTTGACCTCTGCCGAACCCCTGAGCCCGACTCACCGAACCCCTAGGGTTCGATCGAACCCAGGTTAAGAACCACTGCCCTAAACCAAAGAGTCCCCAAACTACGGCCCGCGGGAAGTCCCAAGTTTAAAAAATAAAATGAAATAAAATAATAATAATTATTATTTTTCTTTTTAATTATTTGTGTTTTTTTATATCTGTCCTTTCTAATCCATTTTCTACCACTCGTTACTCTCGGTGTCTCCTAGCCGCTCAGGCAAATCATTAAAAATGCATTTTCCCATCGGCCCCCGGCCAAATTTTTTTAACCCAATGCGGCCCCCGAGTCAAAAACTTTGGGGACCCCTGCCCTAAACACAAAACGTCGCTGCCCCTATACACACACGTTCACTATAAAAATAATTATTGCAGGAATTTGGTTTAAAACCCGGTGTTTAAATCATGTGTAATAACATTAATTAGGTGTTTGACTTTTTAAAGACGGGATTAACATATTAAAATGACACCCATAAATAATATCGTTTTGTTTACACAAAAACATCTGAAATTCAGTACAAAGTGGCTATAATATGACTTTCAATAATTATACAACCTGTCATTATTATGATAAATGATAAATGGGTTATACTTGTATAGCGCTTTTCTACCTTCAAGGTACTCAAAGCGCTTTGACAGTATTTCCACATTCATCCATTCACACACACATTCACACACTGATGGCGGGAGCTGCCATGCAAGGCGCTAACCAGCAGCCATCAGGAGCAAGGGTGAAGCGTCTTGCCCGAGGACACAACGGACGTGACGAGGATGGTAGAAGGTGGGGATTGAACCCCAGTAACCAGCAACCCTCCGATTGCCGGCACGGCCACTCTACCAACTTCGCCACGCCGCCCCCATTATTATTCATTTAGATATGACTATAAATCTGCCAAATTGTCCTTTATTTCAGAGTGTAAAGTGGAGATTAGCTGATTATCATCAGTGGATAATACGAATCATAATAATACATAGTTATGATTGTATTATTATTAGTGCATCTCTTGGGAGTTAAGCCTCCCCCTGATTTTAAAACCTATAACACATCTGTTTCTGTTTTCTTTTTTAATTGAGGAGTTCTTGAATGCTCCACAGTTATGGGCAATGAGATACAAAAGTGAAATTTGTACATACACTATATTGCTAAAAGCATTTGGCCACCTGCCTTGACTCACATATGAGCTTGAAGTGCCATCTCATTCCTAACCCATAGGGTTCAATATGACGTCGGTCCACCTTTTGCAATTATTACAGCTTCAACTCTTCTGGGAAGGCTGTCCACAAGGTTGCGGAGTGTAGTTATAGGAATCTTCGACCATTCTTCCAAAAGCGCATTGGTGAGGTCTCACACTGATGTTGGCCGAGAAGGCCTGGCTCTCAGTCTCCGTTCTAATTCATCCCAAAGGTGTTCTATCGGGTTCGGGTCAGGACTCTGTGCAGGCCAGTCAAGTTCATCCACACCAGACTTTGTCATCCATGTCTTTATGGATCTTGCTTTGTGCACTGGTGCACCGTCATGTTGGAAGAGGAAGGAGCCCGTTCCAAACTGTTCCCACAAGGTTGGTAGCATGGAATTGTCCAAAATGTTTTGGTATCCTGGAGCTTTCTAAGGGGCCAAGCCCAACTCTTAAAAAACAAACCCCATACCATAATTTTTCAGCTGAGCCCCTCTGTCAGTTTACGTGGCCTACAACTTCGTGGCTGAGTTGCTGTTGTTCCCAAACTCTTCCATTTTCTTATAATAAAGCCGACAGTTAACTTTGGAATCTTTAGGAGTGAGGAAATTTCACGACTGGATGTCTTGCACAGGTGGCATCCTATGACAGTTCCACGCTGGAAATCACTGAGTGGCCCATTCTTTCACAAATGTTTGTAGAAACAGTCTCCATGCCTAAGTGCTTGATTTTATACACCTGTGGCCGGGCCAAGTGATTTAGGACACCTGATTCTGATCATTTGGATGGGTGGCCAAATACTTCTGGCAATATAGTGTAGCTTTCTTCGATGCTGCCACAGATAGATTGATTTTACAATGATACGAATGAGTATACTTGAGATCGTATGATACCTTTTGTATATTTGCTGGTACTTTGTGAACGACAGAGTTCTTTTCTGATGTACTTCAATGATATCATCCCTTTTGTCAGGGCGTCTTCCTCATTTCCCGTAGCGCCTGATGTACAGTAACACATATAATTAGCTTCATTGTCATATCAATTAAAGCCTCTTTCATGCTCGCCAACACGGAAGAAGGAGAACCACGGGAGCGTCAGCGTGAGAAAAAGTGTTGCTGTCAGCCTGTTGTCATCCTAGTGACAAGCAGTTGTGACACATCCTGCGTCACTTCAGCGTGAGGATGTGACACTTTGTCTATACAGGTGACAGATTCTCTGTCGACAAGACTATCCAATTAAAACATAAATAAAACATACTACTGTACTCGTTGCCAACAACAGTTCACCAGCCAGAGGTCCGTGTTGTTTAGTTTGTGCTGAAGAGTTTTGAAGGTGTGGCTTACTGGTTGGGCTGCTTGACAGGACTTGGACAAAATAATTTTTGCAGAGACATCAGGAATTTCTAGTTTTGGTAAACTGTATCTGGGGGGAAATTGCGTGGACAAGAAGGGAAATAAGACAGAAAACAACAACAAGAACAGAACAACATCAGCAAATATGATATATGCAAATATGATACCAAAAATTATGGAAAAAAAACAAATGAGTAAAGTAGAGAGTAATAACGCAGTAATGACAATGAACATTATTGCACTTCAAATGGAATGTTAAAAATACTAATGGAGATAACAATATTGATAATGACAAACAAAAATGACCTCTATTAAAGTTAAAGTTAAAAGTTAAAGTACCAATGATTGTCACACACACACAAGGTGTGGCGAAATTATTCTCTGCATTTGACCCATCCCCTTGATCACCCCCTGGGAGGTGAGGGGGGCAGTGAGCAGCAGTGGTGGCCGTGCCCGGGAATCATTTTTGGTGATTTAACCCCCAATTCCAACCCTTGATGCTGAGTGCCAAGCAGGGAGGTAATGGGTCCCATTTTTATAGTCTTTGGTGTGACTCGGGGTTTGAACTCACAACCTGCCGATCTCAGGGCGGACACTCTAACCACTAGGCCACTGAGCAGGTTATTATCAACATTGCAATCGCTTCAAATGCAACAATACACAAATGTGATGGATACTTGAATAACAAAAGAAAAGAGATAAAGAGGAGCGGAAAATAAAGAAGACTGGAATATGATAACCTTTTACATTGTTATGGTAAAATACAATACCTCTTTACCACCAGACCTTCGTAACTTAGATTCAATATCCCTCTTCAAATCAAGACTCAAAACACACCTATTCCTGACTGCCTATTCATTGTAATCATCTTTTTCTTCTCTATCTTTGTTGTTGTTGTTGTTTAGTTTTTTATCCAATTTGATTTTATTGTTGTGATTTTGCACGGTGTCCTTGAGTGCCCAGAAAGGCGCCTTATAAATAAAATGTATTATTATTATTATTATTAAAATAAGTGTATAATGTTTGTGTGTGTGTGTGTGTGTGTGTGTGTGTGTGTGTGTGTGTGTGTGTGTGTGTGTCCTGGGTATGTGTGTGTCCTGGGTATGACTCAAAACTGCATCCGGTGATGAGGCTTCAGTTCGGGAGTTCTGGAGTTTTGGGGAAGGTGGAGTTACCCCTCAGTCCTCATTACTCCCAGGTCCACTCTGACCCGGGGTGGTAGTACCTGTCAGGGTCCCAGCTATGGGTTAAAATAGCTTGCAGAGACCGCCTCAAAAGTCTCTGCCTCATTGACCAGTGCCTACTGGCTAACCACTTGGTTATAGGCTACGGGAGAAAACCCCTAACGAAAAATCTGTGGCGAGGACCCGCATTAGGCAGTCACCAATAGACCGGTGCTCTGGCAGTCCTCTGCAACACCATGCGGCAGAAGGTCGTCATGAGCTTTTCATGCCACTGGAGGACACCACATGGGGCCAAGACAAAACAGTGCGGGTAGAGATTGCGCACTTCTACCACCACTTAAATCAATTCACTGTGCAGGTGTTTTGCTCCTCCTCAGCACTACCCCCAACCTCCCCGCCCTCAAGTCCTGCGGCGATGGGGAAGGGTGGCTGGTACAGGTCAAGGATGTGACTGGCAGTATCTAGCCCAACCCTGCACGTAGGCGGCGTGCGAGTGAAGGTCGCTGTGGCATGGGATGGAACAGCATGCCTCCCCGGCAGCTTCGCACGTGACTGAGCAGCACCGCTCTGCTCACCCTGAAATGGGAAGGGCCTAGAAAAGGTGGCCTGAAAATGGTCTGTTCCTCATCGCCCGGGCAGCCTACCGCAGCTGCCGGGCCATCCCTTTATGCGGTCGAAAACAATCGTACAAGACAAACAAAATTCCCTTCACAATAGCGTCATGGAACATCCGCACACTTTTGGATGTGCGTGATCTCTCCTGCCGCCCGCAGCGAAGAACAGCACTCGTTGCGCATGAACTAAACCGATACGGCATTGACATAGCCGCCCTGAGCGAAACCCGCTTACATGGGGAAGACTCAATTACGGAGGCAGGAGAAGGCTACACTTTCTTCTGGAAGGGTCATCCAGAAGGCTCCCGTCGTCTACATGGAGTGGGGTTTGCCGCAAGGACAAGCCTTCTTCACAATATCCCAGAATCTCCAGTGGGTATAAGCGAAAGGCTCATGACGTGGCGTGTACCACTCACCAAAAATCGCCATGTCACCCTTATCAGCCCTACGCCCCAACCCTGGATGCAGACCTCGAGAGCAAGGACACATTCTATGCCTCACTAAACTCCGCCATTGAGGAAACGCCTCCCACCGACAAGCTCATACTCCTCGGGGATTTTAACGCGAGGGTGGGCTCTGACAGTGGGCTCTGGACCGGAACACTTGGTCAGCACGGGGTTGGTAGGCTTAATGATAATGGGCTTCGCCTCCTTACACTCTGCTCTGAACATCAGTTGATCATCACCAACACCCTGTTCCAGCTCAAGGATAAATTCAAGACCTCCTGGCAACATCCTCGCTCCAAACATTGGCACCTCCTCGACTATATTATCACCCGTCGTAGAGACAGGAAGGAGGTCCTAATCTCCAGAGCGATGCGTGGAGTGGACTGCTGGACTGACCATCGAATGATCAGAGCCAAATTTCAGATGGAAGTCCGCCACCAACTGAAGAAAACATCACGAAACAAGAGACTCAACTGTGAAGCACTCAAATCCAAGCACTCTGTAGACCAGCTCAGAGCACAGCTTGCAGAACATTTGTCTGCAATCCCTGATACCCACCTGGACCCTGACATCAACACCTGCTGGAACTCCCTAAGAACTGCCATCCATCAGGCAGCAGAGGAGTCCCTTGGGTACACCAGGCGTAAACATCAGGACTGGTTTGACAACAGTGCACCGGATATCCATAAACTTCTCCAGGCAAAACACAAAGCCCATGCTGCTTACCTGGCCAACCCACAATCCATCACACTAAAGACTCGACTCTCCTCCATAAGAGCCGAAGTCCAGCGTACCCTCAGAGCCATGGAAAATGACTGGTGGATCAAGAAAGCCAACGAGATCCAACTTTATGCTGACACAAACAATTCCCATGGATTTTATGATGCCGTCAAATCCATATATGGTCCACAGAGAAAAAACATAACCCCAGTCAGATCGGCAGACGGAGTCACCCTCTATAAGGACACACCCCAGATCCTAAATAGATGGGCTGAACATTTCAACACTCTCCTTAACTCCGAAAATCCCTCTGACCAGGACATTTTCACCAATTTCCCAACCACTCCCCCTGTCGACCACCTGGACTCCCCGCCTACCTTTGCTGAGTGTAATGTTTACTAGGGGAGGTGACGGCAAACAGACACCAGGGGGAAAGTGTATACAATTATTTAATATATATTTATATATATTCAATATATATAATAATAACAAACAATACTAATATAATAAACTGAGGAAAATGGAGTGTGAACTAGATCCAAAAGGTAATGAGTATGTGGTGTAAGATTATGTGTGTAATTTAACTGAAGTGTGTGCTACCAAAGTGTTGAACGAGAGAAGAGGAAGTCCAGGGGGCAGGCAGGTGATCCGGGATAAAAGCGGGGGTCCGTGGGGCTGAGAGGGGCGTCAAGTCCAGGGGCGAGCGAGGAGTCAGGAACGAGGAATGCAGTCCAAAAACACAGGGGGGAGATCCAGGGAAAAGTGAGGCGCACAGCTCACTGTCCAGGCGACGGAGGGTAGGGTCACCATGAGAAAACTAAGTTCCCGCGCCGATCTTTGGGTTCACTGGTCCCTTTATGCGGCTCGCCCTCATCAGTCCCAGGTGTGCAGATCTCCGGTGAGTGATTGCAGCTGGTGGCTGCTGCAGGGCGGAGACGCGCGCGGCATGTCCCTGGATTTGCGCGGCCGTGGGCGTGTCCCCAGGTGCGCACAGACGGCAAGGGTCTGAGCCGTAACAGTATCCCCGCCCTATGGACAGATTCCAGATGTCCTGGAAGTAAAACCCCCCAAAAAACAGGAACAATCGTCAAGGGAGGGTGGAGGGGCGAACTGGTGGTGGGTCGCCGGCCCAAGTGTCCCCGAATCCACCGGGGACGAGTCTGGTGGCGGCGGCGAGTAGACCGCCGCTGCAGCCGGCGAGGTGGACGACCAAGGAACGGTCGACTTCTTGGCCGTCGGGGAGGCGGACGCGAGTGGCGCCGTGGTGCGTTCCGCTGGACACGAAGAGGAGGGCACATCGTTGTCTGAGGTGAAGTGGAACAGGAAGACGTCGGCGTGGAAGCAGCGGACGACATCGGCGCCGTGAAAGCAGCGGACGTCATCAGCGGCGTGGAAGCAGCGGACGTCATCGGCGGCGTGGAAGCAGCGGACGGCGGCGTGGAAGCAGCGGACGTCATCGCCGGCGTGGAAGCAGCGGACGTCATCGCCGGCGTGTAAGCAGCGGACGTCGTCGCCGGCGTGGAGGCAGCGGACGTCATCGGCGGCGTGGCGGCAGCGGACGTCATCGGCGGCATGGCGGCAGCGGACGTCATCGGCGGCGTGGAGGCAGCGGCGTGGAGGCAGCGGCGTGGAGGCAGCAGACGTCATCGGCGGCGTGGAGGCAGCGGACGTCATCGGCGGCGTGGAGGCAGCGGACGTCATCGGCGCTGCAGGCCGAGGTGCAGAGGTCGGCGCTGCAGGCCGAGGTGCAGAGGTCGGCGCTGCAGGCCGAGGTGCGAAGGTCGGGGCCAGCCTGGGAGCTGGTGGAGACCCGGGGGTTATCCTGGGGACTGGTGCTAGCTCGGGGGCTGGTGCTAGCTCGGAGGCTAGCCGAGGGGCTGGTGCTAGCTCGGAGGCTAGCCGAGGGGCTGGTGCTAGCTCGGACGCTAGCCGAGGGGCTGGTGCTAGCTCGGACGCTAGCCGAGGGACAGGTGCTAGCTCAGGGGCTAGCCGAGGGACAGGTGCTAGCTCAGGGGCTAGCCGAGGGACAGGTGCTAGCTTGGGCGCTAGCTCGGAGACAAGTGCTAGCTCGGACGCTAGCTCTGGTGCTGGTAGCGTGGTTGGTGGCTGCGGCCAGGCAAACTGAAAAATCGGTGCTAGTGGTCTTGCTGGCCGCAGCTATGCTACCTCACCAGCACAGCTGTCGGTATCATTCCCCCCCTCCAAAGGCGGATTCCAGACGCTACCAGTAGACTGAGAAACAGACACTGCGGGTGGAAAAAAGGGTGTCCAGGCGGCGAGAAAATTCTTCCTTGCCCATATTGCTACTAAACATTCCCTTCCAAGACAGGTCGACAGGACCAGACAATTCCTCCCGTGTGGAGCGAAAAGAAAAGGCCATGGTGAATGGGGCAAAAATAGGAGAGAAAAAAAAATTGTCACTGGGGGAGGGGCTAAAGTCCCTGGGGGTGGGGCTATAGTCACTGGGCCGTCAGGTCCCTAATCAATTGGCGGGAACTTACTGTAATGTTTACTAGGGGAGGTGACGGCAAACAGACACCATGGGGAAAGTGTACACAATTATTTAATATATATTTATATATATTCAATATATATAATAATAACAAACAATACTAATATAATAAACTAAGGAAAATGGAGTGTGAACTAGATCCAAAAGGTAATGAGTATGTGGTGTAAGATTATGTGTGTAATTTAACTGAAGTGTGTGTTACCAAAGTGTTGAACGAGAGAAGAGGAAGTCCAGGGGGAAGGCAGGTGATCCGGGATACAAGCGGGGGTCCGTGGGGCTGAGAGGGGCGTCAAGTCCAGGGGCGAGCGAGGAGTCAGGAACGAGGAATGCAGTCCAAAAACACAGGGGGGAGATCCAAGGAAAAGTGAGGCGCACAGCTCACTGTCCAGGCGACGGAGGGTAGGGTCACCATGAGAAAACTAAGTTCCCGCGCCGATCTTTGGGTTCACTGGTCCCTTTATGCGGCTCGCCCTCATCAGTCCCAGGTGTGCAGATCTCCGGTGAGTGATTGCAGCTGGTGGCTGCTGCAGGGCGGAGACGCGCGCGGCATGTCCCTGGATTTGCGCGGCCGTGGGCGTGTCCCCAGGTGCGCACAGACGGCAGGGGTCTGAGCCGTAACACTGAGGTCCTAAAAGCCATCAAGGGCCTAAAAAACAACAAAAGCCCAGGCCCTGACGGTATCCCAGCTGAGGTGCTGAAGTTTGGTGGCTATCTCCTCACCCGCCGGCTTCACCAATTAATTGATTCCATCTGGTCCTCTGAAGCCATCCCCCAGGAATGGAAAGATGCTGTTATAATAACCATCTTTAAGAGGAAAGGTGACAAAGCCGACTGTGGAAACAGCAGAGGAATTTCCCTGCTCTCGGTTGCTGGGAAAGTTCTTGCCCGGGTCATGCTCTCTCGTTTAGTTACTCACATCTCTGAGAACATCCTGCCTGAATCACAGTGTGGATTCAGAAGAGATCGCAGTACTACTGACATGATCTTTGTAGCCAGGCAGGTACAAGAAAAGTGCCGGGAACACCACCAGGATCTGTACATCGCCTTCATCGACCTGTCCAAGGCATTTGACACTGTAAACCGGAATCTCCCCTGGGACTTACTGGGAAGGCTGGGGATTCCGCCAAAGTTCCTCAACATCCTGAGACAACTACATGATGGAATGCGAGCCTGTGTCCGCATTGGAGGCCAGCAATCCCCCTCTTTTAATGTGAAAGTCGGGGTCAGGCAGGGATGTGTCCTAGCCCCTGTCATATTCAACCTCTTTCTCTGAGCAGTCACCCTTCTCACACACAAAGCTCTGGGAACCACAGATGGCATCCACATACAGTTCCGGCTGGACGGCAGTCTCTTCAACATCCGGCGCCTCCAGGCCTTCACTAAAATTACAAAACAACAGATCGTAGAACTTCAGTATGCTGACGATTGCGCTCTCCTTGCCCACACGCCAGAATCTCTACAACGTGCACTTAACGTGGTCTCATCCACATACAGTGCCCTAGGACTCAAGGTCAACATTTCAAAAACACAGATCATTGCGCAACACTCTACCCACCAGTCAGAAGTGCCTGTCTTCAACATTGATGGTCAGCAGCTCACCATCGTTCCACATTTCACCTACCTCGGAAGTGTCCTGTCCCCCACCTGTAACATCGATAATGACATCCAGGTCCGTGTTGGTTTAGCGTCTGCTGCCTTCGGTAGGCTCAAAACCAGGGTCTTCCTGAACAGAAACCTGATAGTTTCCACCAAAGCAGCTGTTTACAAAGCAGTTTGTCTGTCCACACTGCTATACGGCTCGGAAGCCTGGACCCCTTACCAAAGGCACGTCAGAATCCTGGAGAGATACCACATCCGCTGCCTGCAACGGATCCTGGGTCTGACCTGGGAGGACAGAGTCCCACATGTGGATATTTATGACCGGACCCAAACACCCAGCATCCAAGTGTTCCTTGCGCAAAGACATCTGCGCTGGGTGGGGCATGTAATCCGCATGCCCGCCCAGAGGCTCCCCTGACAGATCCTCTACGGCCAACTCCAGGAAGGCTGTAGGTCTCCTGGGGGTCAGCGGAAACGCTACAAGGACCACATAAAAACCCTCCTGAAGCGCTGTGCTATCCAGCCTTCCGCACTGGAAGTCTTGGCTGCTGATCGCCACACCTGGCGCAACTGCAGTCACGCCGGCATTGCTCATCTCCAGGAGCAGACCACTGAGAGGAGAAAACAACAACGTTTACAGCGACATCAGCGCGCTGCAGGGGCCTCCCTCTCAAGCGTGGACTACATCTGCCCCACATGTGGCAAACCATGCGGGTCGCGCATTGGCCTATACGAAACCCCCCTCAATAACCCATTACTGGAGCAACGTCATCATTGTAATCGATGGACAGCCAAAGAAGAGAAGAAGAAGAAGTTTGTGTGTGTGTGTGTGTGTGTGTTCTGGCAATGTTTACTTATAAATAAATGATAAATGGGTTGTACTTGTATAGCGCTTTTCTACCTTCAAGGTACTCAAAGCGCTTTGACAGTATTTCCACATTTACCCATTCACACACACATTCACACACTGATGGCGGGAGCTGCCATGCAAGGCGCTAACCAGCAGCCATCAGAGGCAAAGGGTGAAGTGTCTTGCCCAAGGACACAACGGACGTGACTAGGAAGGTAGAAGGTGGGAATTGAACCCCAGTAACCAGCAACACTCCGATTGCTGGCACAGCCACTCTACCAACTTCGCCACGCCGTCCCTTAATGGGGACATCACTCTGCTTACACAGTCACCTTTAGGGGACCTCTGACGGTATGGGGACAAAAAAACAGGTCCCCTAAAGGGAAAACCTTTCTAAAGGATGTTACCGTATTTTTCGGAGTATAAGTCGCACCACAGTATAAGTCGCACCTGCCGGAAATGCACAATAAAGAAGGAAAAAATATATATAAGTCGCACTGGAGTATAAGTCGCATTTTTGGGGGAAATGTATTTGATAAAACCCAACACCAAGAATAGACATTTGAAAGGCAATTTAAAATGAATAAAGAATAGTGAACAACAGGCTGAATAAGTGTACGTTATATGACTCATAAATAACCAACTGAGAACGTGCCTGGTATGTTAACGTAACATATTATGGTAAGAGTCATTCAAATAACTATAACATATAGAACATGCTATACGTTTACCCAACAATCTGTCACTCCTAACCGCTAAATCCCATGAAATGTTATACGTCTAGTCTCTTACGTGAATGAGCTAAATAATATTATTTGATATTTTACGGTAATGTGTTAATATTTTCACACTTAAGTCGCTCCTGAGCAGTGTTGGGACTAACGCGTTACTAAGTAACGCGTTACTGTAACGCCGTTAGTTTCGGCGGTAACTAGTAATCTAACGCGTTTTTTTTTTATATACAGTAACTCAGTTACCGTTACTGCATGATGCGTTACTGCGTTATTTTACGTTATTTTTATGCAGTATCGGCTAGAAACTGAAGATCTGGGTGTGTTTTATTGGAGCGCTCCGGTGGAAAAGAAGAGGCGTGCTTTCCCCCACCCACAGAAAGCACGCCTCCCCGCAGGGGAGACGTTCCTCCAGAGCCGTACTTCGGGTCTAACAACCTTCACTTTACCCGGAAGAGGGTCTTTACAGCTGAGGGTGAATGACGAGCCCGGCGGTTTGTTGCAACTTTGTGACTTTATTGCACGCAGCCATCCACCAAGCTAGAGCACCTACACGCACTCACTGTCGCCGCTCCCTCACCTCTCTCGCCCACTCACTCACTGACGTCACTCACCTCTCATGCTGTCATATCTTAAAGGGCCACACACACACACACACACACACACACACACACATACGCTACTCTCATAACAACTAACCAGACATCATGGCGAAGCCAGAAGTCGAGTTTTTTAACATGGAGACATTCTCAATACTTTTCTTTGGTCGAGCACAAAGAAAATAACATTTTAGTTAAATGTAAGTTGTGTCTTGGATCAAAGATCCTATCTACTTAGAGTTAAAGTTAAAGTGCCATTATGTTGCAGCTATTTAAAATAGTTTTGTCAATTTTTTCTGGCCTGAAGTAAATTGGCCCTTTGAAACATATCTTTGTCTTTGTGTGTTGTATGTAGACCACATTGTTTGTGTGTTGTATGTAGACCACATTGTTTGTGTGTTGTATGTAGACCACATTGTTTGTGTGTTGTATGTAGACCACATTGTTTGTGTGTTGTATGTAGACCACATTGCTTTCTGAGTTCAGTGATGCAAATGCATGTCAAGTTGATCAACAGATGGTATTATTCTCCAGTGCAATAACAGTACTGAAATGAAGGCTAAAAGGGCATTAATGGGAGCCTTAAAAAAGGAGGGAAAAAAGAAGTAACTAAATAGTTACTTTTCACAGTAACGCATTACTTTTTGGTGTAAGTAACTGAGTTAGTAACTGAGTTACTTTTGAAATAAAGTAACTAGTAATTGTAACTAGTTACTGGTTTTCAGTTACTAACCCAACACTGCTCCTGAGTATAAGTCGCACCCCCGGCCAAACTATGAAAAAAAACTGCGACTTATAGTCCGAAAAATACGGTAATCATTTAAAAATGTTTAACCATTAATAGTACTGGGATTCTGTATGGTATCCATCCTTAGTTAAAACTAATATATTTTTCCAAAAACAAAATCTGGTTTAGTGTTCCTTAGGATGACATTTTCATACAGCATGATTATAAAACATTATTACCTTAAAGTATGATTCACATTCACAATTTTCCATCCTTCTATATATGGTAGTTGGAGTTGCAGACAACTTCATTACTGCTAAATAGCAGTTTTCAGTAATGTCACAGAAGATGCAGGATTTGCTTTAACATGTAAGTGGTGAAACTTCCTATAAGAGGACAGATGTGTTGCTGTATTCTGAGGATCATGTCATATTTCATTTGAACTTTTTTTTTTTTTAATGGTCCTCAATAGTCACGTACAAATTTGTGTGAATTATGCAAAATTGTTTAAATTTGGTCCCCATGAACCATATTAACTCTTTTTCCCCAGGGTCCCCAGTAAGAATGATCAGCACATTACTTCATCAATCCAGAGATTTAAAGACGCGTATGAGCTAACTGGGCAGTGGCCATTTTATCTCATTTTTTTTATGCCTCCACAACCTGTAGAAATGGTGGTCCCCACAAGTGATGATCAAAAACTTGGTCCCCATTCCAAATGATAACCAGTGTGTGTGTGTAACAATATCACCAATACTTGGTTAATATTTAGATCACAAAATGTAAATGGAGTATTGTTGGCGGTTTTTGGATGATTTGTAAGAGGGCTTTATGGGCGGAATAGAGGACCTCCCATTGACTCCATTGTGAACTGACTTTTATTTACGTTTATTTATGAGTTAGCATTCATTAAGAAGAAAGACACATGCGTTCTTGTCTCTCATACGGATTTTGAATTATCGGCAGAATTCCAAAAAAGTGCAGAAAATACCCTCGACAGGAAGACTCTGAAGATAAGGAAATACAAGCCGCATTCTTTTTGCTCATAATGTTAACCATACAGTTTTGAAATTATCATTAAAAATGAATAAATAAATAATAAAAGAAAGATCGACAGGACAAAAACTGTCCAATCAGAGCAAAACTGATGAAATCCTAACAAAGATACTCATGATATCTGAGATCAAAGGTCATAACACAAAGTATCACAACACTGTACTAATATGAATTGTGTGTATATATATATATATATATATATATATATATATATATATATATATATATATATATATATATATATATATATATATATATATATATATATATATATATATATATACAGTATATAGCATTCAATATACGATAGGTGGGGTTGTATTCATGCCTCATTCTTGTGAGAATCCTGCGCGTGACTGAAGCAATTGGAGTGGGCCTATCCGGGACTCGCTGCAGTGTTCTCAAACAACCACCAGGTAGCATCTGTGAGCAGATAATACTGTATCATCTCTTTCTCTTCTGGACCTATCAGGTCGGTGGTGCATTCTTCACGCATTCTTTACTCCCGTTTAAAGTGAAGGGTTGGACAAAAACTACAACCTTACATACTGTGGTACAGTTTCTAATAGTAGTGATTGATTACAGATTTTAGACGACATCAAAACCTAGCGTTACAAAATGTGAATAAGCGTCATCATCACAACATAAGGAACTATTATGAGAAAGGGTACAGCTATAATTGTGAAATCCTGCAATAAGTGTTTTCTTTAGGTTATTAGGTATATCTAAATAAATCTAACACAAGGGTTGCAAAAACAATACATTTTTACAAATATAATAGCATCCACTTTGGATTGATGTTTTATTTAACAATATCAGAATCACCTTCAACATGGAATTTGTACACTGTGCTCTCTTTGTTTTGTTGACTATTGTGATTGTAGTTTAGCATAGTTGTATATAACTGCACCGTATCATACTTTCTAAAAAACTATTTCCAATATTTTTGGTTGCTTTGTTTATCTACAGGGCAAAATAATAGAACCTGCTTTCAACAAGAAGTGCAATTCATGCATCGCCACAATAATTAACATGTTAAAAGAAAATCTCTATGGCAATGACAATCCAAACTGCAGTTGCTATTATTATTATTGACATACATTATTGTATGACATCTTGTTACATTATGCAGGTCTAATTAGTTTAGGCAATTTCACATAATAACATTACACAACATTGAAAGGGCACAACTTGTGCCAGAAGTTTCATGGTGTGGACGCAAGGGGACGACTATGAACAGCACGCGGCAGGGAATTGTGGGTAGTAGAGGTGGGCAGTACTGCAAAATTGTGTACCAATTCGATACCAAGTATTGCTAATGCAAATACTCAAATCACATTAAATATCATTTTATTTATGTGTTTATCATTATTTTGACCAATATATATATATATATATATATATATATATATATATATATATATATATATATATATATATATATATATATATATATATATATATATATATATATATATATATATATATATATATATATATATATATATATATATATATATATATTACTGCTCTTTCATATTTGCTTTATTCACTGTATAATATTTGTATAATGTTACTGAATGGAAACTATGCCTGTCACATAGACAAACAAATAAATAAATAAAAAATATCAAGAAATAAATTTAGGATTAGGATAACATTTATTATTACACATGCATAAAAGAACACCGGGTAACAAAATGTGGTTTAACATCAAATCCAGAAGTGTATTAATTTGTATACATATTTACAGAATAAATAATCTGAGTTACTACATTATCATTATTATATTATATTATTTGAGATAATTTTTTTATAAATATTAAAAGTAGATGTAATGGATAGAGAGTAATATATAAATATACCTAAACTATGATATGAATATTTATTTTTTTAATTTTCATTTACCAAAATTCCGGGCATCACGGTGGGAGAGGGTTTAGTGCATCTGCCTCACAATACGAAGGTCTGAGTAGTCTTGGGTTCAATCCCGGGTTCGGGACCTTTCTGTGTGGAGTTTGCATGTCCTCCCCGTGACTGCGTGGGTTCCCTCCGGGTACTCCGGCTTCCTCCCACTTCCAAAGACATGCACCTGGGGATAGGTTGATTGGCAACATTAAATTGGACCTAGTGTGTGAATGTGAGTGTGAATGTTGTCTGTCTATCTGTGTTGGCCCTGCGATGAGGTGGCGACTTGTCCAGGGTGTACCCCGCCTTCCGCCCGATTGTAGCTGATAGGCTCCAGCGCCCCCGCGACCCTGAAGGGAATAAGCGGTAGAAAATGGATGGATGGATTTACCAAAATTCCACAGAATATTAATCAGTTCAACAAAACAGTACTGTATAAAACTGTCCCAACTCCAAACCAATTCCCTGGCCTTGCAACATTCCGAACATCAATCCACAGAGCAACCAAAAAGACAAACACAACACTAAAAAAAAAAAAAAAAAAAAAAAAAAATCTATAATAATGTATATTGTAATAATAATATCAATAATAACAGCCATGCAAACATCAATAACAGTGATTAAACACATTAAACAGCAAAAATAAAAAATCACTGTTATTGTCACTCATCATTTGTCTTACCATCATAGCCTTTAATAAACAAACAATAACACTTGCATTGCATCTCATAAACTTCATAACACATATCTATTTTTTACCATAAGTAAGAAAATGTAATACTTTAGGTTAATTTAATAGTTAAAAGTTACCCCTAAATGGTGTAATACACTCCCTTATTGAGCTGGGAGCTGCCCCTTCATTGACATTCATAAAAGGCAGTCAAAACACAGTTGTTTACGTGTGCATTCCTGTAATATTACATTTTTTAAAGAATTTTATCTGGCAACACTAAATTGTGTGAGTGTGAATGTTGTCTGTCTATCTGTGTTGGCCCTGTTTTAAAAATTAATACAATTAAATATAAATTAATATAATATATATAATATAATATATGTAATAATATAATATCAATTAAATATCCATCATCCATCCATCCATGGATGAAAATTAAATATAAATAATTAAAATTAATAAAAATTGAATTTAAAAATAATTTTACATGGCAACACTAAATTTGGCCCTAGTGTGTGGATGTGAGTGTGAATGTTGTCTGTCTATCTGTGTTGGCCCTGTTTTAAAAATTAATAAAATTAAATATAAATTAATATAATATATAATATATATAATATAAAATATGTAATAATATAATATCAATTAAATATCCATCCATCCATGGATGGAAATTAAAAATAAATAATTAAAATTAATAAAAATTGAATTTAAAAATAATTTTAAATGGCAACACTAAATTTGGCCCTAGTGTGTGAATGTGAGTGTGAATGTTGTCTGTCTATCTGTGTTGGCCCTGTGATGAGGTGGCCACTTTTCCAGGGTGTACCCTTGTACCCATGGACAAGCGGTAGACAAATGGATGGATGGATGGATTTTTACCATCATATCTATTATTTTATTTTTTAATGTTTTTTGGTTGTTGCACCAAACAATTGTTTTGTGCTATTTGTGTTTTAAACATGTGAATCACTTTGTGAGTTCTCCCTGTGAAAAGTGCTATATAAATAAAATGAACTTACTATATAAATGAAATGTACTTGATTATTTAAAACAAGGAAATATAACGGATCCCATAATCCAAGATAAGACTCATTATTATCTAATCTAAATGCAGTGTTTTTACTCTGACGTCATCTCCATAGCTTGTGCATACCAGTCAATATCAGTTGGACTATCACGTCTATGCATTGTTTACATAAGATTTTTGTTATGATGCATATTGTAGCGTCCAGAAGAAGTGCACACAAAGTGTGTCGCTCTTTTTAAACTCTTATTGAGCAACCTATGCTGACACAGCTCGATTTATCTCATTCCTTCCACACGCAAGCCTATACTCGTTCCTCATTTCCGCAACAACGAACACTTCCTCCCTCTTCGCCAATCACCTTACAGGCGTGATACGTTCATGATAATGGGAATTCTGAATACCACTCACTGACACTCACAAAAATGTGTTTAAAAAAAATATAAGTTTTATCCTTTGATAACACGTCACTAAATTGATGCAGATCTCCAAAAATACAAGTTTGCATTGTCATTGAGTTGTTTATATATTTTGATATGTTTTGTTATTTTAATTGTTTAGATGAAGAGTGTTTTAGGTTTGTTGTGTCCGACATAAAAAAAACACATTGAACTGAAAAATATTGATACGGATCAGTGAACTAAACACCAGGTGAGGCATAGATACTTTTGGAGGTTTTTTTCTTCTTTTTTTTATTTTTACTTAAATTTATATGTGCAGCTTTGATCACTGTTGATTTAGGTTGCACATTATAATAACAGGAAAAAGAAGGGAGTTATTCGCTTTCATAAAAACGTTATCATAATGATATTATGATATGATAAATGGGTCCAAAAAGTATTTGATAAAGTTGTTATTAAATACTTTTTGGTCCCATTTGCTTTTAACAAAATAAATAAAATATTGTGAGTGTATCTTACCTTTCTGTATTTGTACCTGAAGCAGCAATAGCTATCCTCCATGAAAACGTACTTCGTATGATCACATTCATTTTGTCTTAAAGTCCAGTTTAGAGAAGTATTTAATCTTGGATACAGTATAATATACTGTATTTTTGATTTATTTTTCAACCACTGTATCTCTGTGGTATCTCTGTATCTAGTGTGCCGCGGGATACAGAGATACAGCGGCCCGTGGGAGATCATGTAATTACACCTAATTGGGTTCAAAATAACTTTTGAAAACCAGTAATTATAGTCTGCAAATGATGTGTTGTTGTTGAGTGTCGGTGCTGTCTAGAGCTCGGCAGAGTAACCGTGTAATATTCTTCCATATCAGTAGGTGGCAGCCGGTAGCTAATTGCTTTGTAGACATCGGAAACAGCGGGAGACAGGGTGCAGGTAAAAAGGTGTCTAATGCTTAAACCAAAAATAAACAAAAGGCGAGTGCCCCTAAGAAAAGGCATTGAAGCTTGGGCAAGGCTATGCAGAACAAAACTAAAACTGAACTGGCTACAAAGTAAAGAAAAACAGAATGCTGGACGACAGCAAAGACTTACTGTGGAGCAAAGATGGCGTCCACAATGTACATCCGAACATGACATGACAATCAACAAGGTGCCCACAAAGAAGGATAAAAACAACTGAAATATTATTGATTGCTAAAACAAATTAGATGCGGGAAATATCGCTCAAAGAAGACATCAACAATGTCCACACAAAAAAAGATAGCAACAACTTAAATGTTCTTGATTGCTAAAACAAAGTAGATGCGGGGAATAGCGCTCAAAGGAAGACATCAATCAATGTTTATTTATATAGCCCTAAATCACAAGTGTCTCAAAGGGCTGCACAAGCCACAACGACATCCTCGGTACAGAGCCCACATACGGGCAAGGAAAAACTCACCCCAGTGGGACGTCGATGTGAATGACTATGAGAAACCTTGGAGAGGACCACATATGTGGGTAACCCCCCCCCCCTCTAGGAGAGACCGAAAGCAATGGATGTCGAGTGGGTCTGACATAATATTGAGAAAGTCCAGTCCACAGTGGATCCAACACATCAGCGAGAGTCCAGTCCATAGTGGGGCCAGCAGGAAACCGTCCCGAGCGGAGACGGGTCAGCAGCGCAGAGATGTCCCCAACCTATGCACAGGCTAGCGGTCCACCCGGTCCACCAAGACATGAAACTGCAACAGGAAAATACCCCCCAAAAAAGAAAAAGCCACCAAAATAGGAGCGCAAGACAAGAACTAAAACACTACACACAGGAAAACAGCAAAAAACTCCAAATAAGTCACAGCGTGATGTAACAGGTCGTGACAGTACACCTACTTTGAGACAAGAGCTATAGTGATGCATGGTTGGTTATGGTTTAAAGCAGACCTGGGCAAATTAAGGCCCGGGGGCCACATGCGGCCCGTTAAGCTTTTCAATCTGGCCCGCCGGACATTCCCAAATAATTTTTTTAGATCTTTAAGATGGAAAGTGTAGCTGCCATTATGGTGTGCAAAAAATGTGCCATGGCTCAAAACATTTTGAAAAACACTTCAGTATATAATCCTCCATATTGGCAGACACATTCATTTAATTCCATTTCCTTCCAAGAAATAAAATAATATTTTTGCATCTGACAAAAAAAAACACCCACAAACGCTGGCTTGAAAAAAAAAAGCCATGTTTGTTATAAATACACATTCATTCATTCTCAAAATAATCTTACTCATCTCATCATATGAAATATAACTTACTTCTTCAAATATTATTATTATTTTTTTTTTGTGATTACTCACGCAGTATATTGTGAATAAATTGAGAACAGGAAGTGAACAAAAGTTTTAGCAACTGCTATGTAAAAGAAAAGGGGTAGGATTAAATAAACTCTGCTTCTTCCTACTCCTTTTCGAACATGTTGAAAAGAGAAACTGGAAATTGTGATGTATCATGTTGTACGCATGCATGTTCGAAATAAACTCAAACGCAAACTCAAACTCTAACACAGTGGTTCTTAACCTGGGTTCGATCGAACCCTAGGGGTTCGGTGAGTCGGGCTCAGGTGTTCGGCGGAGGTCAAGACACACCCGACTCATCGTGTAAATAAAAACTTCTCCCTATCGGCGTATTACGGATACGGCAACAGCAGAAGTCACACTGATGTGCAGGTGTGTAATTTGTTGTGGGTTTATGCACTGTGTTGGTTTTGTTGTTTAAACAAGATGATGTTCATGCACGGTTCATTTTGTGCACCAGTAATAAAACATGGTAACACTTTAGTAGGGGGAAGATATTCACCATTAATTAGTTGCTTATTAACATGCAAATTAGTAATATATTGGCTCTTAACTAATCATTATTAAGTACTTATTAATGCCTTAAACGGCATGGCCTTATTATAACCCTAACCCTCTAAACCCGGCCCTAACTCTCTAACCCTAACCAAATAACTCTAAGTTAAGTCTTTGTTACTTAGAATATGTTCCCCTAGTGTCCAAATAACTCTAAATTAAGTCTTTGTTACTTAGAATATGTTCCCCATACTAAAGTGTTACCAAAAACATATAACTTTGTCTTGAATTTGAAAAAAATAATAATTATTTTTCACTTAAGAAGGGTTCGGTGAATGCGCATATGAAACTGGTGGGGTTCGGTACCTCCAACAAGGTTAAGAACCACTGCTCTAACAGTTAAAAAAAAAAAAAAAAAAAAAAAAAAAAAAAAAGGCGAGCTTGAGCGCCCCCACTTCTCCCACTGTGGCGAGTCAGAGTACTGCAGTTGGCATTGAACTGCAAGTTGACAATATATCGCCCCCTACTGTGAGGCAGAGGTACGATTTTGAGAAAGCATAGGGAATATTCAATCTTATTTTATTTTATTACTTCGTTTTTGAACATCTCATGGTTAAGCTACCATGAATTGATATACGTGGACCCCGACTTTATTTATATATATTTATTTATTTTATATATATATATATTTATATATTATTTATACATATTTATTTATTTATATATGCACCTTATTGTTTTTTTTTTATCCTGCACTACCATGAGCTTATGTAACGAAATTTCGTTCTTATCTGTGCTGTAAAGTTCAAATTTAAATGACAATAAAAAGGAAGTCTAACTTAAACAAGTTGAAAAACTTATTCGGGTGTTACCATTTAGTGGTCAATTGTACGGAATATGTACTGTACTGTGCAATCTACTGATAAAAGTTTCAATCAATAAAAATAAAAAAAAAGCCACCTACTTCCTACTAGCCTCCCTTGACAGCACATCACTGATACCACCCGTGGTATCACCCTAGTCGACGTGTGTATGGCTTCGCCTGCCCAGGGTATCTCATGTTTCTGACAGTCAGCTGTTGCAGGAAAGTTTGATCGGTCTTATTTTCTCTCTCTCCCTTCAGAGCTCTCTTTCAGTCCTTAATCGCTTCTATCGACACAAAAGAAGAGGAGAAAAGTCTTCCGGCACCAAACTTCCGCAACTATCGGCATGAGTTTGAACGAGCACTCGCTGCAGGCGCTGTCATGGAGGAAGTTGTACTTAAGCCGAGCCAAACTCAAAGCCACCAGCCGCACTTCAGCCCTTTTGTCAGGCTTCGCGATGGTAAGTCGATTTGTTTGCTACGCGCACGACTTTTTTAAAAGTGGATCCGTGACGCACGTAACAATAATAACTCAATTCAAGGTCTTGCCTTTTGGAGAAGGCCTGAATATCTTCCACGTGTTTTCCCTTCACCTGAAGATACTGGCGAATATAATCACTTTGGACATTGTCCAAGTGTAAGGCAATTGATTTGTCACCTTGCTTTGATAAGTAACAATAGAAAGCAGAAGTACGTGCGAACATAACAATATGTTGTCTTACTCTTAATAGGACAAGCGAGTAAGCAAGGAAGTGTTAATAGCAAGGAAGTCCAGTTCAGTTCATTTCGAACATGCATACATACAATGTAATGCATCACATATTTCCAGTTGTTTCATTACAGCACGTCCGAAAAGGAGTAGGAAGAAGCAGAGCTCGTTACTTCTAGACCTCCACCCCAGATCCCACCTCACTCCTACCCACTTCTCCAAAGTGGGCTGGCTCAAGGTGGAGGACAGAGTAAAACAACTTGCACTGAGCCTAGTCTATAAAATCCACTACACCTCCCTGATACCGAAGTACATGTCAAACTACTTCCTTAACGTAAATGACCGCCATAACCACAACCCCAGGGGGAGCTCCACTAACCACGTTAAACCCAGATTCCGAACTAACAAAGGTCTTAACTCATTCTCTTTCTATGCCACATCAATGTGGAATGCGCTCCCAACAGGTATAAAAGAAAGGGCATCTCTATCCTCCTTCAAAACCACAATAAAAGTTCACCTCCAGGCAGCTACAACCCTAAACTAACACCCTCCCCGGATTGCTAATAATCAAATGTAAACAATCAAATGCAGATACTTTTTCTTATGCCTTCTGATCTCTCTCTCTCTCTCTCTCTCTATGTCCACTACTTGCTGTCCATATCCTACCCCCCCCCCACCCCTCCACACCCCTGATTGTAAATAATGTAAATAATTCAATGTGATTATCTTGTGTGATGACTGTATTATGATGATAGTATATATGATAGTATATATCTGTATCATGAATCAATTTAAGTGGACCCCGACTTAAACAAGTTGAAAAACTTATTCGGGTGTTACCATTTAGTGGTCAATTGTACGGAATATGTACTTCACTGTGCAACCTACTAATAAAAGTCTCAATCAATCAATCAAAAGCTTATTTAGTCCTACCCCTTTTCATACCATAGCAATGTTATCCAATTTCCTTGTTCTCTCTAACAGAATAGTGAACAAATAAATAATATACCATAGTAAGCAAACAAATAATAAATACTGAAATAATCTTTGTCTCAATAATAATAATAAAAAAGGGTTCAAGATGTTCTGTGTACTTTGTGAACACTTGTAGTTTGAACAGTCTCTTAAAGGCCTACTGAAATGATTTTTTTTTATTCAAACGGGGATAGCAGATCCATTCTATGTGTCATACTTGATCATTTCGCGATATTGCCATATTTTTGCTGAAAGGATTTAGTAGAGAACATCGACGATAAAGTTCGCAATTTTTTTGTCGCTGATAAAAAAAAAGCCTTGCCTGTACCGGAAGTAGCGTGACGTCGCAGGTTGAAGGGCTCCTCACATTTCCTCATTGTTTACACCAGCAGCGAGAGCGATTCGGACCGAGAAAGCGACGATTACCCCGTTAATTTGAGCGAGGATGAAAGATTCGTGGATGAGGAACGTGAAAGTGAAGGACTAGCGTGCAGTGCAGGATGTAACTTTTTTCGCTCTGACTGTAACTTAGGTAGAAGGGCTCATTGGATTCCACACTTTCTCCTTTTTCTATTGTGGATCACGGATTTGTATTTTAAACCACCTCGGATACTATATCCTCTTGAAAATGAGAGTCGAGAACGCGATAGCATCATGCTTAAATGCAGATAGAAACAAAAGAAATAAGCCCCTGACTGGAAGGATAGACAGAAGATCAACAATACTACCAAACTCTGGACCTGTAACCACACGGTTAATGCTGTACCGCCGGGCAAAGCCTAGCAATGCTGTTGCTAACGACGCCATTGAAGCTAACTTAGCTACGGGACCTCGACAGAGTTTTGCTAAAAACATTAGCTATCCACCTACGCCAGCCCTCATCTGCTCATCAACACCCGTGCTCACCTGCGTTCCAGCGATCGACGGCGCGACGAAGGACTTCACCCGATCATCGATGCGGTCGGCGGCTAGCGTCGGATAGCGTGTCTGCTATCCAACTCAAAGTCCTCCTGGTTGTGTTGCTGCAGCCAGCCGCTAATACACCGATCCCACCTACAGCTTTTTTCTTTGCAGTCTTCATTGTTCATTTAACAAATTGCAAAAGATTCACCAACACAGATGTCCAGAATACTGTGGAATTTTGCGATGAAAACAGAGCTGTTTGTATTGGGATACAATGTGTCCCAATACTTCCGCTTCAACCATTGACGTCACGCGCATACGTCATCATACATCAGGGGTCACCAACGCGGTGCCCGCGGGCACCAGGTCGCCCGTAAGGACCAGATGAGTCGCCCGCGGGCCTGTTCTAAAAAAAAAAAAAAAAGTTTTTTTTTTTTTTTTTTTAATTAAATCTACATAGAAAAAACACAAGATACACTTTCAATCAGTGCATCAACCCAAACAACCTCCCCCATGCACACTCATCCACACCCACTCACACAAAAGGGGTTATTTCTTTCTGCTACCAATATTTTGGTTCCCACAACATAGACAACACATCTGCAAGGGACACAGTCCCTGAAGCACACATGATTGTATAGGCTGCTGGTCCACTAACATTTTCATTAATTACTATTTTTTATGTATTTATTTTTATATTGTTTTACTTTCTTTTTTATCCAAGAAAATGTTTTTTATTTATTTATCTTATTTTATTTTATTTTTAAAAAAAGGGCCTTATCTTCAACAGACCAGGTTGTCAATGAAATTAGATTTGTTTAAAGGGTTTTTTAAACCAGGCCCAGTCCAGATAATGTCCAAGTCGGACTCAGCAACACACACCTTCATTCATGTACACAGAAAAAAATTAGGGAACACAACAGATTGCATATAATTTATAAACAAAATTATATTTTCAAAATAAGCATTTATGTACAGTCCAGATTATGTCCAGGTCACTCAAATTAGGGAACACAACAACAGATATCATATAATCTATAAACATAATTATACTTTCAAAATAAGCCTTTGAGGACTTCTCATCTTTTTTTTAATGTTTTTTGGCATCATTATCGTTTTCAACCATGTAACTTTCTAAAGTTAGAAAATACTGAATAAATGTTTTAAAGAAAGTAATACTAAGTGAATATCTGTTTTTGGCCTTAAAAATAACAATTTTACCGAGTACTATAATTAAATTGACTAAATCATGATTGTCAATTAACTCTCCTAAAATAACAGAAACCACATTAAGCTTCATAAACAAACCAATCCTTAAACACATTTTTTCAACTTCCACCCAAAACAAAGACACAATATGACAATACCAAAACAAATGCAGGGTGGATTCAAGCTCCTGACAACAAAATCGGCAATCATCTGACTCTGTCATATTCCATAATTTTAACATTTTCCCTGTGGGTAAGAAGTTATAAATAATTTTAATTTGAAAATAACGATTTTGCACATCGATAGTGGTTTTATAGATTAGTTTGAATATGGCATCCCATGGCAACGGGCAGTCAAAAAAGTCCTCCCATTTTCCATGTGTGTTGTATGAGGCAGCCTTCAAAGATTTCTTTATTAAATAAAAATTATATATTTTTCTATTTATTTTAGTTCCTTTTTGCCAACTATAATTTCTTATTAGAGGTTTACAAACTAATAATTTAGTAGTTCCATAATTAATTATTTGTTTCCATCTTTTCCCAATTACTCCAGTTAGTTGATAAAATGAAAAGCTTGAGTAAGCATCACCATACATAGCTCTAAATTCATCATACTTCATAATTTTACCATTCTCATTGATAATATCATTGACAAAAATGATTCCTCTTTCAAACAAATTTTTCCAAAATAAAGGCTTTCCATCTATTACAATATTAGAGTTAATCCATATTAACTGCTGCAAAATATTGTCTCTTTT
The DNA here is from genome assembly GCF_033978785.1 of Entelurus aequoreus. Taxonomy (NCBI): domain Eukaryota; kingdom Metazoa; phylum Chordata; class Actinopteri; order Syngnathiformes; family Syngnathidae; genus Entelurus; species Entelurus aequoreus. The sequence goes on along the minus strand of NC_084736.1, from coordinate 62,101,841 downwards.
TTCTGGCACATAAAATTGAAAACACCACTATGAGTGGATTGTTTCCTTTATGAACCCCGCCATGTTTCCCAGCAGACTCTCTGGGAGGGGATCACTTGTAAAAAAGGATACAATTTCTTTTGATACAGTACATGTTTTTTGTCCAACAGGACATTTGTGTACCACTCAATGTTTAAATACATCTTTGGAACAATTGATGCTTTTAAAGACAGACACATAGCTTCAAGGTTGAGAAGTTTCAGGCCCCCATATTCATACTCTTTGTACAAAACCTTTCTTTTAATCTTTTCTGGTTTGCCGTTCCAGACAAAATCGAAGACCCTCCGCTCATAATTCTTAAAAAAGTTTTGTGATGGAGCTGGCAATGACAAAAACAAATAAATAAATTGAGGAATAATTAACGAGTTGGCAATAGACATTTTACCATACAAGGTTAGGGATTTCCCTTTCCATAATTGCATAATTTTGTCCAGCTTTCTTAGTCGATTATCATAATTTACTGAGCCTAGATCTTCCAGATTTTCTGGGACAACAACACCAAGTATGTTAACTGGTCCATCTGTCCACAAAACAGGCACTTTGCATTCCATTCGAAAGGACGTTCCCTTTAGATTTCCGATCCTTAACATTCTACATTTATTATAATTAAGTTTAAGGCCAGATTGCTGTGAAAATATGTCCAAAAGATTAAGAAGGTTCCGCAAACAATGAGGAAAAATCTTATCTTTGTGAATCAGCCTTTTCTGACATGAACTTCATCAAGAACAAACACAGAACACGCCTCACTGATGCACATCTGCAAGACTCACTCAGAGTTACAGTGTCAAGTTACACACCAGAGTACAACACACTAGTTAACAGCATGCAATGCCAGGCTTCCCACTAACTGACAAAGAAACAGATAACAGATTTGGTGTCCAGTTCAAAGTGTGACATGATTTAAAAATTGGAGAGTTTACTTTTGTGTTTTACATGAGTTATTTGTACAAACATGGTGCAAAGTAATTCATGATTTGTTAAAAAAATGTTAGTGGCTAGCTAGTTAAAATGGGATATTGTGATTTCACAAGACTGTCTTAGAAGTGATCATTTGAAAATGTTCAATTTGAAAAATGTGCACTTAGAGAAAATATAAAAATAAAGTGTTGCATATTGATATTTATCTGTTTCTATATATATTTATTGTGAGAAATCATTAAGATGATCAGTGTTTCCACAAAGATAAATATCATTAATTATTAATAATAACAGAGTTAAAGGTAAATTGAGCAAATTGGCTACTTCCGGCAATTTATTTAAGTGTGTATCTAACTGGTAGCCCTTCGCATTAATCAGTACCCAAGAAGTAGCCCTTGGTTTCAAAAAGGTTGGTGACCCCTGTCATACATAGACGTTTTCAACCGGAAGTTTCCCGGGAAATTTAAAATTGCACTTTATAAGTTAACCCGGCCGTATTGGCATGTGTTGCAATGTTTAGATTTCATCATTGATATATAAACTATCAGACTGCGTGGTCGGTAGTAGTGGGTTTCAGTAGGCCTTTAAAATGTTGGTTGTTTAATAGATTGTGTGTTTAATCTCACGATACCTCTGCATTGTCTGTCTCTGTATTTGTGAGTGTGTGCCAGGTTCGCGTTTGTTAAAGTGCCTTTTTTTTTTACGGCACTGCAAATTGACGCTGCTTTAAAACATACTTGAATTAATGTAGACAAAGTTTAGCTGGCTGACTTTGGCTAAAACGATAGTTAAAGTTATTTTTCACACAACTTTGTCCCACACTTGTTAGCCAGCATCCTCCCTCCAGATGTCCGACATCATGTCTCCGCATTAAATGCTGGCGTATCACAGATGTGCTGCCATTAAAAACAAGGTCCGTTTTGCAAAATGGGCAAGGTATTCATGTTTTTAACAAGCAAAAAGAGGAAATATCCTCACACTTTACATGTTATCACTGGCGATGTTTTTTGCGAGTGACCCACTTCCCGCCGGACAAACAAGAGTGATGACGTCATCCCTATTGTCAACAAATATATTTGTCGGCGACTAATTTTATTGTTGACATTTGTCGACTAATTGTTGCTGCCCTTGTGTTGACACCAAGGGTAGTATCAGTACATGAGCGATACTAGAGGGATTAAATCAATAATTGTATTTTCTCAAAATCCCTTTGTTGTCGTTTTTGTTCATGTTTAATTCAGGGGATAATTCCCTGAACACAGAATGACTTTGAAGGCAAAAACCAAATAATTAAAAGAGTGATAGTGATGTGTGCTTTTGTTTATCTATTGTGTACTAGTGTTGTCCCGATACCAATATTTTGGTACCGGTACCAAAAATATTTCGATACTTTTCTAAATAAAGGGGACCACAAAAAATTGCATTAATGGCTTTATCGTAACAAAAAATCTTAGGGTACATTAAACATATGTTTCTTATTGCAAGTTTGTCCTTAAATAAAACAGTGAACATACTAGACAACTTGTCTTTTAGTAGTAAGTAAGCAAACAAAGGCTCCTAATTTAGCTGCTGACGTATGCAGTAACATATTGTCATTTATCATTCTATTATTTTGTCAACATTATGAGGGACAAGTGGTAGAAAATGAATTATTAATCTACTTGTTCATTTACTGTTAATATCTGCTTACTTTCTCTTAACATGTTGTATCTACACTTCTGTTAAAATGTAATAATCACTTATTCTTCTGTTGTTTGGATGCTTTACATTAGTTTTGGATGATACCACAAATTTGGGTATCAGTCCGATACCAAGTCGTTACAGGATCATACATTGGTCATATTCAAAGTCCTTGTGTGTCCAGGGACATATTTCCTGAGTTTATAAACATAATATGAATTAAAAAAAACAGAAAGATGATGTTGTGATGCCAAAAATATCGACGTAATCATTGTATTATCGACTAGATACGCTCCTGTACTTGATATCATTACAGTGGATGTTAGGTGTAGATCCACTCATGGCGTTTGTTTACATTTTGATGCCGGTGAGCTACGGTGTGTAGTGAAACATGTTTAGCTATTCCTCGTCCTGCAGGGATGATACGTGTAAGAAACTTACTTTATTTGTCACCTTGGAGGCGAGGATTAGTGATTTAGAAGTAGCTAAAACACTGCTGATGGACTTTAGCCGCTAGCTAGATAGCCATGTTTTCAAGCACCTCTTACCGAGGGTGTTTCAGTGTTATAACTTCACCTTTACCGTTAGTTTTTAAGCCAAAATGCGTCCGTTCTCCCTTTTCTGTCTACACACTGTGTCTGCTTGTAAGTACTCTGTGATTGTGCGCTGCCGAACATGCTCCTCTGCTCGCAAACCAGCAATGACACGACGTGACGACGACGGGGGGGTGGCGGACTGGTACTTTTTAGAGGTGGTATAGTACCGAATATGATTAATTAGTATCGCGGTACTATACTAATACCGGTATACCGTACAACCCTAATGTACCATAAGATTTTTTGTTAAAATAAAGACAATAATGCAATTTTTTGTGGTCCCCTTTATTTAGAAAAGTATCGAAATAATTTCCGGTACCAAAATATTGGTATCGAGACAACACTAATTGTATGTAATAAAATAAAATAATGAAGTAACATTGTGTTGATATTGCTAAACTGTCAATAGCACTCACCATAAATAAATAGAAACATTTACAGTTAATACATGTGATTTTATCAGTATTTGAATCGGCCGATCTCACTCATGGATGATCAGTATCAGAATCGGCAGCTTAAAACCCTGATCGGAACATCCTTAGCTGTGACCCCTCTGAAAAAATAAAGGTGTCTCTTCTCGATTGTGACAAATGTTGCGCTATTCCTGACCTTTTTTCCTCCATCAAGTAAAATATTCTGCCATTTTCCACATCAATAGTTTTCTGTGCAGAGAAAGCAAGGACTTTAGGGCTAATAAATTTAATATTTTTGATGGCGATGTCAGTCTCCTCCATCCAATAGAGCAGCGTTTTTCAACCACTGTGCTGCGGCACACTAGTGTGCCGTGAGATACAGTCTGGTGTGCCGTGGGTTAAAAATATTTTTTGCAAACCAGTAATTATAGTCTGTAAATTATGTGTTGTTGTTGAGTGTCTGTGCTGTCTAGAGCTTGGCAGAGTAACTGTGTAATACTCTTCCATATCAGTAGGTGGCAGCCGGTAGCTAATTGCTTTGTAGATGTCGGAAACAGCGGGAGGCAGTGTGCAGGTAAAAAGGTATCTAAAGGCCTACTGAAATGAAATTTTCTTATTTAAACGGGGATAGCAGGTCCATTCTATGTGTCATACTTGATATAAATATTGCCATATTTTTGCTGAAAGGATTTAGTAGAGAACATCGACGATAAAGTTCGCAACTTTTGGTCGCTGATAAAAAAGCCTTGCCTGTACCGGAAGTAGCGTGACGTCACAGGTTGTGGAGCGCCTCACATCTACACATTGTTTACAATCATGGTCAGCAGCAGCGAGAGCGATTCGGACAGAGAAAGTGACGATTACCCCATTAATTTGAGCGAGGATGAAAGATTTGTAGATGAGGAAAGTGAGAGTGAAGGATTAGAGGGCAGTGGAAGTGATTCAGATAGGGAAGATGCTGTGAGAGGCGGGTGGGACCTGATATTAAACTGGGAATGACTAAAACAGTAAATAAACACAAGACATATATATACTCTATTAGCCACAACACAACCAGGCTTATATTTAATATGCCACAAATTAATCCGCATAACAAACACCTCCCCCCTCCCGTCCATACAACCCACCAATACAACTCAAACACCCGCACAACACACTCAATCCCACAGCCCAAAGTACCATTCACCTCTAAAGTTCATACAGCACATATATTTCCCCAAAGTTACGTACGTGACATGCACATAGCGGCACGCACGTACAGGCAAGCGATCAAATGTTTGGAAGCCAAAGCTGCGTACTCACGGTAGCGCGTCTGCTATCCAACTCAAAGTCGTCCTGGCTGTGTTGCTGCAGCCAGCCGCTAATACACCGATCCCACCTATAGCTTTCTTCTTTGCTGTCTTCATTGTTCATTAAACAAATTGCAAAAGATTCACCGACACAGATGTCCAGAATACTGCGGAATTTTGCGATGAAAACAGACGACTTAATAGCTGGCCACAATGGTGTCCCAATATGTCCGCACAATCCGTGACGTCACGTGCAAACGTCATCATACCAAGACGTTTTCAGCAGAATATTTCGCGGGAAATTTAAAATTGCACTTTACTAATCTAACCCGGCCGTATTGGCATGTGTTGCAATGTTAAGATTTCATCATTGATATATAAACTATCAGACTGCATGGTCGGTAGTAGTGGGTTTCAGTAGGCCTCTAATGCTTAAACCAAAAATAAACGAAAGGTGAGTGCCGCTAAGAAAAAGCATTGAAGCTTAGGGAAGGCTATGCAGAACGAAACTACAACTGAACTGGCTACACAGTAAACAAAAACAGAATGCTGGACGACAGCAAAGACTTACTGTGGAGCAAAGACGGCGTCCACAATGTACATCCCAACAGGACATGACAATCAACAATGTCCCCACAAAGAAGGATAAAAACAACTGAAATATTCTCGACTGCTAAAACAAAGTAGATGCGGCAAATATCGCTCAAAGGAAGACATGAAACTGCTACAGGAAAATACCAAAAAAAGAGATAAAGACAAGCACTAAAACACTACAAACAGTAAAACGGCAAACAACTCCAAAGAAGTCACGGCGTGATGTGACAGGTCGTGACAGTACACCTACTTTGAGACAAGAGCTATATTGATGCATGCTTAGTTATGGTTTAAAGTCATATTCAACAATTGCGACAATGACTTTTTACTGTCAACTGAGTTTCGTTGTTTTAATGATATCTGCTGATGGTGTGCCTCCGCATTTTTTCAACGCAAAAAATGTGCCTTGGCTCTAAAAAGGTTGAAAAACACTGCAATAGAGCACACTTTTCACTTACTGAAGACACAAGTGATTGAAGACTACACTGTGATTGAAATTGTCTCATGTGGTGCATCTCCCCCCCCCCCAGGTTGCCATGGTGGAGGTACAACTGGAAAGGGATTATACTTACCCTCCAGGGCTGCTGATAGCGTTCAGTGCCTGCACCACAGTGCTAGTGGCAGTGCACCTTTTTGCGCTCATGGTCAGCACCTGCATCCTCCCTAATCTCGAGGCCGTCAGCAACGTTCACAACCTCAACTCTGTGAACGAGTCGCCACATGAGCGCATGCATCGCCACATCGAGCTGGCCTGGGCCTTTTCCACCGTCATCGGCACCCTCCTGTTCCTCACCGAGGTGATGCTGCTCTGCTGGGTCAAGTTTTTGCCCCTTAAGAGCAACACGGAGAACAACGGCACCATTAGTCCCGGCCAAGCCGCAGCCATCGCGTCCACTTGCATCATGGTGCCTTTCGGATTGGTTTTTATCGTCTTCGCCGTTCACTTTTACCGCACGCTCGTCAGTCACAAAACAGACCGGCAAATCCGAGAACTGGAGCAGGTCATCCGGCTGCAGAACCAACTGGACCACAGGACGGAAAACGACGAGCTGAAGGCTGTAAGCCATTTCGCTTGACCGATGTTCTTGCTTGGAAGAGCTGGGGACATTTCAGCCATGCTTTTAGTTACAGGAATATCATTTTATTGTCTTTTTTTAATCTGCACTGAAGCTTTGGCGAGTTCATTCTCACATTTTTAAGCGTTTTAGTAGGAAAACAATTTCTGTCCTTAGGTCATGCTGCGTTTTTGTTCCTGCAGCCATCACGAGATTGAATACAAAACCCTACTGAAAGACGTCCATATTAGTGATAGTTATAGCAATCGATGAGTCACTATTGTTTGAATGAAGGAGTTACAGTGTGAAATTAGCTTTATATGCACTGTTGGAAAAGTAGGTCGGTGGCACAAGCAGGATGGTGTAGTTAAAGTGAAAGTACCGATGATTGTCACACACACACTAGGTGTGGCGAAATTCTGCACATTGACACAAGCGATGCCTGACAAAGGACAGTTTATTCACAATGTTACATGTGGGAAAGAAATATGTGTGGAATGAATATCCAAGTCCAAAGCAAATACCTGAAGCAGATGTATACAGCTTTACTGTATAAGTCTATGCAAGACTGTTCCAACTTTGGAGCAAAGGCTGGCAGCTCAGTGGAATATCTAAAAAGGGCAAAATCGAAAAAATATCATCACATATTGTACAGTCGACACCAAGGGTGCCCATTACGTCGACTGCGAGCTACCGGACGATGGAGGAGGGTGTGCCAGTCGATCGCCAGACAGGCATTAAAAAAAATAGACCTAAAAATTAGCGATCATCAATCTTCACCAAGACGGCACTTGATTGACATTCACGGCACCCGAGGGTCCTCTGAGATGACGCTGGCTGCCGCAAGCTCATTATTGAGAAAAAATGACCCACAACAATCCCCAAAAACGCCCGCGAAATCCTAGAGGGACTTAATAATTAAATCCTCCAGACTTAAAGTAGGAGGTAATTAATATGGTGGAGTTTCAAAGTTATATGGTTATAAAAAAACATTTTTTTTTTAAGTGCCATGTTAGTGTTGATAATGTGCATTTATTAGGAAAAAAAAGGTTATGCAAACAACATTTTTTCAGTGTGTTTTTTTGTTGTTGTCCGATTACTCGATTAATCAAACCAACTAATCAATAGAGTACTCGATTTGTAAAGTATTCGATAGCTGCACCCCCTCTTGCTGCCTGTTTCAAGTCATCATTTGTCAATGCAAGGTGACTGATTGGTAATATTGATAAGAATGATGACGGTGTATCAGTACAGTATGTCACTTATAATATCACATGGTGCGTGGAAATATGGTGTTATTCATTTTTATGGTTCCTTCAATGTCGCTACTGAATGTCGCAAAATCCAAACTGATTTACCAAATACAGATTATTGTCATTGTAAATTATATTTGGAGCACCAATGTAAAAGTTATGTAAAAAAAAAAAAAAGTTACAACGACCCTAAGGAGTGTTACATAATGTCGTCTCGTAAGGTACGTTATTTTGTGGAAGACTTGTCTTCATTTCTCTGAGTAGCACTTTCTTTTTGTAAAATTCACAATTCATATAATTAATAATCGAAATGAGCCGAAAACCTCAATCTTTTACGGTCCTAACATCGTTGCCTGAAGAAAATGTTAATAGAAATAATATAAAATTTGTGGAATTCTTTCAACTGCATTGAAGTACTGCATGTTTGTTGGACGTCTTTCAATGCAATCTGTTATAGTTGATAGTTTACATACTTTAGCATGCTCACATGTTACATTTTAGCAATGACGTGGTTTGACTAGTGGTTGAATTGTGTGACTGTGTTTTGGTTTTATTCTTTTATGCAGCTTCAGAGCCTTCGGTTACGCTCGAATGAAATATGCAAATAGAAATATCACTTATTGTGTCCTGTGGGCAAAGAGCCACTCAGCCCAGATAATGTGCCTTCTTTTAAACAGAGCATTGTTCTTCAGGTTGACATGTGTTCTTTATTTATTCAGCAGTTGTATATACAGAAGAAGGTCAACGCATGTGTTTTACTATGACCACTTGGTATTTGCTTTACCAGGGATTGTTTGTTGTTGTTGTTGTTGCCAATTTCAAAATAAAACACATTTTGACATTACTAGACTGAATTTGTTTGTTTGGGTGCTCTTTTACTAATAAGATGCATCCATAAAGTCAACCTAAGGTACTTTGTGAACTATGTCGCTGCCATTCCGTACTCGTGAACATCAACGGTTGAGAGGAAACAAGATGTTTAAATCGTGAATACTTTTATTGTACGGTAGTACCTAAACTTACGAGCTTAAATGGTTCGGTGACAGAGCTCTTAACTCAAAAAACTTGTATCTCAAACCATTTTTAAATTAATTCAAACTACAAACCCCAAAACCGGTGATGTTGGCACGTTGTGTAAATCGTAAATAAAAACAGAATACAATGATTTGCAAATCCTTTTCAACTTATGATGTTCAATTGCATAGACTGCAAAGACAAGATATTTAACGTTTGAACTGGAAAACTTTGTTATTTTTTGCAAATATTAGCTCATTTGGAAGACCTGTCTCCCATTGAAAATGTGTGGCGCATTATGAAGCCTAAAATACCACAACAGAGACCCCGGACTGTTGAACAACTTAAGCTGTACATCAAGCAAGAATGGGAAAGAATTCCACCTGGAAAAACTTCAAAAATTGGTCTGCTCAGTTCCCAAACTTTTACTGAGTGTTGTTAAAAGGAAAGGCCATGTAACACAGTGGTAACAATGCCCCTGTGCCAACTTTTTTGCAATGTGTTGCTGCCATTAAGTTAATGATTATTTGCAAAAAAAAGTTCAGCTTTTCAGTTTGAACATTAAGTATCTTGTCTTTGCAGTCTATTCAATTGAATATAAGTTGAAAAGGATTTGCAAATCATTGTATTCTGTTTTTATTTACGAATTACACAACGTGCCAACGTGGGTTTTGTAATTTAATTGGTGCTTGTCCCCCCAAAACAGCACCTTTTCAACATGTCATTTAAAAATAAAAACAAACTTTTAGATAATAAATATTTTATAGATTACAACTACAAACTACAGCAGTTTTTTTATTAGTGTGATAATAATGTCCAGCATTTATCTTGGAGAGTGGATTTCTATGGTATTTTTTTCCCCAGCTGCTTTTCCGTCAAACACACCATCAGCAGCTTTCCCTTATTTTCGTGTCTAAAAATCCACTTTTTGGATTGTATTCAACATTCTTGGTTGGGATTAGACTACTTCTGTTTCAGCAGTGACACGCTGGAATTGCATGAAGTTTTTATTTTATTGAATATCATCCACTTCATCTCAGCACTGTCTTCACGCTCACCTCCGTCCCTCCCATCGTTAGAAAACAAAGTTATGCTCATCTCCAGCTCTAAGCCAATGCTAGCCAGTAAAACTGGATGTTTTGGGGGGATCTTACAGGGTTCACTGTGACATTTGCTACACCAACTAATGGCAGATATGCTTGTAACTAAAATTTTGGTAACACTTTAGTATGGGGAACACATATTCACCATTAATTAGTTGCTTATTAACATGCAAATTAGTATCATATTGGCTCTTAATCATTAGTCATTATTAAGTACTTATTAATGCCTTATTCTGCATGGCCTTATAATACAACCAGTAAACCATTAACTAAGAGTCTTCCCTAAATAACCTCAGAATAATTGCTTATTAGTAACCCTAACCCTAACCCTTATATGTTCCCTTAGTGTCCAAATAACTCTAAATTAAGTCTTTGTTACTTTAATAAGCAACTAATTAATGGTGAATATGTTCCCCATACTAAAGTGTTACCCACATTTTTCCTTGCAACTTAAAGCCTAACAATTAGCTAAGACACAGCTCTTATCTCAAAACACTCTTAAATTGGGACACTCTCAAGTTGAGGTACCCCTGTATTTGCCTCTCAGCATTAAAACAATCTATTGTTTTATTTGATTTAGTATCCAGTATATAACAGGGATGTCCAAACATGTTCCACTGTGAGTCCAAATGCAAAATACCATAAAAATCAAAGAATCCCGGAAGCCACTTTAATATCTTTTTAGCACAGAACTTTTTTAATGGTGTAAAAAAGAAAAAGTCGCAAAATAATTTTCTACTTATTCTGTGCCTTTTTGACCTATTTCCGCCCCATTTTCCAGTTTGTGTTTCATTCTATTTCTACAATTTTTACAAAAAAAGAGGCCAGGCCTCGGGCGTCCCTGGTATACAATAACAAAACCTTGTTCTTGCTGTTAGCTTTACATTCTTTCTGGCTGGAGGAAGACTGCTTGTCAGAGCTTTAAACACATTGCTGGTCCTGCCATTGTATATTCTGTACTGATCCGGAGATAAACAAGACAATGCAGCCTGTTGAAGACACTCTGCAGACTCTATTCAGTTTATTGTCCTGCATATTCAAGGACCTCAACGCAGAGGACCACAGTCTTAAAAGGAGAGCACACGTTCACTTTCGCCACCTCATAACGTTGCTATTATTACACAAGAATATTACATTACATAATATTGTGTTCTAATGGAGGGGTTCTCAACCATTTTGACATCATGGCCCAAGTTTTCCACGACAGAGCTGTTTATATTGTGGGAAAGCGGACGTAAGAACAGGCTGTCCCCACTCAGGTCCGCATTGAGCTGGAGGGGGCGTGGCCTCCAGCTCCGGCTGAATACCGGAAGTTTGTCGGGAGAAAATTTCTGCCGAGAGGTTATCGGGAGAGGCGCTGAATACCGGGAGTCTCCCGCTAAAAACGGGAGGGTTGGCAAGTATGTAGTTATTTGAATGACTCTTACCATAATATGTTACTTTAACATACCAGGCACGTTCTCAGTTGGTTATTTATATATATATAGTTATATATAACGTAAACTTATTCAGCCTGTTGTTCACTATTCTTTATTTATTTTAAATTGCCTTTAAAATGTCTATTCTTGGTGTTGGGTTTTATCAAATAAATTTCCCCAAAAAATGCGACTTATACTCCAGTGCGACTTATATATGTTTTTTTCCTTTCTTTATTATGCATTTTCGGCCGGTGCGACTTATACTCCGGAGCGACTTATAGTCCGAAAAATACGGTAAATTTCAATGGTCAAAATAAGGTCACAACCTGACATTGAATAAATGTCGTCCAAAAGCATGTTGTTTCAATGTTGTATTTGTGTTGTAAAATATCGGTTGGGAAATTACTAAAATTCAATGGTAAAATCGACATCACAACCTGACATTGAATAAATGTCGCCCAAAAGCATGTTGTTTCAATGTTGTATTTGTGTTGTAAAATATCGGTTGGGAAATTATTCACATCCAATTGTTAAATCAACGTCAGAACCCAACATTGACTAAACATTGTTTAAAAAGCTTGTCGTTCCAACATTTGGTTTGAGTTGCTCAACGTCAGTAGGACCTAATTCAACAAGTTCTCAATGTTGTTTTAATGTCTTTCATCTCCTGGGTTACTCAAATAATATTATTTATTTAACCCGTAACCCTTAGGCTTAGCAAGTCAGGTTGATTAGAAAAATGCATAAGAAAGGACTTGTACTAAAATAAATAAACTGAAATATTAATGAACAACTGAACTGTCAATAATAAAGTGCAAGTGAAAATACAGCTTCACCACTTTAGTCATAATTGTTGCGCTTAGGAAACTTGTCTATGACTTTAGCTACAAGCTTCTTCTGTTTGTTCGATATTGTGATTACTCCCACAAGTGGTGGAAAAGTGTATTACAACGGAGTACCTCTCCGCCCATACGGACCACTGCTAGGAAACAGATTTTTTTTTGGTGGCCCTGTTGGGGGCGCTCGCGGCCCAACAACACCCTATGGTTAAGAAACACGGTTCTAATGTGTTTGAATGTTCCAACCCTTCAACTAGAACCCATGCGCACAAAATTAAACAATAGTTTCAACCTGCTGTGCGTCGTTATCAAACCCTGTGAAGTTTGAAACCAAATGTGGAATGGCTTGAAATGTCTCAACCAGCGCAGTGCGCTCTACAAAACACCTCCTGTGACTTCAGGTTATTTATCTAAATCACCACAACATTTGGTACACACCTTCAGGGGACTAACATGCACATATCTGTCAAATTTGATTAAGATCGGTTGATAAACATCAGTCAACAAGTCATTAACTAAAGCGTGTTTCTAGGGATATGGGCAAGACTTAAACCCCCCACAAAACTTGTAATTTTAATTTTCACAACTAATTTGCGAGGGTTAATTACCAAACACACACACACGCACACGCACACGCACACACACAGATTGATGATCCGTTGCCCGGATTATGTTTTGTTTTAGTTTAAGACTCCCTTAGTTCTGTTTCAGCACCCGTGGGTTTGTGTTTCTTGATTGTCATGGGTGCTGATTATTTTCACCTGCCTCTGATTAGTGTTCGGGACGCTCACCTGCTCCCGGGCACTAATCAGAGAGCTATTCATTCCTGTCTATCGCCACACTCGGGCTGGCTGTCTTCTGTTACGCTTGGGTCACATTTTACTGCGCGGATTGTTCTCCCAAGATGCAGCAGGAACTCTGGAGGCAATGTGGAGGTAAGACAATGATTTATTCTCATAAATCATTTAAAAATACAAAAATACAAACAACCATGGGGAGCTAAGGCGAAACTTAGCACAGGAATCAAAAGATAAACAGGCATAGGCACCAGAAGAAAGGTATACACAAACGTAACTTGTTTGCTGTAAGCAAAACGTTACGTTTGTTTATACTTTGCAAAATCCCAAGATTCTGCAAAAAAGGATAAAAGCTGATCACACAATAATGACTGATAAGATTTTAACCGTTGTAATCATTTAAAAGTTCATTATGTAGTATTATGCCCATGCAGCCCACTTAACTGCCTTTCTGCTGCTTTGCAAGACCCGTGACTTCAAACTTGACCCCTCATTGCCTACTTCTGGGACAGAATTTTTTGTTTTTATCTTAATTGACCTAAAGTAGGTTCGAGGCAGCAATTTTTTCTGCGCTGGATTTTTATACACTGAATTTTTATTACCAGGATTTTAAAGCACTGAAAAAACTTTCATTCAATAAAATTGTCAGTATAATTTGATGTAAAAAAAAATCAGTTTACAAAATTTGAACACAAAAAATTAAGTTACATAAATTCAGTCTAAAAGAAAAAAGCTTTCGTAATAAAGACACAAATTAACCTCCATAAAAGAGCCATAATTAACAATTACTCACCTCTAATAGTGTGAAAGAGTTCCTGCAGTAGTTGAACACCCGTGGTTAAAAGCAGAAGCATCCTGGAATCACTCATTAGCAGCCCACTCAAGTGGTGATTCCCTCCTCAAGTGGTTAATATGAAGCCGAGGAGCATAAACTCACACGGGGCAGCAATATCTGCCTGCAAAAAGCACGCTCATGGACGGGTTATGGCGGATGAAGAAGAGGAAGGGATGGTCAGCGATGAAGACATGTGTTCGCGAGATACAGCGTAACCCTAAGAAACTCTCGTTGGCGCAGGCGGCAGCAGCAGCCTCGGTTCCTTCCTCATTCACCTCCACAAAGGCCTTGTGGATCACATTTGACAAGACCAGGTCCTTGGCAGGAGACATGCCTGCGAACATACAGCAAGTGTCAAAGAAGGCATTTGAAAAAGAGGTGACACAAAATCAAATATTAACAAGGAGTAGCAAGAATATCGCTTGTGCATGAAATACGTTTGAAATAACAATTAACAGAACAAATGAATAGGATCATTTAGTAAATGCAATAAGGATGAATGAAGAAGGTGAAAATCCGAAAAAAATGTATAGGTCATATTTAATCTATTCTATTATCGGGGTTGAGCACTTTGTGTAATTAATCAGATGCTATGTGTGATGTAGACGACTGTGACCCAGAGTGTTATTGGAAGTCACCAAATTATTACAACACTTACTTTAAATCAAATTACTGATCCAAAATCAAAGGGAAGGGCTTTGGAGAAGGTGAGCTGTATGCTCTGTAAACTCGTACTAATACACTGTAACAAGTAGGAGTGGTAGTGTATCGAGTGTAGAACCAGTAACAGAACGATACTTGCATGATGAGATCTGTACTTTTCAATTCTCTTCTGTTTATTTTCAAAAATGTGTGTTTTGTTGTTCCATTGTTAATACTTGTATTTGTATTAGGAGTGTGACAGTATATCGATATTGCAAACTATCATAATATTTACCCTTACGATACAATTAGCAATATGCTCTTTTCAGTATTGTTTTTTTTTTTTGCCACTACAGAACGCCTCTCATGGTTTCTTCATAGTCAGTCGGGTCACGGTTTCCGGAGACAAGTTTCATAAAAAGTCTTACAGACTTACTGGTGTGCTTTAGTAAAAACACTTCCACAGGACTGAGATGGAAAGAAGAAGAGAAGTAGTTTTACCTCACAGCCTTTAAAACAGGGCCACATTGCAAATATGGCTGCCTTCAGAGGGCCGTTTCAATTGATGTGGCAGACCACTTTGAATGACATTGCTGACTACATTAGATGACGTGACAGACCACAGTGAATGATATGACGGACAACATTAAATGATGTTGCAGACCACATTAAATGCCTTTGCGGACTACATTAAGTGACGTGACAGACCACATTAAATGATATGGCAGACCACATTGAATGATGTGACGGATGACATTAAACGATGTGGCAGACCACATTAAATGTCATTGCGGACTACATTAAATGAAGTGACAGACCACATTAAATGATGTGGCAGACCACATTGAATGCCATTGCGGACTACATTAAATGACGTGACCGACCACTTTAATGAAGTGGCAGACCACATTGAACGCCATTGCGGACTACATTAAATGACGTGACAGACCACATTGAATGATGTGACTGACGACACTAAATTATGTGGCAGACCACATTGAATGCCATTGCGGACTACATTAAATGAAGTGACAGACCACATTAAATGATGTGGTAGACCACGTTGAATGATGTGACGGACGACACTAAATGATGTGGCAGACCACATTACATGCCATTGCGGATTACATTAAATGAAGTGACAGACCACTTTAAATGATATGGCAGACCACATTGAATGCCATTGCGGACTATATTAAATTAAGTGACAGACCACTTTAAATGATGTGGCAGACCACATTGAATGATGTGACGGACAACATTAAATGATGTGGCAGACCACATTGAATGATGTGACGGACAACATTAAATGATGTGGCAGACCACATTATATGCCATTGCGGACTACATTAAATGAAGTGACAGACCACATTGAATGCCATTGCGGACTACATTAAATTAAGTGACAGACCACATTGAATGATGTGACGGACGACACAAAATGATGTGGCAGACCACATTAAATGCCATTGCGGACTACATTAAATGACATGACAAACCACATTAAATGATGTGGCAAACGACATTGAATTATGTGACGGCCGACACAAAATGATGTGGCAGACCACATTAAATGCCATTGCGGACTGCATTAAATGAAGTGACAGACCACATTAAATGATATGGCAGACCACATTGAATGCCATTGCGGACTACATTAAATGACGTGGCAGACCACATTGAATGCCATTGCGGACCACAATAAATGACGTGACCGACCACTTTAATGATGTGGCAGACCACATTGAACGCCATTGCGGACTACATTAAATGACGTGGCAGACCACATTGAATGATGGGACGGATGACACTAAATGATGTGGCAGACCACATTAAATGCCATTGCGGACCACGTTAAATGAAGTGACAGACCACATTAAATGAGGTGGCGGACCAAATTAACTAATGTGGCGGACCAACTTAAATACAGTGGCGAGTCTCTTTAAATGAAGTGGCAGACCACATTGAATGATGTGACGGATGACATTAAATGATGTGGCAGACCACATTAAATGTCATTGCGGACTACATTTAATGAAGTTACAGACCACTTTAAATGATGTGGCAGACCACATTGAATGCCATTGCGGACTACATTAAATGACGTGACCGACCACTTTAATGATGTGGCAGACCACATTGAACGCCATTGCGGACTACATCAAATGACGTGACAGACCACATTGAATGATGTGACTGACGACACTAAATGATGTGGCAGACCACATTGAACGCCATTGCGGACTACATCAAATGACGTGACAGACCACATTGAATGATGTGACCGACCACTTTAATGATGTGGCAGACCACATTGAACGCCATTGCGGACTACATCAAATGACGTGACAGACCACATTAAATGATGTGGCAGACCACATTGAACGCCATTGCGGACTACATTAAATTACGTGACAGACCACATTAAAAATGATGGGACAGACCACATTAAAAAGGATGTGGCAGACCACACTAAATGACGTGACCGACCACTTTAAATGAAAAGTGTGTGCTTCAACCTTTCATGAGCTGTCCTCTGCACCAGTTTGCACAAAGATATATACTCTTAAAAAGACAGTAACGTGTAACTTCTAGCGAGCCTCTCAGAGATCAACATACACATGACATGAGTCAACTGTTGTCGCATTACTTTGAACTAATTACTAAAAATGTAAGAGAATTGCTATAGTTAAGTTTTTATCTCTATTTCCATTTGTTTTCATTCATTCAAGGTCAAACAAAAAAAAAACAGTCAACATAACATTAAAACAAAATCATGAATGAAAAGTAGCAGAAAAAACTACAAACCTATAATATCTGACCCCATTCACAATTACAACATTTGTTGTTCAACTCAGGATACTATTAAAAGGGGAACTGCACTTTTTACATTTTACTAAGAAATGGCTTCCGTCTGGCCACTATACCATACAGACTTGATTGGTGGATTGCTGCAGAGATGCACCTTCTGGAAGGTTCTCCTCTCTCCACAGAGGAATGCTGCAGCTCTGACAGAGTGACCATTGGGTTCTTGGTCACCTCCCTGACTCGACTTAGATAAATGCAGCAATGTACAATGCCTTCTAGATGAAAAGCAATGCTTCCCATCTAACTTGATGGCGCTTGAGAGGTGCTGGGCGAAATTGCCCAAAGATATGTGTGCCAAGCTTGTGGCATCGTATTCAAAAACACTTGAGGCTGTGAATTGCTGCCTAGGGGGATTCAACAAAGTATTGACCAAAGGCTGTGAATACTTATGTAGATGTACCGGTAATAATAATATACAGTATATATTTTTTAAATTAAAATCATTAAAAAAAAACTTTCACATTGTCATTATGGGTTACTGTCTGTAGAATTTTGAGGACAAAAATGAGTTTATTCCATAACAAAAAGTGGAAAAAGTGAAGTTCTGTGAATACTTTACGGATGCACTATATGTCCAATGCTATTGATTTTTATTATGTTTCTACTTAATAGATCTACTTGAGAGCTATGAATTGTGTGAAAAGTTTGACCTTGGAACGGATCATTGTTAGCTCCATTCTTTTCCTCTGGGATGAATTGTAGGCAAAGACTAATCAGGCAAACGTCCTACCAGAAAAATCACTGTTTGACATGTTGAAGGCATCTGACATCCCCATGCTGACCAAGACATTCTTCATGTTGTACTTCTCTTCCATCTTAAACCGAGGCAGCCCCACCTTGACCGCAACTACGTCCATCATATCTGGACGAGTCCACTCCAGGAAGTTCTCATAGGTCAGTTGCGTCTCTATCTGTGGCAGACACACAATCCAAAGTTTGTGTGGGTTGTTTTGTGTGTCTATAATGCATGTCCCATACCGTTTCCAGACCAGTTGAGTCACCCTTCATACTCATGGGGAGAAAGATGAGCATGCTGAGATCCTTCCCTTTGTAAGGCAGCTCCAAGATCTGTCCAACAGAAGCAGATCTTCTTACCACAACACATTTGATGCACCACAAAAAGACAACTTGTCGTTTCTTCACACCCTTTAAAAAGCCAACTGGTCATTTTATTCCTGTCTTTACCTGGCAGTTGGCTTCAGATATGAAAGTCAAAGGAAATGTGGATTGTTGATGCATCATCTTCACTGGTTTGGTTACATTCTAAAAACAACAACATAGGAGCTCATAACACGATGAATGAATTAAAATACATTAAACATGATCATCAAATTATTAAATGATTTTTCCCATCTTATAATGTTGCAAACATCACAATTTTCCATCACTCCAATTCCTTTGTATGAAGTTTAACTGGAAGTGGCTCCTTCAGAAGGATAGTACAGTAGAATATTGTATATTAAATTGAATATACACGTCAGCTACTCACACTCAAGAACAATGTGGTTTGTCTGAGAGGAGAATTTGTTCAAAAGATTGAGAAACGTTCCTTTTTGAAAATAATTGTATTATTTACAACAGTCTGAGAGATAGGCTCCAGCACCCCCCGCGACCCCGAAAGGGACCAGCGGTACAAAATGGATGGATGGAGTCTGTGAGGCCATGAATGTGTCCTGATGACTCCTGGTGATTGGATGAGCGTGAGGAAAGCAAGAAAAAGGGTTGGGGTGTGTGTGTGTGTGTGTGTGTGTGTGTGTGTGTGTGTGTGTGTGTGTGTGTGTGTGTGTGTGTGTGTGTGTGTGTGGCTGTGATCCATCCATCCATTTTGTACCACTCGTCCCTTTTGGGGTAAAAGTTTTCACAGCATTTATGAATGGAAACACAGAACCACTGTTTTTTTACGGTACAATTCTGGCAACCGAGCTCAGTTTTTTCATATCAGAAAAACTGTGTTCCTGTTTTTCCATTTACAGTAATATATTGTAAAAACAACAACCATAGATTTTACAGTAAAAAAAACTAGCAGCTCATTTGTCAGAATTCTACCATAAACAACAGTGGTACTTTGTATTAATTTACAGTAATATGCTGTGGAAACACCATCTTAATTTTTACGGTAAAGTTTAGATGACCGAGCGAAATCTACATATTTTCACATTGTAAGTAAAACAATTGTGTAATAATATCACAAGATAGAGGCGGCCGTCTGATGGGCAGCCATAACTATGATGTGGCCCTCAATCAAAAGCATCTTGACACCCTTTGTACTACCTTTCGCCTTGTTTCTGATAAAAGAGAATAAAAACAATGATTTCTCAACACATAAACCAAGTAAACTTTCCGTTTCGGTCTTCGCCAATATGGACAAAAGCATATGTGGCACGCAACCATTTTAGAGAAGGCTCTGGACTTTAGACAGCTCTGTCTCCTCTGCAGCGCTGGTATTTATTGTTTGTATTAACTCCTTTGTATAGAATCAAATGTTCTTCTTCAATTCTAGTCACCTCTCATTATTTAGACAGCCTTAAAACTAAAGAAAGACTTTCCTTCCTGCAAAAGGGAGGCTCCCATCAGTCACAATATAACCCAAAGCAAGACCAATGTCAGAAGAAGGTAATACATTTAAATTCTGCACAGAAATATTCCTTTGCCTGTTAATTAAAAAAGCTAAAGTTTATCAGCTGTGGTATATTTTCTTTAGTGGCTCTTCTCATTGTAAATGCTGCTGAATACCGATCATATTGAAAGTGCAGCAACATTCTGACAATAATCAGAACACAAAAAAAATTGATTAATTGAATCAAAAAAACGGTTTGAAGATGATCTGCAAATGAAGTGTTATGAATGTAGTATGTGCTGGGACAGAACAGGTCACTAAGACAACATAAATTAAGTATGCATTTGATTATTTAGATGGATGATCCAATGCCATGAACACAACATGTGTGCGGTCCATAAATAACAATCAATGTATCCCTCTTTTTCTGTTCCTCTCATTATAAGCAGAGTTTAGTTTACTCTCATTTCCCCCACAACTGTTATAATTGTATTTATTTTTGTATTTATTTGACAGGAATAGTACAATTAAACATTGCTACTCACAGGTAACCGATGTCAAAGTTAAATTGTCCAAGTTATTGCACGAGCTAGGTCGACAATTCAGTAATATGAAATATGAAATGAAATATGAAACCCACTTCGTGATGAGGGAAAAAACATAGTTGGGTTTTTTTTACAGTTAGTTTTTATTGTGAATCAGACTGACTGAATTTAGTCAATGTTGTGGTTTGATGACATTGCTTATTTTTGTTGTTTAGCATTATGGTTCAGTGTTTCCCCCAGAAAATGTGTTAGTTAAGGTGGTGTCTCTCCGGGCAGACGGACCGGGGAAAGGGGTGGGTGGGTTTAAGGATCGGTGTAACTCGGCCTGTCGCCATCATGTCTCCACCTCGTCGAATGGCGATATACGATATATATCTCGATATTTTTTACGTAAAGTAAAAACAAAACAGTCCTAGTTACCTGAGATACAAAGTATGTCATTATTATGACTTAGTAAGTCAATATTTTTTACTATGTCAAAATAATGACTTACTAAGTCAAATTGACTTACTGCAAGTAAGCGTTTGCAATAAGCGTTTGAAAACCACAATGACCTGGAATCTGTGTGGGCGGAAATCAAATTTAAAAACGCTAAGCCGGTACTAATAGGGACTGTTTATAGACCCCCTAATCAGAGTAATTTCTATGGGGCTTTGGAAGAATGCTTGGCAGGGACAGACAACATGGAGAAAATTATAACTGGGGATCTGAACACAGATATTCAACGCAAAGATGCGCCTGTCTTCAGATCCTTCAGCAAGTTTTGTAATCTGCACGGTCTTTCCCAGCTAATAGCTCTACCCACAAGGGTGTGTGATTCCACCCAATCAACCATAGATCTCATTCTCACTTCAGACCGGCCTAAAATAAAAAATAGTGGGGTCATGATCTGTGGTCTTAGCGACCACTATCTAACCTTCTGCACCCGTAAAATAGCTAAACCTAAAGTCAATGGCCACATAACAGCCCAATCCAGATCCCTCAAAAAATACTCCAATGACAATTTCAATTTAAAATTAGATGAGTGGGACTGGTCCCCTGTGCTCGCGAGCAACCTGGTCGATGTTGCTTGGGATCGCTTCAAAACGGCGTTCCTAAAGATACTAAATGACATGGCTCCCGTGAAAACAGTCAGGCTCAAAGCCCGCTCGGAACCATGGATGAATACGGACCTATTAGCTGCCATAAAAGACAGAGACAGGAAATACTCTGAATACCAAAAATGTAAAACAGAAGTAGATAAACAACCCAATAATATAACCTCAAATTACTCCTTTCAACTCTCAAAAAGCAATGCAATAATTAAGAAATAAGTCAACCAACCTGACTAAATCCTTAAAAAAAAATTACATTAACGACAAAATAGAGGAAAACACAAATAAGCCACGTGAGCTCTGGAAAATTCTCAACAACCAGCTTCCTGGTTGCAGCCAGAAACTTAAAACAAGACTCACCAACATCAGCATCAAGGAGGGTGACTCCCTCATTACAGACAAAATGGAGGTAGCTAGCAGACTTAACATCTTTTTCACCAGCATAGCCGCAACTCTTGTCAACAAGCTGTCCCACCACTCTGGTCGCTTTGGTGTAGAACACATTAAAGCCTTCTACAGAAAGCTAGGAGTATCCAATGATGATTTCAAATTGGAAATGGTCACAGCTGATGAGGTGTTTAAAAAATTGAGTGCGCTCCACCCTAACAAGGCCACCGGCCTTGATAATATTCCCTCCAGATTCCTCAGGGACTCTGCCTCCATCATTGCCCCGATCATCACGCACATAATAAACCTATCAATTACACAAGGCCAAGTACCATAAGATTTTAAGATAGCAAGAGTAACTCCCCTCTTTAAAAAAGGAAGCAAATTGGAACCTGGCAACTACCGACCTGTTTCTATTCTCAGTTCCATTTCGAAAGTAATGGAGAAAATAGTTTATGAACAGGTCGATAGTTACCTTGCCACTAATAAACTCATGTACAAATTCCAATCCGGCTTCAGAACTAACCACTCCACTGACACATGCCTTCTCTATCTGACCGACCACATCAAACATGAGGTGGACGCGGGCAAATACTGCGGCATGGTCATGCTGGACCTTCAGAAGGCCTTTGACACCGTTAACCACGCTATACTGTTGGATAAGCTCAGAGCAATCGGATTTAACAAAACCTCATGGAGCTGGATGCAATCTTACTTGGAGGGGAGGGAGCAGGTGGTAGAGGTGAACGGCACCGTGTCCCCCCCCTCTCGGTGAGTTGTGGAGTCCCCCAAGGCAGTATATTGGGACCTTTACTGTTCCTAATATACATAAACGACATGTCATCGGCATGCGACTGTGAATTGTTTTTGTTTGCGGATGACTCTGCCTTGCTGGTATCCGGCAAGGACAAGTCACAGGTGGAGAAAATCCTCAGTGCTGAGCTCTGTAGAACTTGCACCTGGCTCGCTGACAACAAGCTATCCATACACTTGGGTAAAACAGAATCCATCCTGTTTGGGTCCCACATCAAACTTAAGAAAGTCAATGACTTCACCATAAAAGTAGGTGACATTGTTATCACCAGGAAAGATGAGGTCACCTACCTAGGTTCCATTCTGGAGGCTAACCTTTCCTGTGATAAAATGGCAACCAAGGTAATCAAAAAGGTTAACCAACGAACGAGATTTCTCTACAGAATTTCCTCTCTGGTCAACAAAAGCACCTTGAGGATTCTGGCGGGAACTCTCGTTCAACCCTTTTTCGATTACGCATGCACCTCTTGGTACCCTAGCACCTCCAAAACCCTCAAATCTAAACTCAAAACATCTCAGAACAAGCTAGTCAGGTTACTTCTAGACCTCCACCCCAGATCCCACCTCACTCCTACCCACTTCTCTAAAGTGGGCTGGCTCAAGGTGGAGGACAGAGTTAAACAACTTGCACTGAGCCTAGTCTATAAAATCCGCTACACCTCCCTGATACCGAAGTACATGTCAAACTACTTCCTTAACGTAAATGACCGCCATAACCACAACACCAGGGGGTGCTCCACTAACCACGTTAAACCCAGATTCCGAACTAACAAAGGTCTTAACTCATTCTCTTTCTATGCCACATCAATGTGGAATGCGCTCCCAACAGGTATAAAAGAAAGGGCATCTCTATCCTCCTTCAAAACCGCAATAAAAGTTCACCTCCAGGCAGCTACAACCCTAAACTAACACCCTCCCCGGATTGCTAATAATCAAATGTAAACAATAAAATGCAGATACTTTTTTATTTTTCTTATGCCTTCTGATCTCTCTCTCTCTCTCTCTCTCTCTATGTCCACTACTTGATGTCCATACCCCCCCCCCCCTCCACACCCCTGATTGTAAATAATGTAAATAATTCAATGTGATTATCTTGTGTGATGACTGTATTATGATGATAGTATATATGATAGTATATATATGTATCATGAATCAATTTAAGTGGACCCCGACTTAAACAAGTTGAAAAACTTATTCGGGTGTTACCATTTAGTGGTCAATTGTACGGAATATGTACTTCACTGTGCAACCTACTAATAAAAGTCTCAATCAATCAAAAAAAAAAAAAAAAGAGTTAAAAGTGGGGCCACATGCTGACATATGCTCAACTCATCATGCTTAATTTATTACAGCATTTGGGAAGCCTGTAGTTGATTTTTATTATATAAATGTTTTATTTTTATCAACATGTGATAGCAGGGACCCTGCAATTCAAAACTAGACTGCTACATTATTAATGATTTAATGTAACTAGTTGAAAATAGTACAATAGCAATAGGAGAGACTATTCATCCCTGAACACTATGGAGTTCATGTAAACTTTATGATGCAGTTACATTATTATATCAACTATCAGAGACAGCTTCAGGAAACTCTTCATTTAACATAATGTCGTTTTTTGCTGCTTCAACACAGCTCAATCAACACAGAAAAAGGTCAAGTGAAATAACTTAGTTAACTGTAGGTCAATAATGCTTGTCTTTCTCTCAGACAGACAGGGCTTTGCTGTCCGTAACGCACACACACACGCACACACCGCACAGTGAGCTAACGTTACGCTAAAAGCTAATTAGCCTTCACCTCAAGGACTGCGAGTGAGCTGAGCTGCCGCTTATGTTTCTAGAACATCAACGGGCTCATAGTGATGTTACTAGTAGTTGACTGGGAGGTGTTTATTATCATTTGGGGAGAGCCCGCTGCCTTATGCTTACCTGCTAAACACCTTTCTGCTCACCCCACCGCAGGAGCACTGACTCCATGCGTTCTGAATACGCACTGCTGACTGGCTGTTACATGCGCTCTGAATACGCACTACTGATTGGCTGTTACATGCGCTCTGAATATGCACTGCTGTTTGGCTGTTACCGCTCTGCGTGTAACCAATCAGATGGTTCTGTGGGTGGGACAATGCTGGGTGCTACAGAGACGTACTGACAGATGCAGAGGCAGAACTAAGCAGAGCAGCTTGTTAAGACTTTAATTTAGGCGGTGGCTCTTTGTTGTTAAGGCGGCCGCTTTAACAACAAAATGCTGCGGGAAACCCTGTGGTTAGGAATGGAAGTTTAATGATGAGCATAAAAAGTACTTTTACTGCAGTGTTACCTCGTTAATCCTAAATTGAGCGCCACGTGTTGAACTCTCTTTAAACTTCTGGATCCAGTCGCCTTTAAAGTAGATGGCATTGACCAGCACCAGCCTGGTCCTGTCGTTCAACACACCTGGGATCAGTATGTCCGTAATCTTACCTGGTTTAAAAGCAGCAGTGGCACACATCAACGTTGTGTTAACATTGTGTTAACATTGTGTATTGATGGTAAGACGTCTACCTTGTGTCTCATTCTCTACCCATTTGTTGATGTTGATCCTTGCTGCCTCATGTCCTCTTATAAAGTCCACAGACTCCAGCTCTGCTCTGTAGTGTGTTTTAGTTTGTGCTAGAAAATCCTAAAACCAGAAAAAACACATACTTTTTAACATTCATAACTAGCAGAGGTGAAAATAATCATTCTGACTGCATTAAATACACACTTAGAACTCTACAGCAGTGTTTCCCAACCATTATCTAGCCAAGGAACATACCGGTACCCTATTTTATGAACAAAAACAAGGGTACATAATGGAAAGCCCAGGTCCAAAGCCATGGCAACTTGTTCTACCAACAAGCCAAGACCATTTTAGCTACGATCGCCGTGAGCCGTCATCACTGCAGCAAATGCAAATGCAAATGCTGGCTTGCTTGCATTCAAAGAGGTGGAGCTTCACTTCGGTGTTTAGATTACAGTTTAGAGCAGGGGTCACCAACGCGGTGCCCACGGGCACCAGGTAGCCCGTAAGGACCAGATGAGTAGCCCGCTGGCCTGTTTTAAAAATAGCTCAAATAGCAGCACTTACCAGTGAGCTGCCTCTATTTTTAAAATGTTATTTATTTACTAGCAAGCTGGTCTCGCTTTGCTCGACATTTTTAATTCTAAGAGAGACAAAACTCAAATAGAATTTGAAAATCCAAGAAAATATTTTAAAGACTTGGTCTTCACTAACTGACAAAGAAACAGATAACAGATTTGGTGTCCAGTTCAAAGTGTGACATGATTTATTTAAACATTTGAGAGTTGACTTTTGTATTTTACATGAGTTATTATTTGTACAAACATGGTGCAAAGTAATTCATGATTTGTTAAAAAATGTTAGTGGCTAGCTAGTTAAAATGGGATATTGTGATTTCACAAGACTGTCTTAGAAGTGATCATTTGAAAATGTTCAATTTGAAAAATGTGCACATAGAGAAAATATAAAAATAAAGTGTTGCATATTGATATTTATCTGTTTCTATATATATTTATTGTGAGAAATCATTAAGATGATCAGTGTTTCCACAAAGATAAATATCATTAATTATTAATAATAAAATAGAGTTAAAGGTAAATTGAGCAAATTGGCTATTTCTGGCAATTTATTTAAGTGTGTATCAAACTGGTAGCCCTTTGCATTAATCAGTACCCAAGAAGTAGCTCTTGGTTTCAAAAAGGTTGGTGACCCCTGGTTTAGAGCATTGATAACATAAAATGTAGATTGTTACTGTAACTGGTTTAGTAAGATGGGATAAAAGCTCAGCAGAAAATTAAAGATGGTAGGCAGGAAGTCAAGAGGCACTTTTTTTTATTGCCAACATTTAGGTTTGTCGTCAAAACATGCCAAGACACACACTTCCGGCTACAAAATAAAAGCGTTACGAGTTACAGCCGGTCCAACTACACTAACCAAAATGAAAAAAGGGCTTACATTACCATCATGCTTTGATTGTCAAATATGTTTTACAATGTAATCTGTGATAGTTCTCCCAAAATAAATGCTAGTACATCAATTGAGGAATATGGTGGGGGAATTTTAAATATTATGTATTTTATTTTATAACATGTTTTATAACAGTTACGGAATGTTTACCAGGCTGAATATTACATTAATAAATAGAGGAAGTTAAGACATTGTCATGCAGTAATATGAATACCATTAACTTGTACAACATATAATGTACAGAATATCAGAAGCACTTATTCAGGTAAGAATATCACAGATTACATTACCAAACATCTTTGACTATCAAACCATGATTGTAACAATCCACATTTTGTGTTATTAATGCGCAAAACTGGTATCCAAACACAGAAGTGTAGCTTCTTTCCTCTGAATGCAAGAGCTCCTACGGCAGGAATTGAAATTATGTCTGGGATTCTGTAGGTCATTTTTTTTAGTGTCATATAAAGCGTGTTTATGTCAATTTTGTCTTGAGCTGTTTAAAAAAGCATGACGTTTAATAAACATGTCATTGAAGCAAAAAAATTGTCCACTCATAGTCTTAAAAACTTAAAAATAATCGGGATTAATCTGTGATTAATCACGACAACATTGAGTTTTATATATATATATATATATATATATATATATATATATATATATATATATATATATATATATATATATATATATATATATATATATACACACTATCGTTCAAAAGTTTGGGGTCACATTGAAATGTCCTTATTTTTGAAGGAAAAGCACTGTACTTTTCAATGAAGATAACTTTAAACTAGTCTTAACTTTAAAGAAATACACTCTATACATTGCTAATGTGGTAAATGACTATTCTAGCTGCAAATGTCTGGTTTTTGGTGCAATATCTACATAGGTGTATAGAGGCCCATTTCCAGCAACTATCACTCCAGTGTTCTAATGGTACAATGTGTTTGCTCATTGGCTCAGAAGGCTAATTGATGATTAGAAAACCCTTGTGAATTCATGTTCACACATCTGAAAACAGTTTAGCTTGTTACAGAAGCTACAAAACTGACCTTCCTTTGAGCAGATTGAGTTTCTGGAGCATCACATTTGTGGGGTCAAGTAAACGCTCAAAATGGCCAGAAAAAGAGAACTTTCATCTGATACTCGACAGTCTATTCTTGTTCTTAGAAATGAAGGCTATTCCACAAAATTGTTTGGGTGACCCCAAACTTTTGAACGGTAGTGTATATATATATATATATATATATATATATAATGTAATTCACAATATACAATGTGAATATCTAATTTGTATCTTGCACTGTTGACTTTATATTGCTCAAACAATTGAATGTAATAGAATGTTTTGTTTTGCTGATATTGTCCTACCTTCTACATCTACCACATATAAATGTTTTTGTTTTATGTTTGCCTAAATCTTTGTTTTGTGTTTTATTCTGCTAATAATCCCAAACAACAACTTCAAGGCCAACATCTCCAAATCATTAAATAATCTTGAAAAACATTCAAGTAAAAAATATCTGTCTTGATATTGGGTCCTGTAATATTTGGTATTGGATATATTTCAATATTCGTTGTATCGCCCACTTTTATTGCAAAGCCTGAATTTCTGCGGTAACTCTTGGATCCTTTTATGGAGTGTATCGTGTTTATCCCAAAAGTGCTGTCATTGTCCTCATTCCTTATGCAAGACTCTCAAGATTTGTGTCTTTGTCTTCTTGTTAGCTGGAACAAAATAGAAGATAGAACAACACAAACCTCAACAAACGTGTAAGACTTCTCCCCATACAGCCTGTTGGCAACACTGAGGGCATAAAGTGATTTTGGATTGTTCAGCTCCAGCAGCACTTTGGCAAAGCTGGCATGGATTTCATCATGGCCTTCAATTTTCAGACACTGTGGATCGAGAAAACGAGAAGTTACACAGCAAGCAGATCGATTCAAGCTGTGCTGACACCAATAAGTGAATAATTAGTGCACAGTTGCAGACATTCACCTGCAAATAGCATTTACATTAAGTCAATAGGGCGGGTTGACATGAACACCACAACTTGTACCCTTTAAGACGCATGCAACCATTCACGCATCCATGCAAGCACTCACGCCACTATTTTGCTCTGTTTGCTATTTATAGTGTCGTATGTTATGGACTTTAAATTTATATTTAGTAAGTTACAATGTTTAAAGAAGTATTTAAGAGGGATGAGCACTTCAATTTCCTAAACAGACTTTGGGCAAACAAAATGATCAGTTTATCTGTTAATAAGATAGTAACAGGATGAGAGGATGTTCTGAATCCCTGTTTCAATGCCAGTGCCAAAGGGGTTGGCGTAGCAATTGCATGGTTTTACTCAATTTCCCGTTTGGGTTGAACACATCCATCCAATGATCAATTTTCTGTATACTCAGGGTTGTATCTGTATTAAATTGATACTACAGTAGTGTGGTGATATCATTTGCAAGAGGAGACATGCTCAGACGAGAATAGTGGCGCTTCATTGTGGTGCAAAAACAGCAGCTGTTAAGATGCAAAGACGAGACCTCTGCCAGCACAACAACAGTCGTTAAGATGGAATCATGTTAGGGTTTCATTAAAGGCCTACTGAAACCCACTACTACCGACCACGCAGTCTGATAGTTTATATATTAATGATGAAATCTTAACATTGCAACACATGCCAATACGGCCGGGTTAACTTATAAAGTGCAATTTTAAACTTCCCAGGCAACTTCCGCTTGAAAACGTCGCGGTATGATGACGTATGCGCGTGACGTCACAAGGTCAAGGGAAGTGTTTGGACCCAATCAAATACCTTTGTTTTCTTCGACAAAATTCCACAGTATTCTGGACATCTGTGTTGGTGAATCTTTTGCAATTTGTTTAATGGACAATGGAGACTGCAAATAAGAAAGTTGTAGGTGCGATTGGTGGAGCGGCGGACTACAGCAACACCAACACCAGGAGGTTGTGTTGTGTTTTGAGCAGGATAGCAGACGCGCTACCGTGAGTACGCCTCGCCGCCGCATCTAAGTTAGCTTCTGTTTTTTTAGCTTCGCCAAGCTGAATATTATTAATCGTGTATTTACATGTTCATGGTTTAATAGTATTTTTGATCTTCTGTCTATCCATCCAGTCAGGGTTTTTTTTAATTTAGTTTCTATCTGCATTTGAGACTGATGCTATCACGTTGGCTACGTTGCTAGGTTAGCTTCTATTTTTTTTAGCTTCGCAAAGCTGAATATTATTAATCGTGTATTTACATGTTCATGGTTTAATAGTGTTTTTGATCTTCTGTCTATCCATCCAGTCAGGTTTTTTTTAATTTAGTTTCTATCTGCATTTGAGACTGATGCTATCCCGTTGGCTACGTAGCTAGGTTAGCTTCTATTTTTTTAGCTTAAAAAGCTGAATATTATTAATTGTGTATTTACATGTTCAGTCACTGTGAATGTCCATTTCGTGTTCTCGACTCTCATTTTCAAGAGGATATAGTATCAGAGGTGGTTTAAAATACAAATCTGTGATCCACAATAGAAAAAGGAGAGAGTGTGGAATTCAATGCGCCAGCTTGTACCTAAGTTACGGTCAGAGCGAAAAAAGATACGTCCATCACTGCCTCTCAAGTCCTTCACTGTAACGTTCCTCATCTACGAATCTTTCATCCTCGCTCAAATTAATGGGGTAATCGTCACTTTCTCGGTCCGAATCTCTCTCGCTCCATTGTAAACAATGGGGAATTGTGAGGAATACTAGCTCCTGTGACGTCACGCTACTTCCGGTACAGGCAAGGCTTTTTTTATCAGCGAGCAAAAGTTGCGAACTTTATCGTCGATTTTTTCTACTAAATCCTTTCAGCAAAAATATGGCAATATCGCGAAATGATCAAGTATGACACATAGAATGGATCTGCTATTCCCGTTTAAATAAAAAAAATTAATTTCAGTAGGCCTTTAAGTTAAAAAGAACATGTTGGGTTGGTGTATGTATATAAATATATACACATGTATGTATATGTATGTATATATACAGTATATACATAAATACATTTGAAAAATCCCTCCTTTTTGGGACCACCCTAATTTTGATAGATTTCACCACCAGGGGTGCAAATGAGATCTCTATTTTTTGTTTTTTGTAATGTGTTTAAGGCCGATGACCAACGAGTCACGGACCACAGATGGCCCCTGTGCCGCACTTTGGGCAACCCAGCTGCAGAAGCTAACTGTTAATGGCCACTATAGTCTTAGTACCGTAGTGTATTTTTTCATCCCATGGTCAAATATGGGACGCAGGTTGTCTTACGTCAGCACCGGAAGTCGTAAAATCAACTGTTCACCTGGCGGGTTTTTACGGGGATGAATAGGGAAGTCCTTCTTTAGCTGCCGTCTTGTTTTATCATATATTGCTGCCTTTGCACCTGTCAATGTTTACTTTTGTGTAGAGATGTATAAATGCTTTATAATGTAATATCGGAAATTATCGGTATCGTTTTTTTATTATTGGTATCAGTTTTTTTGTTTTGTTTTAGACTTAGACTTAGACAAACTTTAATGATCCACAAGGGAAATTGTTCAACACAGTAGCTCAGTTAGAATGATGGAAAGTGTAAGGATGGAAAGGACAATGCAGGTATAAATAGACTAATATAGCGATAAAAAAATCTAACATATATACGAATATATACATAATATGTGTACAGAATAATATATATACAGATATATTATATTATGTCTATAACATATATACAATATATACCAATGACCATGTACAATATTACAGTATATGTGATTATTTTTATTAAATCAACATAAAAAACACAAGATACACTTACAATTAGTGCACCAACCCAAAAAACTCCCTCCCCCATTTACACTCATTCACAAAAAAGGGTTGTTTCTATCTGTTATTAATATTCTGGTTCGTACATTATATATCAATATATATCAATACAGTCTGCAAGGGATACAGTCCGTAAGCACACATGATTGTGCGTGCTGCTGGTCCACTAATAGTACTAACCTTTAACAGTTAATTTTACTCATTTTCATTAATTACTAGTTTCTATGTAACTGTTTTTATATTGTTTTACTTTCTTCTTTTATTCAAGAAAATGTTTTGAATTTATTCATCTTATTTTATTTTATTAATTTAAAAAAAAATTAGGGTTAGGGTTAGGGTTATCTTCACCATACCTGGTTGTCCAAATTAGGCATAATAATGTGTTAATTCCACGACTGTATATATCGATATCGATAATTAAGAGTTGGACAATATCGGAATATCGGATATCGGCAAAAAAGCCATTATCTTACATCCCTACTTTTGTGTGCACATTAAATCAACAAAAAATCCTGACTTTGGAGCAATGTTCACAGACTCTGGTGTTTGGCTCTCTATTAGATGCAATGGTTTTCCGTATTGGGACCATGATTTCGGTCATTACTTGTTCACCGGTCCTCATATGGGAGGTACATTTCCGTGTTGATGTCTCAAGAAGGGTAAATATACAAGAACACACACACACACACACACACACACACACACACAGCACACAAACACACACACACACGCGCACTTTGCACTTTACCCCTTGAACTGCAGTCAGCCATTTAACTTACAGTATGTCAGAATTCTCAATCACCAACTCCTATTAAACACATTCAGGTTGCAGTTGTGAACACACACATGTTGCTTAGAGTTGATTTGAAAGTGTACCTCTGCCATCTGTGAGGCTGTGTTGCCAGCAGCCCCCAGCATCACCATGGCGAGGGCTGAAGAGATGCTGAAAGGGGAGAAGAAGACATTTGCAGTCTTGTCCTCGTCGCTTAATCTTCTCAGCAGATCCAAGCAGAAGGTGGTGTTGGCTTTGGCTAGAATGTCTGCTGATGACGCCATTTTGTCTGGAAAAAAACCCCAAAACATTTACATACAATTTAGAATGAATTCACACGAAATACATATATTTTCGGAGAATTAAGCACTTGGAATAAATAAATAACATGCTGCTGGCACTCACTATATGCAAATGGATTTCGTTCACGACAGCGTGATATTTGATACCGCATTGGAATTGAGCCATAATCAAAAGTTAATTCCTGTACCACATAAAACATTACAAGTGCACCCATATACTCTTATACGTCGATAGATTAATTACTTACTAACATACGTTTTTGTAGGTCCTCCGGTGGTCCAGAAACACTCAGACTGTTGTCAAAAAAGTGTTTTTTATATATATATATACATATATCTTTTTTATTACACGTACACGCCCAGGAGGAACGTCATTGGAAAATCAACTTCCGCGTCCGACATGAGATATATGTTATTTTATATGTATATATTTTTTGCATTCTATTTTAGTTACTTTGAATTTATAACCTCCTGGCGCTGTTTTGTACTGTTTTGTACTATTGTTGTACTTATTTTGATTATTGTTTCTCGTCTGTTTGTAAATGTTGAAATTTATAAATAAAAGTTTAAAAAAAAAAAAAGACATGAGATTTGTTTATTGTCCGAAAGTACAGGATTTAAAACAAAACTGTTTTTAAGGAAAAGTGACAATAAAAATAATGTGCTGTGCATACATATATGTATATTATTTCACATTTTTTAAATTTAGTTTTAGTCTTCTTCATACAGTTCTGTGAGTAAATGTGAATATTTGAACAGAAATAGGACAACGATACGATGTTCTTATATTTGTATGTTTAAGAGGAATATATGTATTACAGCAATATGAGTATTTGAAAACTATTGTAATTAAAGCAAGGGTGTCCAAACTTTTCCTACTAATGGCCGCATACTGAAAAGTCCATTTTGATATTTTTTTATTTTTGGTAAAAAATGTAATTAAAAAAATGCTAAAAACAAATATTATGTACAGTATATTTAAAGACACAACGTTGTGTCAGCTCTGTGAGTGACAATTTTGACAAAGTATTGTGTATTATTATCACCTATTAGAACATTTCAGCTTTTTCTCATTACATTCCGATTAATTTGCTCTTTTTTCTTACATTTTTACTGTGGTTGTTTTGCCCCTGTAAGAATAGAACAATAATGATATTACAATTACATAACTTAGTGTGTCAACAATTCTGCCTGTACAAAAATATGAATGTTTAGTTACAGTTTTTAATATTGTTGTTGTAATGTTCAAATTAATTAATTAATAACTATTATTTAAATTTGTATTTACTAACTAACTAACTAACTAACTAAACTGTGTTCATATATTTGTTTAATTTTATTTTGAGAGCTTCTAATATTTTAGATCAACGTTTTCCACCAAGGGCCGCATTCCTCTGTGCGCTTCGCTGGGCGCACCTCCAAGAGCGCGGCAGGCGCGCGCCAGTCCGGCTGCAGCAAGCAGCTGCAATCAATCGGCAGCAATCAACGCACCTGTCGCTAATGAGAAGACCTGCCTTCTTAAACCAGCAGAATCTGCTATCCGGGGCAAGAACGTAGCGACCTGTCCTGTACAGTAAAGCCGAACCTAGCAAGCTCTATGCACTCTTTCTCTCTCTGTGTTTCTCCCCCGTCGTGTTCATTTGTCTCGTGTCCTCTTTGTCGCCTTCCAGCAGTGTACCTCCGTTCCCGCGTCATGAGCTGTGTGTCTCGTCTCCCTGTATTCCCTCTGCTTCCATGGCTGCGTCTTGGATCTCGACCTTCCACCTGGACACAGACTTTGACGCCTCTTTCCTCCCCTCGACCTCACGTCTGCTCATGGACTTCCGAGCCAGCCTGTCTCTCTTGGACTTCCGCCTCTCGCTCAACACTTTTGGTAACACTCAACATTTAATTCCTACACATGGTCGCACACTATACACATATTTGGGTTAGTACACACTTCATATATTATTCATAAATATTATGTATATATATAAATAAACATAGAGTTAAACGACGTCCCTGTTGTCTGTGTCGTCTTCTTCCCCTGTACAAACCTTAACACCGCATACTGAAAAGTCAAAGTATGCAGGGGCCATTTTGATATTTCTTTATTTTTGTACGCACACACACACAAAAAGAAAACATGCTGAAGACCGATATTATATATATTTAGAGACAAAACTTTGTGTCAGCTCTGTGTTATAGGCGACTATAAGTACTGCATATTATTTTTACCTATTAGTCAGAATATTTCAGGTTTTTCTACGTTCTGAGTTTTTTGCTCTTTTTTCCTACATTTTTACTGTTGTTGTTTTCCCTCTGCAAGAATAGAATAATAACAATATTCCGATTACATAACCTAGTGTGTCAAACATTGAGTGTGAAGGACAGGGCTGAGAAGAAGAAGCGGATGATATTAATTGAGTTCAAAAGAAATCATGAAAATATGTGTCTCCAACTTGGCAAAGCAATTTGAGCACGTCGGTCTGCACCATACTGAAGCAGAATGAGCCTAACGCCAGCCAAGAGTGTTAAAATAACATATAAATGGTGGACGTTTATCCATGAAAATATGAGAGAAGCTGCTGATGGTGTATTAGACGCAGAAGCAGCTGCAAGGAGATTTGGTAGAAGTAGATGCTGTACACACTAAAACATGTTGGGTTAAAAAAAATAACCACATTTTAACCTATCTGCTGGTTCAGAAAAGTACTAACCCCTTATTTCACTTATTTTAACTCAACATTTTGGGTAAATTTTTTCAACCCAACTTTTGCATTGAATTATTTAACCAAAAATTTAAATTATGATAACTTAATATATGGGGTTATTCCCAACCAAACTATTGGGTTGAATTATTTAACCCAAAAGTTAAGTTATACTAACTCAATGTTGGTTGATTCATAATACAACTATTGGGTTGAATTTATTCAACCCAAAAACTGAGTTATACTACAATATCAATCAATCAATCAATGTTTATTTATATAGCCCTAAATCACAAGTGTCTCAAAGGGCTGTACAAGCCACAACGACATCCTCGGTACAGAGCCCACATACGGGCAAGGAAAAACTCACCCCAGTGGGACGTCGGTGAATGACTATGAGAAACCTTGGAGAGGACCGCATATGTGGGTAACCCCCCCCCTCTAGGGGAGACCGAAAGCAACGGATGTCGAGTGGGTCTGACATAACATTGTGAAAGTCCAGTCCACAGTGGATCCAACACATCAGCGGGAGTCCAGTCCACAGCGGGGCCAACAGGAAACCATCCCGAGCGGAGACGGGTCAGCAGCGCAGAGATGTCCCCAACCGATGCACAGGCTAGTGGTCCACCCGGGGTCCCGGCTCTGGACAGCCAGCACTTCATCCATGGCCACCGGACCTATGCAACTCCCCCTCGCAAGGGACAGGGGAGAAGAGGAGAGAAGAAAAGAAACGGCAGATCAACTGGTCTAAAAAAAGGGGGGTCTATTTAAAGGCTAGATTATACAAATGAGTTTTAAGATGGGACTTAAATGCTTCTACTGAGGTAGCATCTCTAACTGTTACCGGGAGGGCATTCCAGAGTACTGGAGCCCGAATAGAAAACGCTCTATAGCCCGCAGACTTTTTTTTGGCTCTGGGAATCACTAATAAGCCGGAGTTCTTTGAACGCAGATTTCTTGTCGGGACATATGGTACAATACAATCGGCGAGATAGGCTGGAGCTAAACCGTGTAATATTTTATACGTAAGTAGTAAAACCTTAAAGTCGCATCTTAAGTGCACAGGAAGCCAGTGCAAGTGAGCCAGTATAGGCGTAATATGATCAAACTTTCTTGTTTTTGTCAAAAGCCTTGCAGCCGCATTTTGTACCAACTGTAATCTTTTAATGCTAGACATAGGGAGGCCCGAAAATAATACGTTACAGTAATCGAGACGAGACGTAACGAACGCATGAATAATGATCTCAGCGTCGCTAGTGGACAAGATGGAACGAATTTTAGCGATATTACGGAGATGAAAGAAGGCCGTTTTAGTAACACTCTTAATGTGTGACTCAAACGAGAGAGTTGGGTCGAAGATAATACCCAGATTCTTTACCGAGTCTCCTTGTTTAATTGTTTGGTTGTCAAATGTTAAGGTGGTATTATTAAATAGATGTTGGTGTCTAGCAGGACCGATAATCAGCATTTCCGTTTTCTTAGCGTTGAGTTGCAAAAAGTTAGCGGACATCCATTGTTTAATTTCATTAAGACACGCCTCCAGCTGACTACAGTCCGGCGTGTTGGTCAGCTTTAGGGGCATGTAGAGTTGAGTGTCATCAGCATAACAGTGAAAGCTAACACCGTACTTGCGTATGATGTCACCCAGCGGCAGCATGTAAATACTAAAGAGTGCAGGGCCAAGAACCAAACCCTGGGGAACTCCGCACGTTACCTTGACATAGTCCGAGGTCACATTGTTATGGGAGACGCACTGCATCCTGTCAGTAAGATAAGAGTTAAACCAAGACAAGGCTAAGTCTGACATACCAATACCTGTTTTGATACGCTCTAATAAAATATTATGATCGACGGTATCGAAAGCGGCGCTAAGATCAAGAAGCAGCAACATAGATGACGCATCAGAATCCATCGTTAGCAATAGATCATTAGTCATTTTTGCGAGGGCTGTCTCCGTAGAGTGATTTGCCCTGAAACCGGATTGAAAAGGTTCGCAGAGATTGTTAGTCACTAAGTGTTCATTTAGCTGCTGTGCAACAGTTTTTTCGAGAATTTTGGAAATAAACGGAAGGTGGGAGACCGGTCGGTAGTTTACCATGAGGTCAGGATCGAGGTTAGGTCTTTTGAGCAGAGGATGAATAACCGCTTTTTTGAATGCTAGGGGAACAGTGCCGGAGGAAAGTGATAAGTTTATAATATTTAACACTGATGGACCTAATAATACAAACAGTTCCTTGATAAGTTTCCCAGGAAGTGGGTCAAGTAAACATGTTGTTTGTTTTATCCCACTTACACGCTGTAATAATTCCTCTAATGTTATTTCATCAAAAATAGAGAGACTATTTTGGAGGGCAGTGTCCGTCGTATATACAGTCGTATTTGTGTTAATAGAGCCCAGTTGTAGCTGGGATGCGTTGTCTTTAATCTCCTTTCTAATGAGTTCAATTTTCTTATTAAAGAAATTCATAAAATCATCTGCCGAGTGGGTGGAGCTACTGGGAGGAGTCCCTTGTTGGGTTAGCGATGCTACTGTACTAAACAGAAATTTAGGATCGTTTTTGTTGAGGCGGATGAGATTTGAGTAGTATTTAGCTTTAGCTAAGGTAAGCATGCGTTTATAAGTTATTAAACTATCACTCCATGCTTGATGGAAAACCTCAAGTTTAGTCGCGCGCCATTTGCGTTCCAGTTTTCTACATGATAATTTATGAGCTCTAATTTCTTCTGTAAACCATGGGGTGCGCCTTTTAGGGGCCCTTTTTTGCTTTAGCGGTGCTATACTATCAATAATTTCGCGCAAGGCATCGTCAAAGTTGTTAGTGAGTTTATCAATAGAGCCGACATAATTTGGGAATGGTGCTATTACCGAAGGCAGTAGGTCAGCAAGAGTCATCGTTGTGGCAGCATTAATGTTGCGGCCGCTATAGCAGTTATTATTATTATTAGCTTGTTGACAAAGAGTCAAAACTTCAAATTTTATAAGGTAATGATCGGACATTACTTTAGTATATGGAAGTATCAT
The DNA here is from genome assembly GCF_033978785.1 of Entelurus aequoreus. NCBI lineage: Eukaryota > Metazoa > Chordata > Actinopteri > Syngnathiformes > Syngnathidae > Entelurus > Entelurus aequoreus. Next base: position 62,063,446 of record NC_084736.1, on the reverse strand, counting down.
AACTTTGGAGGTGGTGACACCCCTGACAAGCACTAGATCTATTGTATTACCGTTGCGATGCGTGGGTTCATGTATTATTTGTGTAAGACCACAGCTATCAATTATGGTTTGGAGCGCCACGCACTGAGGGTCCGATGGGGTATTCATATGGATATTAAAGTCCCCCATTATGATTATATTGTCGGCGTGCGTCACTAGATCAGCAACGAACTCTGAGAATTCACTGATAAAGTCCGAATAGGGCCCAGGGGGGCGGTAGATAACAGCCAGGTCGAGAGGTAGCGGTGTGACAGACCTCATAGTAAGCACCTCAAACGATTTATATTTATTATTTAGGTTAGGGGTAAGGTTGAAATTTTCATTGTATATTAGTGCGACACCCCCTCCCCTTTTAAGAGGGCGGGCAACATGCGCATTCGTATAGTTAGGAGGAGATGCCTCATTGAGCGCAAAAAATTCGTCCGGTTTGAGCCAGGTTTCGCTAAGACCAATGACGTTAAGATTGTTGTCTCTAATGACCTCATTAACCAATAACGCCTTGGGAGACAATGATCTTATGTTTAAAAAGCCCATATTATAGGTATTGGGCTGTTTTGACGAGTTTTTGTTAAGATTATCCGTAGTGGCAATATTAACAATGTTGCGTTTATTATGCGTAGTGCACTTTAAATAGTTTCGACCATATCTAGGAATTGATATGACGGGAATTTTCCGATTGTTTGCTTGGTGCTGCAATAGACTGGACATATCATAATTTGCCACCTCAGTAGAATGCATGTCCACCTCTGACACAGACACAACAGAAAAAACATTATGTGAATTGTGTATTATTCTAAGAGAATTGCTATGCGTACATGGATTATCCAGCCTGGCGCTGGCTAGTTCTAGCTTAACTGACTCCTCACCCGGACTAACAGACATTGTAATTGCCTGTGACCGGGCTTGCTCTAGTGTAGTCAGTCAAGTGAGACTTAAATAGTAGTCTATGTTTCTAGACAGGATGATGGCGCCTTCCTGGTTAGGGTGAAGGCCGTCTCTCATCAGCAAGCCTGGTTTGCCCCAGAAAGAGGGCCAGTTATCAATAAACGTTAGTTCCTGCTGCCTACAGTAGCTAGCCAACCACTTGTTAAGCGAGACTAATCTGCTATATCTCTCATCATTGCCTCTCGCAGGCAATACAATTTTGTGTTATTCCAAACCCAACTATTGGGTTGCGCAATTTAGCGCTCCTTGACCCAATAGTTGGCTAAAAATTATACATTTTACTGCTGGTTTGTCCTACTCCTTCCCAACTGATCAAAATTATATTTATTCCATTAAAATATACTCAAAAGCAAGATATGAGTGACATTTTTTTTTTTTACAAGAATTGCCGTGTATGGTCACAGTAGTTCTATACAGCATGCTCAAATATTTTCATGTACAGTAAATAAGATGTGTGATTGTAAATAATGTTAATGAGATTAATCATTAATAAAAGTACCTTTTTAATAAAAAAAAAAGCTTTTCACCCAAAAATGCGTTACTCATTGAAAAACAACCTAAAAATGGTTCATAGTTTTGAAAACCCAGAAATTGAGTTAAAAATAATTCCCTTATAACCCAAAAAATGGATTGATCTTCATAAAAATAACTCTAATATTTAACCCGACACTCGCAACTCATAAATTGGGTTATCAAAACAACCCAGCATTTTTTAGTGTGTGTACATTATTTATGTGTACAGCTCCATTAATGGACATTGGAGTATTACTTTCAAAGGCAACATTAAAGTATTGCTAGAAACATAATTTTATATGGGACTTTATTGTATTATATGTATAGTACATGTTCCAAAAAGAAAAAAGCATAAAACACCACCAGAATTAGAGATATTACAAGTCAAAGTGATGAAGCTTAGTGTTACACTCATTACTTGGTGTAACTAAACATTACAATATAAGATGAAGGCAATTGCATTTTATTGATATTTGAAATGTATTCAATGTTTATAAATGAATATTTAAATATACTAAATGTAAAAAAGGAATAAATATTCAAAATAAGATAATTAAATAAAATCTAGTTTGGTTGTACGCCATCATGAGCGCAACACAAGGTTGTAAAAGTTTCAACTACAATTCTAAATAAGATGACAAAAGCAAACTGAAATCAAATACACACAGCTTAAAGATAGATCAATACCTATTTAAATTTAGTAATACATAAATATGATGATTTATCAAAATATAAAAGAAATATACCTGACCAGAACGCTCATGATGGTTACACCAAAAAGTAATGCCATAAATCGCGTTTTTCTAAGTTTTTGGGGCATTTTTATGCTATTTCCAAGCATCTCCTTTTTATTATCGTTGATTTTAAATGGTCAAACTAATGCATATTATATATGCATGCCCTAGTAAACAAAAAAAAAAGTCATATTTATTTTGATTGTTACATTTTGAAGTACATTTGTGCAGGTGGGTGCGAATGTACCCATTACCAGAGCTGTACACTTATGCAATACTTCATAAAACTGTTGTTGTTGTTTGTAATACATTTCATTGTATTATTTGTATACGATATGTGTTACTTAAAGTTTTTTTTTCTAAAAAGCATGTTACCTGTTCATTTTAATGGTATTTGAGATACAAGCGTTTTTGAGAGAAGAGCTCTGTCACAGAACCAATTAAGTTTGTAAGTTGAGGTAAGGTTTTTAAGAATATATGTATCACACATGTTTAATAATGTTTAATTAAGTCCATAAGCATTATTATGCATGCATTGTTCATAAATAAGGTCTACTATTACATGAATGCTGTTATGTAATGTTTGCATCAACAAATCAGTGTACAAAAATCACCTTCAACGTGGGTATAAAAAGATTGTTTAAGTTGTATGCAGATATAATATTCCCACTATTAGACAATAACACAAACACTGCAAATTACTGTACAATCAGACACTCTATTGGTGGTTATTACAGGTGTGTGTGTGCCTTGCTTTACTTACACTTTAGTAGTCACACCTTGCACCTATTAGCGCCTCCAGTTTATTGTGTGTTCCTCCGCCGGGGTGACAGTTACAGTAGTCTTGGCGGATGGATCTGTAAACAACCTGGCAACAGAAAAGCTACCGGAAAAAAAACAACGCCTGGAAAAGAATGTTGGTCCATGAAGGGATACAATGTCTGTTTAGGTAAGTCTGGTAATGTACTTAATTTAGTTTTTTAAGGGTGTTGTTTTTTGTCTTTAAAGAGGTATTCTGGCGAAACAACATTACAGGTGATGCTCTCAGCATCAGCACGTCACCTGTTGGGGCGTGTATGGCTATAGCTAACCGCTAATTATCCCCGTTCAAATAACAGCATATGGCGTGTTTTTTTTCTCTCATATTTGCAGGTTTTGACGAATGTAATGGAAAGCGAAACAAACGTTTCAGAGAGAGACCCGCCGCATCATCCCTGGAGAAGTTTCAAGTTGATGATTGATCCCACTTTGACAAAAGGACTGTACAAAGTGTACCGCTACGATGGGCACTACTTTAACATACCCGTGAGCGTTATATAACATACATGTTTATTCATTATAAGTAAACATATAACGGAAGTTTTATTTATTTATTTCAGGTTGACGACATAGGCTTGTTTCCAGTGGAGTCTGTGAGGGATCCACGCATCTGCCGCCTGTGGAGCAAATGCACCCAAACGAACCTTGCAGTTCCTAGATATAAGGTATGGCAGCCTAAATACAGTCATAATAAACATCTTACACATATAAAGATGTAACTAGAGATGTCCGATATTATCGGGCGATAAATGCTTTAAAATGTAATATCGGAAATTATCGGTATCGGTTTCAACCTCCCGATTTTCCTGGTAGACTACCGAATTTCAGTGCCCCTCCCGAAAATCTCCCGGGGCAACCATTCTCCCGATTTACACCCGGACAACATTATTGGGGGCGTGCCTTAAAGGCCTACTGAAATGAAATGTTTTTATTTAAACGGGGTTAACAGATCCATTCTATGTGTCATACTTGATCATTTCACGATAGTGCCATATTTTTGCTGAAAGGATTTAGTAGAGAACAACGACGATAAAGTTCGCAACTTTTGGTCGCTGATAAAAAAAAGCCTTGCCTGTACCGGAAGTAAGTAGCGTGACGTCACAAGCTGGAGTGCTGCTCACATTTCCCTATTGTTTACACCAGCAGCGAGAGAGATTCGGACCGAGAAAGCGACGATTACCCCATTAATTTGAGCGAGGATGAAAGATTCGTGGATGAGGAAAGTGAGAGTGAAGGACTATAGTGCAGTGCAGGACGTATCTTTTTTCGCTCTGACCGTAACTTAGGTACAAGGGTTCATTGGATTCCATACTTTCTCCTTTTTCTATTGTGGATCACAGATTTGTATTTTAAACCAACTCGGATACTATATCCTCTTGAAAATGAGAGTCGAGAACGCGAAATGGACATTCACAGTGACTTTTATCTCCACGACAATACATCGGCGAAACACTTTAGCTACGGAGCTAACGTGATAGCATTGGGCTCAAATGCAGATATAAACAAAAGAAATAAACCCCTGAGTGGAAGGATAGACAGAAAATCAACAATACTATTAAACCCTGGACATGTAAATACACAGTTAATGCTTTCCAGCTTGGCGAAGATTAACAATGCTGTTGCTAACGACGCCATTGAAGCTAACTTAGCAACGGGACCTCACAGAGCTATGATAAAAACATTAGCGCTCCACCTACGCCAGCCAGCCCTCATCTGCTCATCAACACCCGTGCTCACCTGCGTTCCAGCGATCGACGGAAGGACGAAGGACTTCACCCGATCATCCGTGCGGTCGGCGGCTAGTGTCGGCTAGCGCGTCTGCTATCCAAGTCAAAGTCCTCCTGGTTGTGTTGCTACAGCCAGCCGCTAATACACCGATCCCACCTACAACTTTCTTCTTTGCAGTCTTCATTGTTCATTAAACAAATTGCAAAAGATTCACCAACACAGATGTCCAGAATACTGTGGAATTTTGAGATGAAAACAGAGCTTTTTTGTATTGTATTCAAAGATGTACCAATACTTCCGTTTAACTAGGGACGTCACTCGCATACGTCATCATACAAAGACGTTTTCAACCGGAAGTTTAGCGGGAAATTTAAAATTGCACTTTTTTCGTTAACCCGGCCGTATTGGCATGTGTTGCAATGTTAAGATTTCATCATTGATATATAAACTATCAGACTGCGTGGTCGGTAGTAGTGGGTTTCAGTAGGCCTTTAAAGCTTTAAAGGCACTGCCTTTAGCGTCCTCTACAACCTGTCGTCACGTCCGCTTTTCCTCCATACAAACAGCGTGCCGTCACCGTCACATAATATATGTGGCTTTTACACACACTTAAGTGAATGCAATGCATACTTGATCAACAGCCATACAGGTCACACTGAGGGTAGCCGTATAAACAACTTTAACACTGTTACAAATATGCACCACACTGTGAACCCACACCACACAAGAATGACAAACACATTTCGGGAGAACATCCGCACCGTAACACAACATAAACACAACAGAACACCCCCCCCGCTACCACCAACCCCCCAACCCCCATCTCTGGAATACGGAAGTCTCAAGGTTGGCAAGTATGCTCTAGTATACTCTGGACTGAAGCTGTGTGCCTTCATTGTTTTTGTAGCTGTTGTTTTGAGGCATGTTAAAAAATTTTAAAAAATAATGCACTTTGTGAAAGTCAAAGTATAGTATTTCCCATAGTTGTAGTGGGTATTAGGATCATCTCAGGGAGAGCATGTCCCAAATTACAAGCTGCTGTTTTGAGGCATGTTAAAAAAAATAATGCACTTTGTGACTTCAATAATAAATATGGCAGTGCCATGTTGGCACTTTTTTCCATAACTGGAGTTGAAGTTGTTCTCTTATTTTGGAAAACCTTGTTTTTGATTGATTGATTGATTGAAACTTTTATTAGTAGATTGCACAGTACAGTACATATTCCGTACAATTGACCACTAAATGGTAACACCCGAATAAGTTTTTCAACTTGTTTAAGTCGGGGTCCACGTTAATCAATTAATGGTAAAGTTACATTGTTTAATGCATCCAGCGGGGCATCACAACAAAATTAGGCATAATAATGTGTTAATTCCACGACTGTATATATCGGTATCGGTTGATATCGGAATCGGTAATTAAGAGTTGGCCAATATCGGATATCGGCAAAAAAGCAATTATCGGACATCTCTAGATGTAACTGTATGAACATATTTTTTCCCCCAGATATCATTATTATCACTTTATTGTTGAATGTGCTCTAAAAGTACTTATACGAACATTGAAATATTTGACCCAACTTTATTGAAATACAGTGTGGTTTTCGTCTTGGTCGTGGAACTGTGGACCAGCTCTAAACTCTCGGCAGAATTCTCGAGGGTGCATGGGAGTTTGCCCAACCAGTCTACATGTGCTTTGTGGACTTGGAGAAGGCCTTCGACCGTGTCCCTCGGGAAGTCTTGTGGGGACTGCTCAGCCAGTATGGGGTATCGGACCGTCTGATTGTGGCGGTCCGCTCTCTGTATGATCAGTGTCAGAACTTGGTCCGCATTGCTGGCAGTATGTCTGATCCGTTTCCAGTGAGGGTTAGACTCCGCCATTGCTGCCCTTTGTCACCAATTCTGTTCATAGTTTTTATGGACATAATGTCTAGGCGCAGTCAGGGCGTTGGCTGTAAGATTAGGTCTCTGCTTTTTGCAGATGATGTGGTCCTGATGGCTTTATCTGGCCAGGATCTTCAGCTCTCACTGGATCGGTTCGCAGCCGAGTGTGAAATGACTGGCATGGGAATCAGCACCTCCAAGTCCAAGTCCATGATTTTTGCCCAGAAATGGGTGCCATCTCCGGGTTGGGGGGAGATCTTGCCCCAAGTGGAGGAGTTCAATTACCTCGGAGTCTTGTTCACGAGTGAGGGAAGAGTGGATTGTGAGATCGACAGGCAATCCTCCACATCAAAAGGAGACAGATGAGGTGGTTTTGGCATCTGGTCAGGATGTACCCCGGCCGCCTCCCTGGGTAGTAGTTTAGGGCACTTTCGACTGGTAGGATGCCATGAGGAAGACCCAGGACACGTTGGGGAGACTATGACTCTCGGCTGGCCTTGGAATATCTCGGGATCCCCCGGGAGGAGCTAGACGAATTGGCTGGGGAGTGGGAGTCTGGGCTTCCCTGCTTAGGCTGCTGCCCCCGCGACTGGACCTCGGATAAGCGGAAGAAGATGGATGTATGGATGGATGGATGGCTATATATATATATATATATATCAGTGGAGGCTCCTCCATAGAGGTGGAGGAGGCCTGGCCTCCCCAATAATTTGAGAGAAGAGAGAGATTTAAAAAAAACAATAAATATATTTATTTTATTTATTTATTTTAACAAAAAACATATTTTTTATTTTTTATATTCATATTATTTTAGTTTTGTTCATAAATCTAAATGTTCCCATGGCTAAAACCCAATATTGCAATTGTAAAGCAACAGGCCAGATTTCCCTATCAGTTTGTATTAAGGGAGGCCAGGCCTCCCCTAGGAAATTAGCTTCTCATAGAAGTCAATGTAATGCATGCTTTTTCATGCCAATATGTGATTGGCCAGATCACTGAAAATGGGTGGGCAACGGAGGCCTGGCCTCACCATGCATTGTGTCCAGGGCTGAAAGATTGACATTTTGTTCGTCCAATCACATGCTACTGGTTCATTTGGAATCAATCCTTTCCTTTCCTAATCAACACAGAAGCCATTTTGAGAATTCGCCAGCCACTTCAGTCAAACAAACACTCGCCATAGTGGCTACGAGTGTCCTATCAACTTGTGCTTTTCAGGAAATTTAGAGAACACCCCTGGCTATCATCCGTGAAGTTTATAGCTCATATAGCCAAATACTTTTGCTTAAAACGACCTCGGAAATCGGCGAGATTCTGGCGCAATTTGAGATCTTGGGCTGGAGATAGATATGCGTTAACGTTAAACCCTTCACTCTAGGCATTTCTCCTTGAGTTGACAACATCTCTGAGACAGATTTCGAAAGCAAAAGCTGCTGCTGCTGCTAATCGCTCATTGACATTTATCTCTGTAGTTTGGACATTTTTACAGTTGAAGTTTAGCTCATTGTTTTCCATCCAGTTAGCTGTGTGTGTTCGAGCAAGCCTAGATTAGCCAGGCAAAATGGATGTGAGAGAGGAAAATGTACATGGAACAGGTGCTTGTGGTGGTGGCTTGGGTCCGAATCCAGTGGAAGAGGAGGATGGAGAGAGCATGCCGCCCCTCAGCTAAACCAGATGTGAGTTGAACTAATTAGATGTCTCTACCAGTGTTACACCACTAGTTCTCAGTAGTAATAACACTCCATTTTGTCTGTGTTTCTCAGCAGATAAAGCCAACTGGAACCATATTTTTACATATTTTATATTAAATATATTGAATAAAACTACATATGATAAAGAAAGTGTTATCTTATCTTTTTTATATGCTAAACTTGATTAAATTGGTGATTACATGTTGAAGCTGTAGAAGAATGAAAAATGTAAGCTAAACAAAATTGTTTTTAACTACATAATTAAAATTCCTGCCTTTTACACATGTTCACTTGGCGTTTATATAACATCCAAATGTCATTTCTCAGCTTAATTATCAGGCAGGCTCATAGACTTACAGCAATGTAATTTCTTCAGGAAGGCACAAGGCTAAGCTCTGCACAATGAATTGCATCAGCAAGAACTTTCTGACTGTAGCTTACACTCCAAATAGTATGCCTTTGGCCAGCACAAAGACAGATAAGAGAACAGGGAACATTCCATCGCGAGTGAAGTGAGCAAGCGGAAAAAAATGGCCTCCTCAATTCTGGAAGTCACCAGCCTCCACTGATATATATATACAGTATATATACACTACCGTTCAAAAGTTTGGGGTCACATTGAAATGTCCTTATTTTTTAAGGAAAAGCACTGTACTTTTCAATGAAGATAATTTTAAACTAGTCTTAACTTTAAAAAAATACACTCTATACACTGCTAATGTGGTAAATGACTATTCTAGCTGCAAATGTCTGGTTTTTGGTGCAATATCTACATAGGTGTATAGAGGCCCATTTCCAGCAAATATCACTCCAGTGTTCTAATGGTACAATGTGTTTGCTCATTGGCTCAGAAGGCTAATTGATGATTAGAAAACCCTTGTGCAATCATGTTCACACATCTGAAAACAGTTTAGCTCGTTACAAAAGCTACAAAACTGACCTTCCTTTGAGCAGATTGAGTTTCTGGAGCATCACATTTGTGGGGTCAATTAAACGCTCAAAATGGCCAGAAAAAGAGAACTTTCATCTGAAACTCGACAGTCTATTCTTGTTCTTAGAAATGAAGGCTATTCCACAAAATGGTTTGGGTGACCCCAAACTTTTGAACGGTAATGTATATATATTCCTTAGGTCCCTGCCTCTGTGCCGACATGATGAGACCAATTCGTTGCGTTTGTTTAATGTGGACATGCTGGGGTGGTATATACTAAACATTTTTTCTTTCAGGCAAAAGTTACATCTTTTAGTTGCACTAGTTCATGATACAACAGTGCAACTAAAAGATGTAACCTTTGCCTGAAATTTTTTTAAAAATTATCTGTGTTTTTTCCTGACCTGAGGAATATTCCGCTCTACTCCGGTATTGAGCACTGTTTAACGGATAAACCACAGCAACCATATATATATATATATATATATATATATATATATATATATATATATATATATATATATATATATATATATATATATATATATATATATATATATATATATATAATACACTTGAAATATGTTTTCATTGGGTTACTTTCTACAGGAAAAATTTATTTATGCAAGCAAATAATAACCCGTGATTATTCATGATTAATCACAGTTCTAGAGTGTGATTATAAAAAAAAAATGTATTGCTTGACAGCCTTAATACGTATATATATATATATATATATATATATATATATATATATATATATATATATATATATATATATATATATATATATATATATATAGTTTGTCTGTTCATTTAGTTTTTTTAAATAAAGGTTGTTTGAAAGATTTCAGAGTGTGTTTATGAGTACTTTTTGAGCACTTTCAACAATTCCGTGATATTAATGATTACCGTAATAGTTTTGGTCACAATAACCGCGATCAGGGCACTAGCTCTCCAGGAAATGAGCAGGATCATCTGCCCATAAATTTATCGAAGTGCGTTTATCAATTACAGTTTTACAGTAATTGTAATTTGAAATGGTAATACTAACTGTTGGTTGTTTATTATTAACAACGGTAAGAGTTACGTCCCGACCCATGATAATAACACATGTTGTTACTTACATTTGTCCCTTTAGATAGACGAGTACTACGTTGGGCCTATTCTTCACAAAGAAGTGACATTTTCCAGGTTGAATGACAATATAAGCAAGGCCTTCCTGACTAATATGTGCATGAAATATGGTCACACTGAAGAAGTGGAGATTTTCTATAACCCAAAGAACAAGAAACATTTAGGCATCGCGAAAGTTGTTTTTGATACTGTGAGTGCTGCAAAGGACTCCGTTCATCACCTCGATCAGACATCAGTGATGGGCAACATCATTCATGTGGAAATCGATCCAAAAGGTAATGAAAGTTGTGGTTTGCCCGTTTTATTGTGATTAATGATTAATAAATGTTACCAATTTTTGGATGGATTGAATTATTTCTCCACAGGTGAAAACAGGGTGCGCTACCTACAGCTCCTCTATAGCGGCTTCTACACTCCATGGACCCTACCACTGGGCAACAGTGAGCAAAGTCTGCAAAACCTAATTGACAATTTACTGGTAATCAGAAACTAATATTTTCTATAAGTGCTGTTATTTTTGTCTGCTCTAAGAAATATTAAACCTTTCTTATGCAAGAAGCTCAACTTAAAGAAAATATCATGCTGCAAAAAGAGATGGGGATCGTTTACATTTTAACCAATACTAATATCAAAACATAAGTTTAAAAACGGTGCCAATACTAAATGAAAAACATCCAAATTAAAAACAAAAACAAAAAAACAATGGCTTTTTATTTTAATGGAATTTTGTGTTATTGAAGTTTAACAGACTAGTAATTGAAATATTAACTATGTATTACATTCAAAAGTAAGAAATATAATCTACAAAAAGTGTCCTACAAAAATAGAGAATATGAAAAAAAAATTACTTTAGTGAATTGGAATGTTTGCAATCTCTCTCGCCATAGCTGTCATTGGTGCATAATGTAGAAGTGCTGTGTTGTTGTTGTTGTGGCTACTGGCTAGCCTAGTGTTGCAATGCTAATGGTGTTATGAGGGCCCATCCTTACACTGAAATCAGAAAACTCGAAGAAAATAAATCTTTATCCTTGTTGCTTATTGGGAAGAGGAAGTAGCAGCGGCAAAATAAGTTGTAGGAGAAAGCGTTGATTCTGGTCCTCCAGCACTTGCATTCTTTTCACTTCATTAATAAAACCACTATGCTGTTTAGTTATGAATGCCGCTTTCACAGGAGCAGATCCTTTAACCATAGGTGTATAGCGACCTGGCAGTTATGTGTTTATGCTATGTTTTCTCTGTAAGGCCATGAAACTGGCATGCGTCTGTGTGCGTGCAGAGAGGACAGTTGAGCTTGCTGATGTTGTTTTGGTGTGGTTGCAGTTAACATTAGCCTGTGTTTTCAATATGCAATAAAGAAATAGTTCATCAACCATCTCTCCGTCATCCTAACACAACCAATACAACATACAATAGTAGTGGTTGAGACAAGTGTGGCCAATATTGAGCACATAGTTTATACTTGTGCGGCATGTGAGTGCTGTGACTAGTTCTCAAGCTAGTTTCATGTTTACGTAGCCAAAATTAAATTTTAAAATAATTTATGGGAGTGTGTTTATAATCACCAAACATCGTAACTCGAATAATTGAAAACTAAAGACCACCTGTACAGTAGCATTTTTATGTTTTAACTATTTGTTGTAGCAGCCCTGCTGTCATACACATTTTGACCATTAAATACCAAAAGAAGAAAAATTCCTCACGTTCAGGCGACACAGAAGGGCTGTGTCTGTTTGGCTTGTAGTACATGATTTCCTGCCTGTACACGAGTAGTTTAGAGGGCAGACACTGTTGTAATATTATAAAGTGACTGTTAGAACGCATCAATTAGTTCCAGCTGCATTAACACTTGACTTATCTGTTTAATTACAATCGTTCACCAGCTATGAATGTAAATAACAATCCGAATAACTGACAAAATGGACATCATGTCACACACCCAAAATTGACGATGAACTATAAAAGCAGGGGTGTCCAGAATGTGGTACAGAGGCCAACTGTTGCAAATGATCCGTATGTTATTTGTTGCGTTCGCAAGTTGCATAGCTGCAAGGGTTGTGTTCTAACGGAGGCCAAAAAAACAAAGCAGGAAGCAGCAGGAACAGTGAGCAGGTAAGAATGCATTTTAATTCTACAAGGCAAGGAAAAAAATACAAAAACTTAGACGCGAGCATAACGTGGAGCTAAAAACACAAACAGGGCAAACAGCATGAAAGTCTTTAAGCGTGGAAAAACACTTAAGCGTGGCGAGAACAACAAAACACAACTGTGGCGAGTAGCAAACATTGATCCAGCAACTAAAGCTGGCTGACCAAAGAATATAAAATTAATGATTAACCAAGGAGATAGGTGGAAGTAGTAATCATAAACTTAAGAAAGGTGTGTTCATTAAGTGCCCATGCCAACAAGAAAAGAAAACAGAGAAATGAGCGCTGAGGACAAAACAGAACACTAAACTGCAAATAATAATGAAAATACAACACAAGACATGACATGACAATGGTCCATGACAGTATTAGCCCACGGCACATTGTAAAAAAATCTAATTAAACCAACTAAAAATGGGAAAATAGGGCAAAAGGCCCCATGTCACGAGAAAAAAGCTGAAATGTTTATATTAATATTTAATAACGCAAAGCTTTGTTTTTAACTATATATCACATTTTTTTAAGCTTTTTTACAAATAAAATATACAAATATGAGCCCATCTAGCCCGTCTCTCTCAGCAACTTATTCATAAAAACATCTTCAAGGTTAGCTGCAAGTCTGTTGTAATTTGCCTTTTTGGGACAGGGGGATAATATTATTTGTATTAATCTACATTATCTCTAAGTATAAAATATTTTTGTATTGTTGAGCATATTTACGTATTTGTTTCAGTGCAATGCAGCCACACAGGGACAAGGGAGCCCAAACAGCATTGCTTCCCCACTCTCTCTAGACACAGCATATTCCAGTATGTGTCAGGATACACCTTGTAGCTTTGGGTTGACGCCTCGTTCGCAAGGAACCCCGGTCACTCCTTGCTTTACTGGGACTCCTCTCTCGCAGGACTCATGCTACTCAAGTCTTCAGGGCACTCCAATCTTCCAGGGGGAACCCTTGACTTACAGTATTCACAAACCTTTGAGAAAAGAGCTCTATTGTCGTAAATTCTCGAGGTTTCAAGGGGGATCTGGTGAAGTCTCTGATGTAAAGTTTGTTTTAAAGCACTGCCAACCACAGCCTTCCCTCCCGCTGTTTACCCAAAGTAACAGGCAGGTTCTTCCACAAAGGACTACCAATGGAAACACATCCGGGCCCAATGACAAAAAGCATTCCTTTCAAGTTATATCCTCTGCTCCAAAGTCCAGGAATGGGGTTGACACTACCTCAAAAGATTTACCTATAAACTCTTTGAGCATCTTGAGTGTTGGCTTAGCAACCAACAAGAAGGCTGAAGTGACCTTCCCACCTGACACACAAGCCAGCAGGGCAGCGTTACTTCAGTCATTTGACACCAGTATAACCAGAAATCCCCAACCAGAGGCAGAGACTTTGGACTCCCGCATTCAAAGTTTGTTGACAAACATCCAAAGTTCTGACAGTTTATTTGGGAATACCTTGAAGGCTGATATCTACTCTCAGGACAGCCCAACTTCACCCTGTTCACCCCAGAACTCGCCATACTCTGGTTTGGAAGATGTCAGTCCAGCACCGCTCTCTGAAGATGAGGAAATGTCCCAACCTGTGCTCTGTCTTTCATCCCAAAGAGATACAGAGGCTTCCTCTGCATTTGATTTGACATATTCTGAAGGAATGGAGGATGTAAACAGAACAACACATCCAGAGAGGTATCTGGCATCATATTCAAAGGTAATATTTCAGTTTCAGGAGCAAAAGTAGTGGTATTAAGTTGTTGTATTATCTGGCTAATTTCCTTAAGTTGTGAGTTCACACAGATCATGTCTCTTTTTAGGAGCTTCACTCATCAAATAAAGGCGAAGTACAATCAACACAATCTCTTCGTCAGGCTCCCTGCAACGCTCACCAATCCAAACCATCATTTGGCAATAAATCTGGAGAGTTCTGTTCACCATTTACACCTTTATCTTTCTCCATTCCGTCTTTACTCCCTGCGCCACCTCGCCTCCCAAATGGCATAATTTCTATTCCACCTCCAGCCTGGATCCAACCTCCAGGTCATCATAATGACATCTGCATACGTCCAGTCTCAATTCCACCACCTTCTAGTTTCCTGGTACCCCCACCTCCTTTGATGCTACCCTCTGTGCACACATACCCCTTATCCTTACAACCCGCAAGTACCAGGGGCAATATACCAAGGCTTGAAAGTGTACCCTTAACGCCTTGTCCACCAACCTGGACCGCTCCACCTTTCCATTGTTTCAATCCTTTGCTGCCCTCACCAGACTACCCTCACATAACAGACAACCTTCATAAAGTTACAGTTGAAAAAGTTTTAGATGTGCTCGTAGAAGAACTGAAGTCAATCCTCAAGAAGGACATCACACGAAGAATGATTGAGGGTGTTGCATTCAAAGCGTTTGAGTACTGGTGGGACAATCAAGAGAAGAAAACAAAGGTAAATACTTCATCCTTATTTTTTTTTCATTGTGAGTGGTAATTTTTGCCACTTTGGTGAGAGATACACCTCTTTTGACTCATTATTCATTTTTGATCTACCAAAGCCACCAGTTTTGCCTTTGATGGATAAAAAAAAACTACTTAAAAATAATCTGAATGACATTATGGGTGAGCGCAAAAAACCTCCACTCCCCTCATTTAAGGTAAGAAAAATAAGATCATTAATGGAACTGAAAAAAAGCGGAACTGAACGTTAACATGATGCAAAATGTCTTGCAATGCAGGTGAAGAAGAAAAATGAAAACAACCCTGTAATATCAGAAGCAATTGAAAGTAACCACACTGGTAAGTTCAGGTATTTCCAACACTGGTTTTGTACCGTTCTTGATATGTTCCATGATATATGTTTCATGTGTGTTTTATAGGTAGGACTGAAGGTGACATTATGGTGAAGCCAACATGTGAGGAGCGTAAACACAGACATGCAAGACCACTTGAGCTTGATAGTGATGAGGATGATAATGAAGACAAAGACTGTAAGACTCATCAAGAGGAGGAAAGGGAAACTATATCAGACAAAGAGGAACCAACAGAGTCCACAGTTGATAATGTCCACTTTATGGTAAATATGTGTTGCATGAGAAGTAACTATTAATGAATGCTGTAATTGGTAATTTTTTTATTTAGAAAAAACAAGAGAATGTAAAGGAACAATATTATATTAATAACAGGTTATATTATGTGGAAACGTGCTATAAAACACTTCCAATTAATTAATTCAAAAGAACATTTGTGGGGTTAGAGGTCACTAAATTTGGAACCAAGAGAGGACTTGCTGGTTTAAAATTTTTGAGGTGTTTGATGGGTTTGAGGTCAGGGTTGTCAAAGTTTTTCACCCCAAACTCATCCAACATGTCTTTTTTGGCTTTGCTGAGTGCTAGAATAGAAAAAGGCCTTCTTCAAATATGTTGGAAGTGTAAAATTGTCCGGAAGAAAATAATTAATTAATTAAAACTTGACTTAATAATAAATAGATGAAGAAGTGTGTCCCAAGAGTTTTGTTCATATCCTGTGTAAAACACAACAGTTACATACATTCAGCACAAATAAAAAAGGTATCAGTTTAGGTTACAGTGCAACCTTAACACATTTTAACAGAAATTGATGACGGTAATGTTTTTGTATTTCAGTTTGGCACAAGAGATCATGTTGAAAATGAAGACGAGAGAGAGAAAACGGAAAAACACATGCAGGTTGAAGACTTGTGTCAGGCTTCCTGTGAAGTGCTGTACTCCAGCAGTGGTATGTTATTTAAGTATGACACATGCTACTGAGAGCTGACAAATAAATGCATTGCTTTCAGTAGGTTCTATTTTTGTTGTGTCTTTGTAGAGACGTATTCAGAGTGCAGCTCTTCAGAGGACACCGACTGCTCGTCCAACTTGGAGTCCTCTGACTCTTTTACCTCAGAGAGCTATGAGGATTCCTCGTACACTGAGGATGACGATATGGAAGACAATTTAATGAACAGTGAAGCTGAGGAATGTATTGTACTATCGTCAGATGAGGAGTCCATGGAGCTTGACCCCCCTGTTACCCCTTCAACCCCCCTCACTCCCGGTGCTCAACTGGAACTGACCCCAGAGGACTGGTCAGACAATAGGGAGGAAGCAGAGGTGAACCACTGCATGAGCCAACACGATGTAATGATGGAGCTGCATATCAACACGCCTCAGGAGTTAGAGCCCCAGTTTCCTATTGGGCTTCCAGGTAATTTCAATTCAATTAAGTTTTATTTGTGAGGGACATAGCATGTCAATAAACATTTCTCTACATTTAGGATTCAAATGTAAACACACCGGATTCTAGCCAAAAGATAATTTCCATCCGTGGTCCCTACACATGCAAGCAGACAGGGTTACAACATTACAAATACATGAAAACACTGGGATACATAATACAACACAGATAGGTAGAACATTACCTTACTAAATAATGCCTCGGAATCACACTGAAGTACCACAAACACAATTTCATATATTGGTTTGCTTAAAACATACAAAGAGAATTTCTGCAACTTGTGCATGACTGAGCAGAGAATGTACAATAACAAAGCATTTGGTGGTGTTTGTAATTCTAATTAGTTATTATTGTTATTAGTTATAATTATTGAAAATAGTATCATTATTTTACTATTTCAATATGTGCTTTTACTGCCATCCTGTGTCTACTTTTGAGTCGTGAGGTATGAAACGAGTAAAACATCAATACGGTATTTGTTTTCCAATTTTTGTAAAAAGGTTCAGATTACACGGACCACTTAAAAGTTTGATAACAAAAAATCCTCAAAATATTGCAACTTTTGCTGCAACGTTCCAAAAAGCTGCTGCAAATTTTTAGGCCACCGCAATCACAAAAACCCCCCTGCAAAGTCACCTGCAAATACACTTAGTTTGACAATTACATACAGGTGGGTACATTTCTGATTTGTCCATAGTAATTTTTTACATACATTTTTACATTCCAGTGGGATATTCACATAATATGTGAGGTAGGTCGTTCCACAGCTTCCAACCCCGGACTGACAAAACAGATTGACCAAAAGTGATGCACTTGTGCAGTATTACCACGTCTCCTCTGGTTAAGGCACTGGTGACTCTATGCAAGACTTTATTCTTGTTATATTTTAAAAATCCATCAGAGGAAGAGAGGCAAGATTGTGAAGTGCCTCATGAATGAAGTAGTTTAGTTTTTAAAGTTTAGAAGCTTATGCTTTATAAGAATTTGACATTTATTTATTTTAATCAAAACTGACTGCTTCCTTATAGAGTCTTTCAACTGCTTTGAGGGTTGAGGAACAGGCGAGAGAGAGAATTCAAAGTGTGATAAAATCAGGGAGTGGATACATTTTCCTGCAGATTTAAACAGTTAATGATATCAGCATACATTTGTTTGATGTGGTCTTCTCAATCATCTCTGTAGCAGTTGACATTGAACTTGATGCAGAATTCGAGAGCAATGCATGGACCTTGGGGTCTCCGAAGAACATCATGAGACCTCTCACTCCTACTGGCTGCTTGATTGACAGTGACTCAGACCTGGTGATCAGAAGCAAACCAACATCTCCAGCTGTTGAGGAGGTAGAACGGCCACAAACCCCAGGCAAGGGGATAGCAGCTCAATTAGGAAGCGAAGAATCGGCAGATGACCTCTTGCTAACCAACAGTGAGTTCCATCTTTCACACTCTATGTCACCAGCCCAGGAAAGACCCAAAACCCCCGGTAGAGAAGACACAAGATCGTGGACCTGTAACAATAAAGTTAGGGCACCAGGCTCAGCAGGATGCGAGGAATTGGCACCAGAGGATCCCAGTCAAACATACCCTCACTTTAGAAACCCATTAACTAATTCATCACTGTTTAGCAATCCATTTTTATCAGCACCAAAGACTCCTGGGAGAGATTTTTTTATACCACGGAGAGCAGTAGTGCACAGAAGAAAGACGCACACCTCACAAACCATCTTAGATGACAAATTCCTTGGAACATCATCTCCATGTGGCCTCTCGGAGTCTTCATCTGATGGCAGAGGAGTGCAAACATGTTTAGGTGTGAGAGCGATACCCCTGCAAGGACTGGAGAACATGCCGGGTCTTCTCCTTGAGGGACGTTCAAGTGACACGACAGTGAGGCGAAAACAGTGGAAGAGACGAAAAAGGAGGTGGAGAAAGAGCCGTCGTTTTTTTAATCTGTCTCCAAGGCATTGTTCAGTGCGTGAGCAGAACAGGATACTTCACAGTGTATGGAAGGACGGCCTTGATGAAGAGGATGCAAGGCTGCTGCAGTGCACTTATGAAAGATTGCAAGAGGAAGATGATGGTCGCAGCTGGATAAGTGACACCCTCTGGATACCTCATCCTTATATCCTTTTCTTCTTCAATGTCCTTGTAAGCGTTGCAGCCGAAAGTGATGTCACATTTGGTTTCAGTCGTCTCGGTCTCAAGCACTTGGTGGGCAAACAAACGTATTCAAAGCAAGAAGTCAAGTTAAAGCAGACGGAAAACGGTGCAAACTGTATATGCACTGTTCTTGCATGTTTCTGTTAGATGTAAAAGTTACAGCATGTGTAAACGTTTAGCGATATCAACATACAGTATGTCGTTACAATTGGCTAGGCAGACTATGAGAGATTGATTGATTATTGTAGTATGATATAGTCACACACATTCTACGGACAAAATAACACAACCCCACTTAGAACATTACACACACGAAAAATTAAAATGAAACCAGCCAAATTCCCCCCCAAAATGGGATCTGAAAGCCAAAATGTCCGTTGACCTGTGCGTCTTGATGATTTCTGTGAGTCTTTGTGTGGTTTTAGTTGGTGGAATAATAATACAAAAAAATAGATGAAAAGGTAAAAAACACACATTTGCTAAAACATGGATGATGTTCAGTTTACCATATTATGTTTAACCCACATTGTAATAGACCCCGACTTAAACAAGTTGAAAAACTTATTCGGGTGTTACCATTTAGTGGTCAATTGTTCGGAATATGTACTTCACTGTGCAACCTACTAATAAAAGTCTCAATCAATCAATCAATCAGTCTTAGTATCTTAGTATAATGTACAAAATGTATCAAAGTGTCCCCCGATCCTTCAATCTTTCTGTATGCGGCTATTATTTGGACACCCCTGATATAATCCAACCTTGTCTTTCATGGCTAAATGCTTAATTTACAGACCCAACCAGATGTAAATAAATTATGTCTTGAACGCCTTGCGAGTGTAGAAGAAAGTGTGGTCCTCCAGCTAGTTTGAAAAGTCCATTTTGATGACGTTAGAACATTTTGTGTAAAGTATTTTTTTTTTAAAGGGAACTGCACTTTTTAAAAAAATGTTGCTTATCGTTCACAATTCTTATGAGAGACAAGAAGACAAAGGTTTTCTTTTGTTTTTTTTGCATTCTAACATGTAAAACTCGTCTCGTTCTAGGTGGCTAGCAATGCAGCTAATTGGTAAAATCCATTCGGCCTCTAAATCACTTTAAAACGGCAACAATACATCATTCTGTATAATAACCAAGCTGTAATGACATTGTTATTGTAAGAGCGAACGCTGAGGAACTTTTTTTCCAGCATACTAACACATCGGTGTGCTACGATATTAGCCGTGAGCTAGCTACGGTGAGAGGTAAGGTAGCTTCTACATCAGCACCCAAATAGCTTTTGTAATGCACAACACAATGCAATAGGGCACCAATCTGTATTGACTGAAGAACATAAACAATCATATTACAGTATCTGAATAGTATTAGCCCACATTTCAAGTTTTGTTTGTACACATCTAGCTCGACAGCGTTTATATAGTTGTAATAACAACCATGATATGCTGCATGTATCGTGATCGATATTATAGTGACTCACTGGATCGACAGTTGTTCCTTTTGGTCCAGCTGGCCGGGGACGTTTCCAGTGGATTTGGGTACGCACGCCATTTATTTCGGCACAGCTTGGCTCAAAGTTCCACATTTGGAGTGTTAAAGTGACGCCGACCTCACTATCTCGTCTTCCGTCCGCTCCGTTTTACGCTCTCTTCGCGCTTGCTTCTTCATCCGCCGTATATTCAGCTTTAAAAAGATAAGGTTGTGAATCCTCATTTGCCCAAAAATAGTCATCTTTGTTGTCTGTTACAAAGTCTGCCATGATTAAAAAAACACTCACGTTTGTTTCCGGAAGTAGGAACACAAATTTGTTGCCGGACGTGCTGCTATCGAAATGGAAAGAAATAAATGCGGCGAGGAATTAGTTCCGGCAATACTTAAAATGACCAAAATACGGTAAATATTGTACATATTAAATATTGGTATGAACGTGTCTGTTACTACATTATATATATACTTGCAGTGTGTATATAAAACATTGATGGAGGGTCTTAAAGTTGTTTTAGAGGGCTTTGAAGGCTACAACGATGACTCCTATTAGCCACATCTTCCAAGCAATTTTTTGTCACCTTTAAAATCCTAAAAAAAAGGACATGTGTGTTCTTGTCTCTCATAATGATTGTGAACAATAGGCAAAATTACAAAAAAGTGCAGTTCCTCTTTAAGAGTGTATGGATCCACTCCCATATGGCTGGAATATTCACTTCTAAATCTTTACAATATAGGGCTGGACAGTTAATTAAATGATAATTTCTACTTTGATTATGGCTTCTCACGATTATGAAAATATAATAATAGAAAAAAGAAAACGATTAATAGGCAACATGCACGCAAATTCCGGAGCTTGTGACAGTGAAACAGATAAGGATCAAATGAGTGAAAAAAGAGCATGTCTACTATAAGTTTGGGATCGCACCATGGTTGCTACTCTTTATTTAACACACCCCTAGTATGCCTAATCAATATGATTAGCATATGATTTCTGTGTTCACTGCACAGAACAACAGCACGGCACACTTCCTCCTTCACAATAATAGCGTGGTGCACCACATCCTGTCTGACTGCGCTAAGAAAACAACGGTTCCAAAAAAGTACCTTGCACTAGCATAATGTACTCAAAGCACTTCTTGCTACATTCACGAAATTCTTATGCTTTGACCTGAAATACTGGTGGCCATATTGAAGTGTTTGCCCTCCACGTGAAAACCGTAGCAATATAGTCATTTTTCTTTTGCATGTTAACCTCAGTTTCCACATAAAATATTTTAACAGATTAGTCATGGTTACATTTTTTGTGTTGACACGCTTAACTGCCACTCACTGACTAAAGTTGTAGAAAAGAATGAAGGACTCCAATTATGGCAACATAAACACAAAACCGGCTCAGCCCGCAGTGAAGGCTTCTACAAAATCCACTGGAGGGAAAAACTTGAATACCTCAGCAAAGCCAGAAGCAGTGAGCTTCCTTCTGCAGTCTCTCAGGTATTAACTACAGCAGTGCCGTATGTGTGCCATTCAGTACTACTGTATATGTATGTAACATAAGTGCGGGTCTTGTCCCAGCAGGAACGTTTGACACAGCCCACCTCACTTCGCTCTGGATCAGACTTCAGGTCGGAACAGCGTCGTCTGCTGTCATCTTTCAGCTGCGATAGTGACCTGGTCAAGTTTAACCAGCTGAAAGTTAGTGAACACACATTAATATGAAGATAAAGCATGAGCTGAGTCCAACACCAAGTTTGAAACAAGATGCATCTTTTGAGGTCAAAGTTTACACTCAATCTTAACAGACTTTACTGTTTGTGATTGGTGTTTGTTTATTTTGTGGATAAAAATATATAAATTATTTTGATTTCTTAATTGGAAAAAGAGAATTAGACAATTGAAGTAAATAGTTTTTTATGCAGTAAATCGTTTTTCGTACGATTGTTTTTTAATGCTCCAGTTTTGTATACTGCCTCGGTTATACCATATCATTCTGTGGAATTGAGTGCCCGAACAAAAATTCTGTATTTTTTTTATTGAGTGCACCTGCAAAATAAGCTGCCATAGTGCTATAGAACTATGCAAGTGGCAGCACTTTGATAAAAAGGTGAGATACACTTCAGAGAAGAATTTGTTGCAAAATACAAATACCACTAAATAATTTTTTTTAAAAATCCATTCAAAGACCATCAACAATACCTAATTTACATTCCGTAACCTGTATAATGACCAACCTGTATGCTGTCTGTCATGATACACGAATGACGTGCTGCATGTATCATGATCAATATAAAGTGTGACTCACTCTATGGACAGTTGTCTCTTTGATCCAACTGGCCAGGGACGTTTTTTCTGGTTAACTTTGGGTAAGCACGGCATTTATGTCGAAATAGCTTGGCTTCAAGTTCCTCGCTTTGCAGCTTTGATTCACTTTCACCTCACTCTGTCTGCTTGTGTCTGCCCCAACGTCTCACTCTTCCTTTGTCCTGGCTTCTAGAAGCAGTAGTTGATCCTCCATAAATTCAGATTAAAAAAGATAAGGTTGTGGATCCTCAATTGTCCAAAAATAGTCATCTTTGTTGTTTGTTACCAAGTCTGACATGATGACAACACACACAAGCATTTCGTATCCGGAAGTAGGAACACACATTGTCGGACTTGCGCTGCAATGGAAACGGAAATAAATATGGCGAAGAATTAGTTCCGGCAATGATTAAAATGACCAAAATACGGTAAATATTGTACATATTACATATACCGTAATTTCCGGACTATAAGCCGCTACTTTTTCCCCTCGTTCTGGTCCCTGCGGCTTATACAACGGTGCGGCTTATATACGGCCTGTTCTTCTCTGACACCGACGAAGAGGATTTCGGTGGTTTTAGTACGCAGGAGGAAGACGATGACACAATGATTAAAGACTGACTTTTCAGATACCGGTAGGCTGGTTATTTTGATAAAGTACAGGCGAGCACTTTGTATTACTTTGCACCGTTGTATTATTTGTACTCTGCACGAATGCTGTTCGCCATGTCAAAGATGTGAAAGTTTGATTGAATGATTGAAAGATTTATTGTTAATAAATGGGACGCTTTGCGTTCCCAAACAGTCATCTCTGTCCCGACAATCCCCTCCGTGATAGCAGGAACCCCTATATGCTACGGTAATTACACATCAAAACCCTGCGGCTTATAGTCGGGTGCGGCTTATATATGGAGCAATCTGTATTTTCCCCTAAATTTAGCTGGTGCAGCTTATAGTCAGTTGCGGCTTATAGTCCGGAAATTACGGTAGGTATGAACGTGTCTGTTAATACATTGCATATATACTTGCAGTGTGTATACAAAACGTTGATGGAGGGTTTTGAAGTTCTTTTAGAGGGCTTTGAAGGCTACAACGGTGACTCCCATTTGCCGCATCTTCCAAGCATATTTGATCATCTTTAAAATCCCCCAACCAAAAAAAGATGTCTGTGTTCTTGTCTCTCATAATGATTCTGAACGATAAGCAAAGTTTAAAAAAAAGTGCAGTTCCCCTTTAAAACCAAAGCAATGATTGCACTACTGCAGATTTGTGTTAGTCCCGTCCACTGACTTTGACAGGTGAGTTTAACATATAATCATAAATAATTAAATCAATAATTAATTCAATAATGAAATAACAAAATGTATAAATAATTAAATGATAAAATAATTTATTGTAATTTTACATTAAATACATTAATGACACATTTAATAATACATTGATGTATTTAATTCCAATTATAATTGATTGATGGCACATTTAACCAATCATTTAACGATTTAATTATTTAATTTAGTGCCATCTGGCCCTCCATGTTAGTCAACCATCACCGTGTCATTCTTACCATGTTTTGGTTGGTGCTACAGTAGTTCTGTTGATATTTTTGTCTGTCTGTCTGTCTGGAACGGTTTAATTAGATTTATTCTGGAAAATCATTACCCTATATAGGTTTTCCTCTGATATCAGTTTTATCTGACCTATTGAAATTGATTACTAACAAAAACCATGGGACCACTGAATAGGCTTTACTTACTGAACACATTACGGTATTCTTTTTCTTTTTTCTTCTTTCAGTTCCGAAAGAAGAGGATTCGCTTCAGTCGAAGTCACATCCACGATTGGGGTCTGTTTGCCATGGAGCAAATAGCAGCTGATGAAATGGTGATTGAATACGTAGGCCAAATTATCAGACAGGTAAGACAAAAACAAGGTGTACTCACAACACTGCACTACTACCCCCTACAAATGTCACCTTTCATAATGCTGTAAAGAGTGGTTATCAGTAGGGATGTCCGATAATGGCTTTTTGCCGATATCCGATATTCCGATATTGTCCAACTCTTAATTACCGATACCGTTATCAACCGATACCGATATCAACCGATACCGATATATACAGTCGTGGAATTAACACATTATTATGCCTAATTTGGACAACCAGGTATAGTTAAGATAAGGTCCTTATTAAAAAAATTAATAAAATAAAATAAGATAAATAAATTAAAAACATTTTCTTGAATAAATAAGAAAATAAAACAATATAAAAACAGTTACATAGAAACTAGTAATTAATGAAAATGAGTAAAATCAACTGTTAAAGGTTAGTACTATTAGTGGACCAGCAGCACACACAATCACGGATTGTATCCCTTGCAGACTGTATTGATATATATTGATATATAATGTAGGAACCAGAATATTAATAACAGAAAGAAACAACCCTTTTGTGTGAATGAGTGTGAATGAGTGTAAATGGGGGAGGGAGGTTTTTTGGGTTAGTGTACTACTTGTAAGTGTATTTTGTGTTTTTTATGTTGATTTAATAA
The DNA here is from genome assembly GCF_033978785.1 of Entelurus aequoreus. Taxonomy (NCBI): domain Eukaryota; kingdom Metazoa; phylum Chordata; class Actinopteri; order Syngnathiformes; family Syngnathidae; genus Entelurus; species Entelurus aequoreus. The sequence continues at coordinate 62,038,157 of NC_084736.1, read as the reverse complement.
AAAAATAAAATAAATAAATAAATAAATAAAAAAACGATACTGATAATTTCCGATATTACATTTTTGCCGATATTATCGGACATCTCTAGTTATCAGTTATGAACATGCACAGTGGGCTGTTGATTTGTGACCCCTGTGTGTACTGAGGAATGTGTGTACTGTCTTTCTCCTCAGAACATCGCTGACATGAGAGAGCACAGATACGAGGAGCAGGGCATTGGCAGCAGCTATTTGTTTCGGGTCGATCAAGACACCATTATTGATGCCACTAAATGCGGGAATTTAGCCAGATTCATCAACCACAGCTGTAATGTGAGTAAGACATGTTTTTTATTAATTATTGTATAAATCAATTTCAAAACTGTGTATATGTGTCCTGCAGCCCAATTGCTATGCAAAGATCATCACGGTAGAGTCTCAAAAGAAGATAGTGATTTACTCGCGACAGCCGATACACATCAACGAAGAAATAACATATGATTACAAGTTTCCCATTGAAGACACAAAGATTCCTTGTTTGTGTGGAGCTGAAAGCTGCCGGGGATCTTTGAACTAATAACAGCTGGAGAGGCCCTTCTTACATCTCAGAAAGGAGCCGGTGCTGCCTGAGGTACTGTTTAAAATAAACACAGACACTGAAGATCTACCTTTTTAATCATATTCAGACATGAGCAGGCAGGCGCTCACTGGACTTGGACAAAAGGTGAGAGCTGCACCAATCAGGAACTTTTCTAACCAGCACTTATAAGCTACTGTATCATAAAATGTACTATGAGTACTTTTGTCAATGATTTAATCAAAGTAAATACAGTCAGACATTGTAAAGGCAAACACCAAAGTATGTATAATGTAGCCATTGTTTAATTTTTTGTATTCCTCAAACAAAACAAAAAAAAAATGTTGTATACAAAACTGTATGATCTGATATCATAACACACCCTTTTCAATAGTGTGCAGTCAAGACTCAGAAATGTTTTCAAAAAGTTATTTTAACCCCAGAGATTTAAAATAAATTGTAAGAAGACATCATGAAAAGTACCAGAATCAGTTAGGCCTACATTGGCTGTGTGTTTGGATCGCGCTTCTCAACGCTACCTGTACATTCAATTTACCTTGTACGGCTTGTCCTCATTAGTTTCACAGGTGAGCTGGATACTATCCGAGGGTAAACCATAAGTGAGGTCGACATATATTACACAAAAAAAACCCAAATACACTCACTGGTAATATGTTTGTTAATGGATCACATGATATTGGTCAGTCACACCATTGGGTGTCAGGATGGTCAAATTTCCTCTGGCTTGTTGGTCAGCTTCAATGGCTTCAAAAAGGGCCTTGAAGTTTCCCGCACCAAAGCCCTGTGGGTCAAACACAATGTATTTTAGGCGTGAGTAAATGGAAGCTTTGGAGATTTGCAACCCATTCGTCCTTACCTGGTGATTATGTCTTTGAATGACTTCCAAGAAGACAGTGGGTCGGTCCTGAACTGGCTTAGTGAAGATCTGAAGTAAGTAGCCGTTGTCGTCATAGTCCACCAGGATCTTCAGCTCCTGGATAGATAGCGCAACATGACCTTTTTGTTTGATTACCTCAAAATGTTTTGATCGTACCTGCAGGACATCCAAATCCTCTTCAATTTCCACCTTGAAGTGTTTTAACTTCTCCCGCAGTTGGTCGTAGTAGGTGTCCGGCACAGACATAAACTCTGTTCCACGCTCTTTTAGGTTTCTAATCTGCAAAAATGTCATCCATATAATTTTTTTCTGGGATGCGACACAATTATGTTTTAATGAACTCACTGCTGTGATGATATTTGATGTGTTCATGGCAATATGCTGCACTCCTGCACCTCCATAGTACTCCACATACTCCTGTAAGGTAGGAGAACATGCATTCATGATTTCATTGTGGTTCTAAATGGACCACGTTCATGAATCAGACCTGGATTTGAGACTTTTTTTTGCCCATTGCAGGTTCGTTGATTGGCATCTTTACAGTCTCTTCATAGTTGGCCACAACAATGGAGCGAAGAGCACTGAACTCAGTCTGCAGCTGCTTGTCATCCACTGACCAAAAACGGTGAAAGAGGAGGTTCTTCCTGTACCTTTTTAGGTGGTAAGTGATATAAGGTAAGGTCAGGCCTTTTTGGTTCTTTGAACTTGCTGAATTCCACCCTGGCTGCAACTTGATTAAAACAAACGGCTGCAGTTATGGCTTTTTAATGTGTGAGAAACTGCCTCCCTCTGTGGCACCACCTCTTTACAGAGCAGCCAATCACCAGCTTCATTTAGAGAACTGCCCTGCTTGTTACAGTCTAAACATGGTCCAGATGTTGACAACCTCTAGAGGTTCTTAACGCAAAACACCACATGATGCTGATCTCTGAAGTGTTGAAAAAAGTTTTAGCCGTTGCAGATCTGAAAGCATAATTCTTCAGCCACAAGTCTTTTTTTCTAATAATCACTTACCATTCCACCACTGAAACCATTTCATCGTCTGGTTGGTTCCCCACAACATGATCGATAAAGTTCAGTTTTCCCTCTGGTCTGTAGTGAAAGCAAACTCAAGTAAACAATTCACACATATAACAACCTATTTTGTGTCCAACACTACTGTAATAACTACCCTACTCACAATTTGACTAACGAGGGGTCCTTGAATAGAGGCGGTTGGAAGCCTGGTAGAAACAAACCGCTGTATCCTGTTCTTTCCACTAATGTGTGTGTGGTGTCGCCGTACTGTTGCAGAACAAGCAAGTCTATCATGTTTGAAGAAGACTTTTGAATCATTCAACTTAATGAACGACTGTTCTCTTACTGTTTGCAACACAGCAAGTCTGACTTTCCCATGCTTGTCCTCCAGACTGTAGGGCTCCTTGACTACTACTGCTCCTCGCTCTTTGGCTTTCTGCAAAAATATCAGTGAGGTTAACATTTTAGGCTGTTAAAATATGCTCTTGCAACAAAAAAAACGTTGCATTACCTGCACTAAGAAGTCACAGTTTTCCACAGTAAATGCAATGTCTTTCACTCCATCCCCATGCTTGACTAAATGAGCTCCCATCTCTGAGAAATTGTTAAAAGGACACCAGTAAACAATGTGCATTATTAATTGTGAGAGAATTGACCGTACTAATATTTATTCATTTATTTGTTGTTGTGTCGAAGGTTGAAAAAAAAGTGAAAAATTTTGGTGGAAATTATTTCTAGATGGAAAAGGGGTAAGGCTTAAATAAGCTCCCTATTCCTTTTCGGACATGTTAGAATGTGTAACTGTAAAAATGCCATGTACACAATGTAACTGTATACATGTTCAAAACACATCATGATAATGTTATTATTTTATTTTCATTACTCTTTTTGTTGTTTTTTGGTCTACTTTTTTTCTTTTTTTATTAAACACATCCAAAATAAATACTTACAATACAATACAACACAATACAATCTAATCAAAGTTGGAAAAAAGTGCATAAAAACTTCAGCCATTAAATAAAACCAAATAAATAAAACATAATTGTGCGATTCAGATTATTAAAGTCAGTTGTTGTACCTTTGTTTCCAGGATTCAGGGCAGATGAGAACACATAAATGATCTGTGGATACAAAGGCAAATTGAAAAACTATCACACTTGATAATGAATATTTGTGTATATTAAGCTGCCTTGGTACTTTCACAAATAAAAAAAAATGTGCACAGCAAAAATGCAACTAACTATTGTAACTTTGTGGACAAGAAATCAATATTATTGTATATTATATTTGTATGCAGGTGTGATGGATGGTGTACTTCCAAGTTTCTTCACCTTTCCTTGTTTGACGACGTGCGACACGACATCTCGACTGCCTGTCTCCAAACCCTGGTAAGCGAAGGGCTCAAATCCCATTTTATTGCAGTAATATGATGCTGCCTGTTGAAAGAAAATAATGATATTTCATTTATGAGAAGAATGCAGTAAATTGATTTTATACTGACATATTGCGCCATCTGCTGGTGACAGGTGAGATGATTATATGGATAGGGTTAACATGCTGGGTCCCCCCCACCCCTTGAAAGAACCAATAGTATTGCTGAATGTATAAAATACAGTACCCTAAAATGGTTTGTTTGTTTAACTAAAATTTCGTCCAGCTAGAGAAACAAATTGGGACAACATGATTCTGATACCTATGACATACCTGTTTTGCATTCCCAACCCAGAATCTCAAGTGATCAAAGCAGAGCATCTGTCCCTGCTCATGCTACAGACAAGAAGACATAAATGCAAGTAATTTTAAACGCATTCTCAAATATTTTTATATCACACTTAAAAGCAAAGTCAAACTCCACATATGTCCATTATATACCTTCTCGCCTTTGTCAGTATATGTTGTCTGCAAACAAAAAGCAAATCAAATTCAATATATTAACGAAATATCAAAATAAAACTACCCCACAATACAGTAAATAAACCCAGAATTCTAAAATCCCTTACCATGTTTCTCCTGCTGATCACTCCAGGTTGTCAGGATGAACTTGTGAATTTAGGTTAGCTGATTTAACCTTTTTAAACCCATACCCAGAAAGAGAGGAGGAGATTGACAAGAGGAGGAGTGGCGATGAGGAAGAGTGCTTAGTTCTACTCTCTGTGTTACACAATGATGACAATAAGAAATCGTGTCAACACACACTCGTTGCCAATTGGAGACCCTATAGCATCATCTTATAAAGACCCAAATATTTAAAAGTCCATATGCAAATAAGAGCTAATTAAAACACATTTTGCAGATTACCTCTCCATATTTTGTGTCCCTTTGACACTTACACATATAATATCAATATAATGATAAAACAAAAAGCTAATGTTTTATTGTATATTGTGTGTGGGAGGTGTACAGACAGGTTTAGAATTACAGCTACGTTTTTGTAGAAGTCCATATGTTTGTGTTTAGCGGTGAGAGGAGGCTCACCCTTTCAGCACTCTCATTGGCTCGCCGGCAGCTCACCCCTCAAGGAAACACGCTTAACTGTCAGTGGAACGTCCTGTCTTTGGACCCCAAAGCTCCAGTGGCCGATAGGGGCTAAGCCGCAGCAACTACCAAAGTCTCCAGACACAGTAATGATCCAAAAACAGAAACACACAAACAAAATAAAACACATACAAAGGGAAAATGTTGCAAAATATAAAAATGCTGCAGAGGACAGAGAAGAATTGGTTTCCACTGTCGGACAGCCACTCGTGATGATACGCCATGGAGATGGAAAACATGCTCGACAATTAGACCGACGGTGTCTATGGCGGAAGGGAGCTGGAAATGAGTTAACTTAGAAAAGCTATCCACGACAAGAGGCGGGGTGTCTTGTCAGCAACATATGCGGCTTGATGAGGTGTGGTGGGAAACAAGAAACAGAAGCATGGCAGGCAAACTTAGACCAAAGTGGGGAACCACTCCAGCACATTTGTGCGAAGCTCAGGAACATCAAAGGACCGGTGAGGTCAAAGGTGTTCAGGAAGAAGCGGGTTATTGGCATTGTCTGACACACAACTTAACCTCAAGCTGTAGGGAACCAGTGATGAGGGAAGGCTGGACAAGTGGTTATATAAGTTAAAATATAATATAGCGTAAACCAGGGTTGCCCAAATTGGGAACTAGTGGCCAAATTTGGCCCACCGAGTCATTTCATTTGGCCCGCCAATGGATGGCTTCCCTAATGTAATACTCATGCTAACCCCTTTGAAGCTCACACAATCAATGGGCCCCATTCAGCAACTGTCGTTATGAACACATTTTGTTCTTAGGCCCACTTACAAAGTTTTTAAGGAGATTTTTGTTTTCCCCAATGTTTTCTTAGCTGGGATTTGTTCGTAGGTAAGAACAAAATCTACGAGTGCTCCAGAGCACTCTTAAAGTGACCTATTTGTTCTTAAGTGTGACAAGTTCCCTTACTTTTATTGTCTAATGTTAAATTAATATCATAGATAGATAGATAGATAGATAGATAGATATATAGATAGATAGATAGATAGATAGATAGATAGATAGATAGATAGATAGATAGATAGATAGATATAGATAAGACAGACAGACAGACATATAGCAAAATGAGCAATATATAAACATTTTAAAATACTGTGTATACACACACACACAAACACGCACACGCACACACTCACTCACACACACACACCCACACACACACACACACACACACACACACACACACACACACACACACACACACACACACACACACACACACACACACACACACACACACACACACACACAAACATAATCATCAATTACCGGGGCGTTGATTTAGTGATTGGTGACTCTTTAAAAGACCAACAGGCCTCTCACACCCTGTTGGAACTCAACTCACACAATGGCAATACTTTTGCTGCTACTGCAAGATGCCGCAGATCGTGTCCTGGGGAGGGAGCGCATATTTCACGACCATGTAGACCTATTTGCCCGAAGTGAAGAATATTTATTTGAACACTTTAGGCTACCTCAGCAGCCCTCCCTTTCTTAAACTCACGTTTTGACATTATGTATTTCCCCCGCGGGATGATACCAATTTCTCTTCTGTAATCTGTTTGTGTTTTCTCCGTGTGTTTGATGTTTGGCTTTTCTGCCGGAATTGTGCCCTTATATGGGGAATTAAGGGCGTTTACTTATGCAAATTACGAAATGAAGGGTGTTTACATATGCATATTGGGGAAATAAGGCTGTGTTTACGTGCAAATTATGATAGACACGCACACGCTAACCATTTGGCATTCAGCAACTTAAAAACAGCAGGTGGGAACAATTTGGCCGTTCAAGAACACGTCATGAATTTGAATGGACTCGTCTTAGGAAATCACTTAGGAAAAAGATAAGAGGAAAAGTTAGGAACTTATTGCTGAATGGGGCCCATTGTCGGCATATCTGCAAGGCCAACTAGTCTATTGAACATAATGATCTCCAACTCTTTAAAATATAAACTTCTCACTCATAATGCAAATGTATGCTTATAATTGCTGTTTCTGCCCGCGACTCATTCTGGCCTGCAGCTTGGAGACCTTCCGGGTCATGTCTACCGTCTCATGCCTCAGACTAGGGCCTTCTGCAAGATTCTATACTTTTCAAAGTAAAAGTAAAAGTCTCTTTCCCTCTTGTGGTTTTTTTTAACTAAACAGTAACTGCAATTATAAAAAACGAATAAATACTTAAAGAATATCTGTCTTGAAAATAAATACAAACTACATACGAATGAGTACTGTAAAAATAGAGTTGGGTTAGAGTAGGGTTAGGGTGTAGGCATAGTCTAATTACTACATCAAAAATTACAAGTGAGTTTAATACAGAAAAAGTGCACTTTTGTCTATAAACTGTCACTTGAAGTATGTTTTGGGCTCACAACAATTAGCGAACATTGTTATGCATACACTACGTGGTTAAAATAAAATATACAAACAGCCTATGAACATTTATTAATTGATTATCTTTGACAATTCAAATTACATTGCACTCCAATGACACTATGCAGCATTCTTCAGAGCTCTTTGCGTTTCTTAAAGCAACCTGCATATGCCACCTAATGCCAGCAACAAGCGCTGTTTAACCATAGTCACACTGTGGCTACATATGTACATACAGTATATTATGTAGGCCAAAATTGTTAATTATAACAATTGAAACCTGTCTAAATTGATTGCAACAAATTAACTTAAAGTCGAACAGCACATTTTTTGGGGTATGTTGCTTATAATTCACAATCCTTATGGAAGACAAGAACACATGTTTTTTTTAATGCATTCTAAATAGAAAATACATGCGATCAAAAGTCCGCTTACGATGGAGCCTATAGGAGTTATTCTATTCTGCCTATAAATGCTTAAAAAAACATCAAAACACCTCAATTACGGTTCTATATACATGCTGTAAGCATATATGTAATGAAGTAACAGGAACACTCACAATAACATGTAATATTTACGTATTTTACTCATTTTAAGCATACGCGAAGCATTAATATGAAAATATGCATCACAACGTTCGCATCACTGATTACTGCTCACTGCAGACTTCTTGAGAGCCAACAAACACATTAAAATATCACTCACTGTACAATGTTTTTGTATTTCCTATTTATTACTGTTTTTCTTAATACTTGCCGGGACCTAAGTCCAAATTTCGTACCGCATATGTGAAAATGTGTACGATAAAGCTCCTTGAATACTTGAATCCTTAAATGTCTGCTGTTATTAGGATGCCGACTGATAGAATCTTGTTATACCCCCGTTTAGACGAAGAATGTCTCATAATCTTCGCAAAGAAAAAGGGTTTGAACCAAGCGTCTTAGTCTTTCTCGTTTTTCTCGGGTATTATTTGGTTGTCAAAGTGTACCAACTTGTCGGATTACGTCCTCATCCTTCTACTATCTAGTTGAGAGGCATTATTTATGATCTACAATACACTTCCACAAGCTTTGAGGCGAGAAAGCAGCTCACCAGCTAACAATGTCAACATAGGCACACACGCTAGTGATCACGGCCCTGCTATAAATTATTCGTCTGTGTTATCGCTAATAATAACAATATCACAAATACTTATATTCAAGTCGTGAAATGTAAATGATTTTGGATGGTTATTTATTGGGTTGTATGGGTGGAATAGAGGACCTCCCATTGGCTCCGTTGTAAGCGGACTTCTATTTACACGTATTTACAAGCTAAAATGCTTTTAATAAAATACATCCGTCGTCCTGTCTATTATAATGATTGTGAATGATATGCAAAATTCCAAATGAAAGTGCAGTTTCCCTTTAACTCTGACTCCATCATAAAATGATTCACAATGTCTTCTTTTTGACCCTCTGAGCTTACTGTGGGACATGTCCAGACATTAGACGGGAATGCATGACACTGGAGGCTCCAGGCTGCTGCCGTACCCGATCGGGCCCATTGGCACATTTTCACTTTGGCCCTTGGAGGCAAAATGTTTGGGCACCACTGGCTTAAACAGTTTTGGTCCCAGAAACGACCCGTGCACTCTGCAAGATATGTGTTGGCATGCAGATGTGTGGTCTCTTAATCTAACAAAGTTCTTACTGTTTGGTAAGCTGCTTTTTACCAAGTTGAGAACCACATCAACAAAGTCATAGCATGTTGATTCAAATATTAATAATTCAGCGTATCAAATGCTTTTGTTAGATGCTGCAAATTGTTGGCGATCGATGACATCGGTCATAACTTTGTTAGTTTGATTTTCGATGTTGAGATGAGTCTGTGATTCTTATATTTCTTTTTCGACTTTATTTCATTACAGCGCTGCTCATGAATTTGACACTAAATTCCTTATTTGTGCTGCTCACCTGCTTAGTTTGAGCAAAACTTGTCAAATGCCAAATCCAAGTTTTCATATCCCTTGCAGTAAAAAAATAATAACATTCTAAAAATCCGTCAGGCTGAAAAGAAAATAGTGAAAAAGGAAGAAGTTACACCAACCTCACTGTTGCAACAACCCGTAATGCAAGTTTCCAAAGTGCTCACACTTAAGACAATATGCATGTATGTTAATTTCAAACAAACACAGGACTGAACCAATATTTGGGTTGGTCCAAGTGCCAAACACAAACCACTATTGAAACCACTCTATAATGTACACTTTCCACTGTCCCTTAGGGATCTTTGTTTTTCCCGTTGTTACCAGGGGGCCATCTGCTGTCATGGGATGCAGGACTACACAACTGCATGCGTATGCAGGTGAAACAACATTACATGATAGATGGAATCATTGGATGTGTTTTATTCATAGCAGAAGAGCTCAATTTGATTAAAGGTGTGCTTGTATGAATCTTACATAACTGACGCTTATTGTCTGTTTGATTTGACTTAATACATATTGTACTACACTCAATTGTAGTTTCAAATCCCCAAGTGTTCAGCCTGCCTATTGGGAATAAGACAGTCAGTCGGGCTCCTCCCAAGCCCACAGTACTCATATCATCGTAGTACAGCTGGGAGAAGCATTACATCAGCAGAAGAGACATGAGTGAACCATCAAATGAGATGTATCCACAAATGCAGATGAATGATGAAGAACAGCAAGAAGGAGGAAGGGTGCAGGAAGAGCACATCAACACTTATGGTGAAAGTGTGGATGAAGGTGATGCTGCAGACAAGGAGACGCAGGCAAAGGTGCAATCTGTCTTCCAGCAGGTACGGAGCCAGATCCGATCGCAAGTGGGCGTGAGGACTTCGAAGAGCAGCATAATGGAGCTAGTGAACCGACTCAAAGAGAGACAGTCTTTGGAGGAGGACGTGGGTGAGGAGAAGAACGAAGAAGGCAAGAGCAAGGATGGAGCGGATCCCAGAGAAAACGCTTTGCGTGCTATCTTTGAAAAGAAGTTAGAAGACACCAAAATGTCTCTAAGAGATGAATTTGAAAAGCAGCTTTCACAGGTGCGTAAAGAGATGCAGACCTACACGGACCGTGCCCTGAAAGAATTGGAATGCAAAATGCAGATGGCGACTCTCAAAGAACATGAAGGGAAAAGTCACGACAAGAAACAGAAGCCTCCAGCAACGACCCTGTCCAGGAGAGGGCGGGCTCTGACTCGGACGATGACCACCATCATCCCCAAGACATGTGCGTCTATCATTGTCGGCCCACGTGCCAGATCAGAGACTCTAACGTCTTCAAAAGGGGAAAACTCTCGAATTCTGCCGACAGGATCTGTGATTTCGTCAACAGGGAGCAAATCTTACCAGAATCGCAAGCCCCTCCCACCCGCTTGCCCTCCGTGGCACCAGAGCAAGACCATCAGGCCAAAACCTAAAGTAGGAGAAGGACTGGATAGCAGTCCATGGAAATAATAAGAAACAAACTACTGAAATAATGACCTGTTAATGTTATTGCATGCAAGTGTAACTATCTGCTTTGTGATCTAATATCAAGATCTACATTATTTTGTTAGCACTGGTAATGTCGTGCATGAAAAATCAATAAAAATCTACTAATTACATAAATGTGTTCCATTTTGTAATTCAGTTGATGAATTTTGGCGGATTAATTTGCATGAACAAAGTACAGTAATGCACTTAGGTGAGGGTTTTTTTTCATAGCGAATAAGTATTAGAAAGATGACGACCAATTTTTTATTTCAATACTTAATTGGACAATTAGAGGTTAAATGGTTTGGACATTCTGAAGTGTTTCTGAGAATAGCAAAGCCCATGGCAACAGATCTATTTGAGACAGATCTATCTTTTTGCAGTCGCTTAAAAATGTAAAAAGAAAAGAGAAAATAGAAAATGTGTCCAAGTGTGGAAATTTGCACACTGTTAATAATTGATTAATTCAGCCTTTTCCCAACAGCCCCGGGCAGATATTAATAACAAAAATATGGTAGCTTTTACAAGGCGCTGAAATTTAAATGAAGGATTAGGATAAGTTTAGATGAAGCTGGAGCAGCTGACTGTGGGTAAACATCTGACTACACTTTGGTATCAATAGACAAACTATCATTCACACTGATTGTCATTGAGATGGAATCAGTCCAATATAATATGAAAATAGGTTGTGTGAACCACTACATCAATGTTTCCCAATTTTAAAATACTGCGGGACAGTGGTTGGGAATCACTGTGCTAAATGACCCAACTGTAAACATATCAAACAAATGAAACAAAACATTCAAGGGTCATTCAAGATGTTAAGTATCTGGGAGTTGTGCTGGATTCACAATTATCTTTTAAGCAGCATGTTAAAAACCAGTGAATTAAATCAAATATAACATAAAATTTCATATATATATAAAATAATTTAACAACGAACTTCGCACAATTGTATTTTAATTCCATGATTGTGCCACATTTAAATTACTGTATCACAAGCTGAACACTGACAAAAAATTCACACTAAAACTGGTGGAAGTTATTTATAAAAAAGCATTAAAAGGCCCATCATGTATCACCATTCCAGAATACTAGGGAAATACAATCTCCTCAATAAGGAACAATTTATTAAGTATGCTAATTCAGTTCTTGTATATAACATTCCTAATGACCTAGCACCACCTACTCTCAAAAACTTTGTAAAGAGGAAGGCCAACAGGTCTATAAGTGGGCCCCTGAAGAGTACACCTTGCCAAGGCTCTTACAGTTAAAAAAAAATGGAGACCTGCAACCAGTCCTGCAAATGGACTACTTTTAGGGTCATTTCAGGGGCATGTCCCGAGTCAACATTTTATTGGAATCTCTCAAAAAGTGTGACAACAATCACTTTCTCTAACAACGGTGAGGTTTTACTTTCCCAGTGTGACGTGATTACCACTGACCTAACTCCCACTAATGGTGTAAAGCCTGTCCACATCTATCCAAATATGCTGTGACAAACAACATAAGGATTTGCCTCATGCCTCAAGTATATTACGCAAAAACAATACCATGTTTTCTTTAAGGTAAATTTATAGGTCACAGTTTTTTACCGTAAAATATACGTTTATTGTTTTTATGGTGTATTACCGTACTTTAAACGGAAAATGGTACCACAGTTTTTTTTAGGTAAAAGTCTAGCTACTAGCTGCCAGTTTTTTTTTACCGTATAATATACGATTGTTGTTTTTACAGGCCCTAAATCCAGGCGTCCTACCATTTTAAACAATTTTAGACCAAAAGCCCTTTACGTCACTGCCAATAAAACCCCTTGACTGGTGCAATCAGAACTTTTAAAAAACATTAAGTATGATCCAATGCAGTTTGCTTGGCCTAAGAGAGGAGTGGAGGACACTACACTCCCTCTGCTTAATTTGCTTTTTAAACACCTGGAGGGAAATGGGTGTGATGCCTGGCTTTTATTCATTGACTTTTCATCTGCTTTTATTATGATTCTACCTCACATTTTAAATCATCATTTTTAGGACACTTTAACTTAAGTAATAACCTTACGGGCTGGATTTTAAAGAAACAGAGCACACATATGTGTCAGAGCACTTTTAAAAATCTGACTGTTTTAAAGTGTGCAGAAGACACAGTAATTGTCAGTCTCCTTCAGGGCAATGAGAACAAACATTATTAATGACTTTATCAAATGGTGTGAAGGTTCATATCTACAAGTGAACAGTTCCAAAACCAAATATGATTATTGATTATAGAAAGCAGGCAGGAATTACATATGAGGGCTCCATTATTAAGGGACAAACCGTCAAATGTGTGCAATTTTATTGGGACCGTTATTGACAGTATTTAGAATTTTAAGGATAACTGTGATGCAGTATGCAAAAGGGGTCACCAGTGTCTTAACTGTTTAAAGGAAAATGTCCTTCTTTCATGTTGATGAAACCATGACGATTTTGCTTTATAGTGCTTTTATTGAATCGGCTTTATCTTTTTGTCTGGTGTCAAGGTTTGGAGTTCTGCCCCTGAAGGACGGAAACAGACTAAGCCCCAGCTGAGTTTGGAGTCCAGGCAGGTACAATGGAATGCCAACTCGATTACAGCAGAAGTCTCTCACCCTCTTTATGGTGAGTTCTAGCTCCTACCGTCTGGTTGGTGGCTTAGGGCAGTGGTTCTCAACCTTTTTTCAGTGATGTACCCCCTGTGAACATTTTTTTAATTGAAGTACCCCGTAATCAGAGCAAAGTATTTTTGGTTGAAAAAAAGAGATAAAGAAGTAAAATACAGCACTATGTCATCAGCTTCTGATTTATTAAATTGTAAAACAGCGCAAAATATTGCTCATTTGTAGTGGTCTTTCTTGAACTAATTGGAAAAAAAGATATAAAAATAACTAAAAACTTGTTGAAAAATAAACAAGTGATTCAATTATAAATAAAGATTTCTACACATAGAAGTAATCAACTTAAAGTGCCCTTTTTGGGGATTGTAATAGAGATCCATCTGGATTCATGAACTTCATTCTCAACATTTCTTCACAAAAAAAGAAATCTTTAACATCAATATTTATGGAACATGTCCACATGTCTCAGCTGCATTACTGCTACGCTTTAACCAAGCCTCCATTGTTTTCTACATGGATAGTTGATTGACAGTTGGTGCCGTGTGGCACCGCCTGGTAGGGTCAAACCATCATGGCATGGGGGAAACTCTGGCTTTATGGTAATGAATGGAATAGCCTACTTGATTATATGTTCAGATTATGAACTTACATTCATATTTTGTCGAAGTATTATTCAATAAATATATTTATAAAGGATTTTTGAATTGTTGCTATTTTTAGAATATTAAAAAAAAATCTCACGTACCCCTTGGCATACCTTCAAGTACCCCCAGGGGTACACATACCCCCATTTGAGAACCACTGGCTTAGGGTACCAAGATGCAAAACATCTCAGGATAGGAACAGCTATTCTTTTAAACAAATTATAGCTATATTGCACATATTTATTTATTCATGCTCATTTTATCTTACTGTTTTATCCTAATGTGACTTAATTTCTTATTTTCCCGGTCCTAGTCCCAGGCAGCCTGTTGAGTACTTTGTTATGTTGTGATTTGTTTCGTTTTAATACTTTAAAAAAATGTATTGTTTTAATGTATAGATATCTTTCTCCACAACAAATCTACCTTTGGGTACAAATAAAGTCACCTTGAGCCTTGAACCTCACAGATTATTACCGTGGAGCCAAAAACGGTACCACAATTGTTGTTTTTAAGGTAAAATGGTGACTAAGCTGACAGTTAGTTTTTTTACTATAAAATATATGTTTGTTATTTTTACGGCGTTTTACTGTTAATGGAAAAATGGCACCACAGTTTTTTAAGGTAACATTATTATACTGAGCTGCCTTTTTTTTTTTACTGTAAAATATACAGTTTTTATGGTATATTGCTGTGAATTCTTCCAATTTTGGTAATTAGTGAAGTGAATTATATCTATTTAGCGCTTTTTCTCTAGTGACTCAAAGTGCTTATCTACATTTAAGCAACATTTGGGCAGCGTGGCTCGGTTGGTGCCAGCAACTTGAGGGTTCCAGGTTCGATCCCCGCTTCCGCCATCCTTGTCACTGCCGTTGTGTCCTTGGGCAAGACACTTTACCCACCTGCTCTCAGTGCCACCCACACAGGTTTAAATGCAGCTTAAATATGTAGATAATGGGTTTCATTATGTAAAGCGCTTTGAGTCTCGAGAGAAAAGCGCTATATAAATATATACAGATATTTAAATCTTTATTTTTTATTTTGAAAATGTTTGGAATGGATTGATAATATTTGTTATATTATTGTAAAGCATTAAAATTGCAAGATATGCAACTGCATGCGCTACATGTATTTTTTTTCAAAATTGAAAGAAGGAATACATTTAGGAAGAATAGATTAAGTACTTTATTGGCGCACATAATTTCCATGATGTGCCAGGCCAGATCTGACACCTGTTCATTAGGCAATAAAAGGTCATTATATGAAAAAAAAAAAAAAAGAAAAAAAAAAAGGTTTAAGTCATAGCTGTAGGGAAGAAGTCTCTGTTTACTGACTCAGTTATCTATCCTAAATTGTAACCTGCAATTGAGTATTCTATTATTTATCAATGACAATTTTCTTTTTGGTCTGAAATTCATTTTCCCAATGTTGATGTAGTTCTACTGTCTTGCCAACAGAGGGCAGCAAACCATTGGCAGTGGTATGTCCATTCACTGAAAGTAGACCTTCACCTTTTTCCACAGTTAAACATGAGATGGATGGACTCTGCTTTCTTTTTTTTTCTTGTTAAACAATACCATTACTTTCAACCTGCAACATTCTTCGGTGTAAATGTTCCTCACTATCCCCAAATATATTGTATAAGACCCTTAATATGACATTTGAATCACAACATGTATCTGCCAATGCATGAGGGGGTCATAATACATCCCTTTAAGGCTCAGCTTGTGCTGCAAAATTAATCCAGCTTTATTAACCTCTGGTGATTTAGCATGGAGACCTGAGCACCTGAGTGCACCAGCCAGCAGCTGAACTGGCTCCAGGGCCAGCTATAGTGACAGATGCTGCATTTAGGCCTGGAGCAGGAGAGGCTCACAATGGGCTGGATAGAGAAGCGCGTGAAGAGGATCTTTGTGTCCTAAGGGCTGATGAGCCCCGAGAGCAACCGTATCCGGAAGGGATGCAAGGGCAGCACATTCAGGTCTGGCCAAGCCGTCGCTGTCTTCGGAAGCAGCATCTCTGGCCTAAATGATAACCAGGAGCTTTGCTCATTACCATGCAGCACCTCTCTGGCCTCTCCTTCATACAGATGGCGGAACATTTGGCCTAAACAATATAATTACAACATTATGCATTTATTATGATATTATGATTCTGTTATGTGCAATCACATGTGCCTCGGTTTTCGTTTCAAAAAGTCCGAAACATAGCTGTTATCCCCACCAAAAATAATGTAAATCTGATTAATTTGTTCGACACACAAAATTATAAACACAAAACATATTTTCTAGAGAATAATTATAGATTTGCATGCAGAAAATACAAAATACATATAAACCACAATTGAACATTTTAGTTAAGTTCACCAATTTATATCGAACACAACGAACCATCTACGCCAGGAATCTCAAACTGTAGTACGTGTACTACTAGTGGTACGTGGGCGCCATTGAGTGGTACGCCAAAGATTTGAGTCATTATTTAAGCACAATGTTTTATTATCTTATATTCAAACACAGTGTTACTGTTCAAACTATGTAATGTTACAGTGGCCAAACATATAAAATACACTTGTTAAATACAATTTCTGCCTTTGTTTTTAATTAATACTTTGGTCTACTACGCAACTGGGTTTTAATCTTGGTCATTATGATGATACTTGGAGAGCCAAGTGTTTTTGAGGTGGTAATTGGTAAAAAAAAAAAATAATTTGAGACCCACTGATCTACACAATCAGGAGAGGAAAGGGGAGAGCCAAGGGAACGCCACATTCGTATTTTGCTGCAAGTTATTTTTTTGAAATTAATAGTGTTTCTCACCCTCTTTATCCAAGTGATGCCACTCGCAACTTTCTTTGGCCCTGTGGTGGAATGTTTTGCTGTCACGCTCAGTAAAAGGAGCACAGAAAGTGAGCCACCAACATATGGGATTGTTCATTTAGGGCACACGGTTGCAGGCAAATGTTTGGCCGTACAAAATATGGTACATCCATCCATTTTCTACCGCTTGTCCCTTTTTTTGGGGGGTCGCGGGGGGTGCTGGAGCCTATCGCAGCTGCATTCGGGTGGAAGGCGGGGTTCACCCTGGACAAGTCGCCACCTCATCGCAGGGCCAACACAGATAGACAGACAACATTCACACTCACATTTACATATACAAAAAACAAATTGGCATGTCTTACTGTATATTTGTTTATCTTTTAAAAAAAACCAAGACAGTCTAGTTAGACTCTAGTCCAGATGTATCCAACTCAAAGCCCGGGGGACATTGTATGTGGGCCGCAAACGCCTTGAAATATTACTGTATGTGAAAGTATGTTTGTAAATATTTATATAGCGCTTTTCTCCAGAAACTCAAAGTGCTTTACATATTGAAATCAAATTTTTTAAAAGCTACATTTAAACCAGTGTGGGTGACACTGGGAGCAGGTGGGTAAAGTGTCCTTCCCAAGCAGTGACTAGGATGGCGGAATCGGGAATCGAACCTGGAACCCCTGGGTCGCTGGCATGGCCACTCTACCAACCGAGCCACGTTGCCGCATTTGCGCAAATAAAGTACTTAATCTATTCTTACTAAACGTATTACCAGTTTGACGGGAAAAAATACATGTATTGCATGCAATTGCATTCCTTTCCAACTTTAACATTATCGAATAATGCAACATATACATTGCAAACAATATATAGTTAAAAAAAGTATATATATATATATATATATATATATATATATATATATATATATATATATATATATATATATATATATATATATATATATATATATATATATATATATATATATATATATATATATATATATCTGCTTGACTTATGATTTCAAAGCAAGTTATCCATCAAATTGTACGCTGTAAAAATTACTAGATTTTATGGTCAAGTTTGGCAGAGGTTTTTACAGCATATAACTGTAAATGGAAAAACAGAACCACTGTTTTTTTACGGTACAATTCTGGCAACTGATTGTCAAGACTACATTGTCCCTAGTGTGTGATTGTGAGTGTGAATGTTGTCTGTCTATATGTGTTGGCCCTGCGATGAGGTGGCGACTTGTTCAGGGTGTACCCCGCCTTCCGCCCGAATGCAGCTAGGATAAGCTCCAGCACCCCCCGCATCCCAGAGAGGGACAAGCGGTAGGAAATGGATGGATGGATGCAATTCTGGCAACTGAGCTGCCAGTTTTTTTACCTACTCAGTGGCCTAGTGGTTAGAGTGTCCGCCCTGAGATCGGTAGGTTGTGAGTTCAAACCCCGGCCGAGTCATACCAAAGACTATAAAAATGGGACCTATTACCTCCTTGCTTGGCACTCAGTATCAAGGGTTGGAATTGGGGGTTAAATCACAAAAAATTATTCCCGGGCGCGGCACCGCTGCTGCCCACTTCTCCCCTCACCTCCCAAGGGGTGATAAAGGGTGATGGGTCAAATGCAGAGGACAAATTTCACCACACCTAGTGTGTGTGACAATCATTGGTACTTTAACTTTAATAACAAAAATAATGGTGCTGTTTTTTTCATTTACAGTGATACACTGTAAAACCAACACACTTAGATTTTACAGTAAAAAAAACTGGCAGCTCAGTTGTCAGACATTTAAAAACATACATATAAAAACAGTGATGCTTTGTATCCATTTACAGTAATATGCTGTAAACAACAATTTTTACCGTAAAATTCAAGTGAATGAGCAAAATCTACAGATTTTTACAATGTAAAACATTTGTGTAAAAATATAATTAGTGACATTTTTGTACATTTAGATTTATATATATATTCAGTTTTAGAAGCGTCCCTCTGAGTGCAGCCATAACTATGATGTGGCCCTCAATACACCCCGGTTCGAGTCCACCAGCTCATAGTAGATTCTTCTTCTACTCCAAGGAATCTGGTGTAATCTTTTACTGTAATATTTCCATCCATGCCTAATGTTCCCACCTAAAGTTGCTAAGTCTCATCCAAGATGATGAATCTTTTAGGAAGAAAATTCAAAAATCAGAACAACCAACCAACCAACCAACCAACCAACCAACCAACCGTTTGTAGCCCTTCTTGAGTTGTCAAGTTCTAACAAATGATCCTAGTGGGTGGGGGATATTCCAAACTGTATATTTAGTTACGTATTTGTCATACATTACGTTGGTCTAATGTAGAGCCGGGTGGAGTGATACTTACCCTGAATGACAATGATAGGAGGGGACGACTTAGATTATTTAGTCTGAATTCCTGCTCACAAAAAGCTAACTTACCATTAAAACTGATGCTAATGCTTCACTTTCCTCGGCTTTTCTGGAAACCTAAACAGTTTTCATGGGCGTGTTGATTTCTGGGATCCTTGAGTAGATATGCAAGCAATTTGCGGCCATCGAATGGGAAGAAGGGAGGTGGTTTGTGTATTGGTGCACCCGTGGGAAGACTGTTTTTTAAGGCACATTTAGACGTGTACCGTAACCCTGTTATTGAAGCCATTTGGCTTTGGTTTCAAAGATGTCAAGGATAGCAGTCAGCGCTATTAATTGATACAATCAACATAAGGGAAAGATGTGTGTAGATAAATGATGGTGCTTTTAAGGTCAACAGGCAAGCTTTGCAAAATGATGGGAATATGCACATGCCTTACATACTGTACAGTACAGTACAGCCAACTGTTCAACACAAATTGGCATCACTAAGAGTCTGATCTACTAAAATCCAAATACCATGTGCTAAACAGTGTGTTATCTATAAAATAGCGTGGATCACATCCGGAAAGTATTCACAGCGTTTCACTTTTTCCACATTTTGTTATGTTACAGCCTTATTCCAAAATGGAATACATTCATTTTGTCCATACAATTCTACAGACAATACCCCATAAAGACACAGTGAAAGTTTTTGTTTTTTTTCAAATTAAATTGCAAAAAATTTATAAATTCATTAAAAATAAAAAAATCTAAAATCACATGTTTGTAAGTATTTACAGCATTTGCTGAATACTTTGTTGATGTACCCTTGGCAGCAATTACAGCCTCAAGTCTTTTTGATGACGATCCGATCATTCTTCGTTGCAGCACCTCTCAAGCTCCATTAGGTTGGAGGAGAAGCTTTGGTTTTTATCCGGGATGCCTCAGCACATTGCTGTTTTCATCTTTCTCACTATCCTGTCCAGTCTCCTGCATCCCCACAGCATGATGCTGCCACCACCATGCCTCACTGTAGGGACGGTATTGGCCTGGTAATGAGTGGTGCCGGGTTTTCTCCAAACATGACGCCTGGCATTCACGCCAAACATTTCAATCTTTGTCTCATTAGACCAGATAATTTTGGTTCTCGTGCTCTGAGAGTCTTTTGATGCATTTTGGCAAACTTTCCTTAAAATTTGCTTCCGTCTGGCTACTTTACCATACAGGCCTGATTGGTGGTTTGCCCTTCTGTGAGGTTCTCCTCTCTCCACAGAGGAGTAGCTCTGACAAAGTGACCTGTGGGTTTTTGGTCAGCTCTCTGACTAGACTAAGATGAATGCAGCAATGTACAAAGACATCCTGGATGAAAACCAACGCTTCCCATTGAATCTTATGTAGTGCAGTAAATACTTTCAGGATGCACTGTATTAGTGGCCGTGTTGCATGCATCCATCCATCCATCCATTTTCTACCGCTTATTCCCTTCGGGATCGCGGGGGGGGGGGGGGGGGGGGGGCGCTGGAGCCTATCTCAGCTACAATCGGGCGGAAGGCGGGGTACATCCTGGACAAGTCGCCACCTCATCGCAGGTGTTGCATGCAATTTACTAATATTGCACGTGCAATTAATAACTGGGGCAGACCACCTTATTCGAAAAAAGTTTATGAGGTTTTTGCGTGTACTATGCAGCTTTACCACAAAGTCGAAGACACTCTGTCATTTAATGCAGTGGTCCCCAACCACCGGGCCGCGGCCCGGTACTGGTCCGTGGATCGATTGGTACCGGGCCGCACAAGAAATAAAAAATAATAAAATAAAAATTAAAAAAATGTTTTTTTTGTTTTTGTTTTTTTTATTAAATCAACATAAAAAACACAAGATACACTTACAATTAGTGCACCAACCCAAAAAACCTCCCTCCCCCATTTACACTCATTCACACTCATTCGCACAAAAGTGCTGTTTCTTTCTGTTATTAATATTTCTGGTTCCTACATTATATATCAATATAAATCAATACAGTCTGCAGGAATACAGTCCGTAAGCACACATGATTGTATTTTTAATGACAAAAAAAATAAATAAATACAATTTTATTTTTTAAGACATGTACCACTTTTTTTAGAAGCAGTCCTGCGGTGCATCCATGTGCTCATGGAGAGATGCTGCACTTAATGCGCTCAATACGCCAAAAAAATGCTTACTCTAAAATGTTTTTCATATAGAAAAAATATGTTAAAAATATATATTCTATGTGAAGAATGTTTGCCTATAAAAAAAAACACTATAGGACCCAAAATGAATTTGTTTTGATCAGCCCCTAACCTCATCCAGCAGCTGTACAATTATAAAAGGAAAATGCTGACTAGACAATGTTTAATTTTGTTTTCTGACGGTCCAAATAGCTAGACACACACCTAGGACGGAGGACGTCTGTCTCTGTAGTGCAATCACCACTTTTCTCACAGCCATGTATGCAACTGTAATAAAAATATAATACAAATAATTGTGTATTGATAAATACACATTCAATAGTAATAGTGGCAGATATATTTAAAACATATTGAAGCAGTACAGCATGTGAAGTATGCATGCATCTATAGAGTTATAGTTGTGCCTTAATTCTGAGGTGGCAAAGGCAGATTTTAAGCACAGAAAAATAGTATTTGCAAGCACATACATTATATTTTGAAGGGAAACAAACATTTAAACAATTGTATTTTTGCTTGAGTTACATTTGTCTCATAATATAATGAATGTGGTTGCAAAATATAGTTTTATGTGCTCAAAATGTGCCTTTTACCTCCAAATCCGGGCATAAATATAACTCCAAACTCCATATTTACCCGTTATCCACAGATAACGACTACCATTTGAAAACAGGCAGAGAATTCAGTCAATAAAGCATGTGTGCTTTTAAACATAAACATATACATATACATATTAGACCTATACATACGTTGAAACTGAGGAAAATTGCAATCATGGCCGCTTTAGGAAGAAGGGGCTTGGTTATGACTGATGGAAAATGTTATATTGCTAGGGTCTGCATCAGGATGGGAGTGCTTGTTTTGGTGGATCAGATGCTTATTGTCTAGACTGCCACTGTACCCCCTCTTTTCAGACCCCCTACCCAGACGCTTTATGTTATTAACTGTACATTGTGAGTCTTAATCCCTCGGACAGTTACTCATAACAAGCGTCAATCCCCTCGCTGAGCAGGAGCAGCCTCGATAATTCTCATCTGGCAAAACAACACCTCATGACAAACTGGTCTATTTTAACATCCTTTAAGATGGTCAAAACCAAATGGTAATAGTTTATTTTATTTGAGCATTCATAACAACTTCAAGGGTTTCATCAATCAACATGTCCGAAAAGGAGTAGAAAGAAGCAGAGCTCATTTAATCCTACCCCTTCTCTGAGTCACCACAATAACTAATCATTTGTTTACTTCCTGGGTTCAATATGTACTAGTTTACAATGATAGTAGAGTTAATAGTTTGTAGCATTTACAATAATATAAGTACATCAACAAATGAAAGACTAAGAGTTGACAGAAACGTTGTTCTGTAATAGATGAGTACAGAATGTGTGATATAACTTTAACATAATTAATGATACAAGAATGAAGATTAGATACACAAGTAACATTACCTTGAACAATGTATATACCTGAGCAATAAACATATACATATCATACATCATGTATTTTGGTAAAGTTTTATTTCGAGTCAAGGATGTTTTTGTCAAACTATGTCTTTGATTTATTCATTCATTATTATTATTTGTATTAGCTTCCATGTGTTCTGTCCTGAACAAAATGCGTCACATTGTCTGCAAATAGTATTAACTGTAAGTTAACATTATTAACTAGATCCACTCGACATCTGCGGTCCCCTCCAAGGTTTCTCGTTGTTCCCATTGGGTTGAGTTTTTTCTTGCCTTTATGTGGGATCTGAGCCGAGAATATCATTGTGGCTTGTGCAGCCCTTTGAGACACTTGTGATTAAGGGCTATATAAATAAACTTTGATTGATTGATTGACTTTGATTGATTGAAGTATTTTGTACCTTTACAATTGTTGTTTGTATAGACTCTAGAGATTGAACAATCTTGGTCTCAGTATAGGTCCCTATGGCACACCGCAAGAAAGATTTAGGACTGTATTTATCACTAATAATAAAAGCCAATATGATGGCTCCAGCCTGTGGAACAACCTGCCAAGGAGCCTCAGGACTCCAGAGGCCGTTGATATTCTTTTTTTTAAGAAAAAAAGGTTAGCTGCAAACCTTTTTAATCAGAATTGTTACTGAACATTTTAAACTCTTCTGAGGTTCTTAATTTGTATTCTGTAATTTTCAATTTTATTTATTGCTATTATTACTACTATTTTTCTCAGTATTTTATATTTGTATTTAATTCATCATCTGTATTTTATTTTCAAATATATTTTCAAATATTTTTTATAGTATTTTTTGAGATGGCATTACTTTGTTAGTTATTCTCCAGTGTGGATGCTTCAAAGGTGGCATTTTTTCCCCCAATCCATGTTTTGTTATTGTCAATAGTACTGTGTGTGCGTGCGTGCTTGCGTGGGTCTTCTTTTCTTCTTGTTTTTTTCTTACTGGCGTAAAGCACTTTGTGTTGTCACTTGCCTGTGAATGAAAAGTGCTGTATAAATATAGTTTGATTGATGATAAACTGGAAAATGAATGATTTTCCATCAAGAAAGTGATTTCACTGAATAGTGAGTAAAATGGTAAAAATAAAGGGTTTAATGAAACTTAACACTATATAAACTAAATTTCAACTGTTTACTCAGTAAGTAGTTGTGTGCAAATGTGTATTTTGTGCGTGTGTGTGTGTGCATGTGTGTGTGTGTTCTGACAACAGGTGGATGGACGCTACTGAGAAAGTCGGGTTAGTGTTGACAGCATGCGGAATGTATCAGATCTTGGTGTCCATATGCATATTAACACACACACACACACACACACACACACACACACACACACACACACACACACACACACACACACACACACACACACACACACACACACACACACACACACACACACACACACACACACACACACACACACACACTGTGCATTTGGCACTGCTTGGGTGGGATAGACCAGCAGGGAGATGTGAGAGGCAAACACTTGTGTTTTGGTGACACTGTTCACAAGGCCCATTTGGGCTGCGACAGCTCCCATGACGGCAACAGGAGCAAGCACCTGTGTGTGTTTGTTCAGTCCAGCTCTCACAAACTGACCTCCGCCTCCTCTGCTGCGCTTCAAAAAACTATTAACAAGGCATTAGCTGCACCGCTGCTGGCGCAAATGTGAAGTGTTCATCACATGACTTCCATAACAGCAACATTGCTTCATACACATTCTCCCGGCTCAAGCTAAAGCAAACTTTCTAGACACATGAAAATGTGACAGGCAGCAAGTTTGTATTCATACAGTGCATTCGAAAAGTATTCACAGTGTTTTACTTTTTCACATTTTGTTATGTTACAGCCCTGTTCCAAAATGGAATACATTCCTTTTTGTCCTCAAACCTCTATAGACAATACCTCCTAATGACAATGTCAACATTATTTTTTAATTTACTAAGTTTATTAAAAATTTAAAAATCACTTGTACATAAATATTCAAAACATTTGCTCAATACTTTGTTGAATCACCTTTGGCAGAAATTTCATGCTCAATGTGACGATCGGGTTGCATGGTAATGGGGGGGGGGGGGGGTCATTCTCCCAAGATGCAGACGGACTCCGGACACAGCGTGCAGGTACAAAATTATTTATTTTACCAATAAATCAGGCAGGAACAAACAAAAGTGTGCTCATAGCACAGGAAGCAAAGCTTAAGGAGGCTAGCGCGGGAGCTAGCATACAAGAACAGGAAAAAACCGTCGTCAACTGTTGCGTGGAGCAAATTAGGAAGCCAGACTGACTGACTGGAAAAGGCAGCACTAAATAGCTCTCTGATTAGTGCTTGCCAGCAGGTGAGCGTGCCAAACACTAACCAGAGGCAGGTGAAACCAATAAGCACCCGTGGTAACTGAAAAACACAAACCCAGGGGTGCAGAAAACAGAACTGAGGAAGTCAAAACATGATCCGGGCTACAAGTCTTTTTGAATACGATGCCACAAACTTGGCACACCTATCTTTGGGCAGTTTCACCCATCCCTCTTTGCAGCACCTCTTAAGCTCCATCAGGTTGGATGGGAAGCGTTTGTTTTCATTCAGGATGTCTCTTTACATTGCTGCATTCATCTTTCTCTCTATCCTGACTAGTCTCCCAGTTTCTGCCGCTGAAAAACATCTCCACAGTATGATGCTGCCACCTCCATTCTTCACTGTAGGGATGGTATTGGCCTGGTAGTGAGTGGTGCTTGGTTTTCTCCAAACACGATGCCTGGCATTCACGCCAAAGAGTTCTATCTTTTGAAAGCTTTACCTTTTGGCTTAGCTCTTTCTTCACCACAACGGGCCGATACAGAGTCCGCATCACTGTAGACGCTGCACCGATCCGCCTGTCGATCTCACGATCCACTCTTTCCTCACTCGTGAACCGAGTACCTCAAGTACCTTGTAAATCGAGGTACTTGAGCTCCTCCACTTGGGGCAGGATGTCCTCCCCAACATGGAGATGGCACTCCACCCTTTCAGAGCGAGAACCATGGACTTGGACTTGTAAGTGATGATTTTCAACCCCAGTCGCTTCACACTCAGCTGCGAATCAATCCAGTGAGAGCTGAAGATCCTGGTCAGATGAAGCCAGCAGAACCACATCATCTGCAAAAAGCAGAGACCTAATCCTGCAGCCACCAACCCAGATCCCCTTAACGCCCTGACTGCGCCTAGAATTTCTGTCCATAAAAGTTGTGAACAGAATCGGTAACAAAGGGCAGCCATAGCGGAGTCCAACCCTCACTGGAAACTGGTTCGATTTACCGCCGACAATGCGGACCAAGCTCTGAGACTGATCATACAGGGAGCGGATCGCCACAATCAGGCGTTCCGATACCCCATACTCTCTGAGCACTCTCCACACGACTCCCCGAGGGACATGGTCGAATGTCTTCTCCAAGTCCACCAAACACATGTAGACTGTTTGGGAAAACCCTCAAGGACCCTCCCGAGAGTACAGAATTGGTCCACCAAGACGAAACGACACTGCTCTTCCTAAATCCGAGGTTAGATTCCTGAATAGACCTTACCAGGAAGGCTGAGGAGTGTGATCCCAAGATAATCCCTCCGGTTCCCCTTTTTAAATAGAGGAACCATCCCTGTCTGCCAATCCATATGCACCGCCTCCGATGTCCATGCAATGCTGCAGAGTCTTGTCATCCACGACAGCTCCACAGCATCCAGAGCCATAAGGAATCTTATCCACCCCCGAGGCCATGCCACCGTGGAGCTTCTTAACTACCTAGGCAACCTCAGCCCCAGATATAGAAGAGCCCACCGCGGAGTCCCCAGGCACTGCTTCCTCATTGGAAGATGTGTAGGTAGGATATCCAGCGCCTCCCTTGTAACATGTTCGAAGTTCTCCGGATGTGTGAATTGAAACTTTCTCTGACGATAGACTCTGCTGAACATTCCCAGCAGACTCTCACAATGCGTTTAGGCCTGCCAGGTCTCTGCGGCATACTCCCCCACCATCGGAGCCGACTCACCACCAGGTGGTGATCGGTTGAAAGCGCCGCCCCTTTCTTCACCCGAGTGTCCAAAAAATGAGACCGCAAATCCAATGATACAACCACAAAGTCGATCATCGAACTGTGGCCTAGGGTGTCCTAGTGCCAAGTGCACATATGGACACCCTTATGTTTGAACATGATGTTTGTTATGGACAATTTGTGACGTTCACAAAAGTCCAATAACAAAACACCACTCACGCCTGACCAGGTCTCACTGTCTTTGCCAACGTGAGCGTTGAAGTCTCCCGGTAAAAGAAGGGAATCGCGAGAGGGAGAACTCTCCAGTACTCCCTCTAGGGACTCCAAAAAGTGCAGGTACTCTGAACTGTTGTTTGGTGCGTAAGCACAAACAACGGTTAGAACCCGTCCCCCGACCCGGAGGCGGAAGAAAACTACCCTTTCGTCTACTCGGTTAAACTCCAACATGCAGGCTCCAAACCGCGGGGCAACGAGTATTTCCACCCCCGTTCGTTGCCTCTCACTACTGGCAACGCCATAGTGGAATAGAGTATAGCCCCTATTGAGAGGTCTGGTTCCAGGGCCAAAGTGAGACAGACTAGATTCAGCCGGAACTTCAGTACCTCGCGCACCAGCTCAGGCTCTCTTACCCTCAGCGAGGTGACATTCCACGTCCTAAGAGCAAGTTTCTGTAGCCGAGGATCGGACCGCCAAGGGCCCTGCTTCCGACTGCTGCCCAGCTCACAGAGCACCCGACTTCTATGCCCCCTCCTATCGGTGGTGAGCCCATTGGAGGGGGGACCCACGTTGCCTCCCCACCAGGCGCTCACCATCGAGCCCCACCTCCATGCCTGGCTCTAGAGGGGCGTCCGAGCGAGGGAAACCTTGGTCCTCGATTTTTTTGTATGCGTTTCTGATGAAATTTTTTTCCTCCACTTTTCATACAATTCACTTCTTTCCTGAACCTTTGGAATGGATTACTAACAGTGTGACGTGGCGCAAAGTAGCTGTTGGTGTGAACCGAGAATGCAGAGAAGGCAAGCGACGTGCAGGCAGAAGGTAGTTTAATCAAGTATCAGGCAGAAGAGAAGTAACAGAACAACACTATGGCATACACTAGTTAATGAACCAGCACTGAAATAGAGAACAAAGTAGAAATAAACAAAACTATGTGGAAGAGGTGTGCAGGTAGGACAAGGAACAGAAAGTAAAGGTACAGCAAAACACAGAAACCAAACAGGAAAGACTATCAGAACAAGAGCACCAGGACAGGAAAGGATATACCAAACAAATGATATAGTCGGGGGAGCACAGTGATAGTAAAAAAAAAGTCCTGCAATCACTAACTAAACTAACAGGAAAAACCAGCAGCAGTGTTCACACAAACTCTTGGCAGAAGTAATGAAACCCAGGGCACCACTGTAATAATGTCATCTTATTAAGTAACACTGAGGAAAAGTCCCAAGTGGATGCAATACTGTACTAAGGCTGAAACGACGCGTCGACATAGTCGACGTCATCGGTTACGTAAATACGTCGACGCCGTTTTTGTGCGTCGACGCGTCGCATAATGACGTCACATTACCGTCATGGCGAAGCGCAAAGCAGACGATCAAAGAAGACGATGCGAGCGGTGCGAGCGAGGGGGGAAAAGCATGCCAAAAGTGGTCAAAAGTGTGGGAGTATTTCAATAAACGGCCTAATAATGTTGTTGTATGCACACTGTGTCGAGCGGAAATGGCCTATCATAGCAGCACAACGGCTATGAACGAACATTTGAAAAGAAAACCATCAACTAGTCAATCGTCCGCGCGAGCATACGTTGTCATCATTACACAAAAACATGAATGTGTCATTTGTATCTGCTAGGGGTGTAACGGTACGTGTTTTGTATTGAACCGTTTCGGTACGGGGCTTTCGGTTCGGTACGGGGGTGTACCGAACGAGTTTCTAAGCTAAAGTCTTAACAAGCTGCTTTGCTCCGTCTGCCTCTGTCTCAGCACGCAGCATTGTCCCACCCACACAACCATCTGATTGGTACACACGCAGCATTGTCCCACCCACACAACCATCTGATTGGTACACACGAAGCATTATCAGCCAATCAGCAGTGCGTATTCAGAGCGCATGTAGTCAGCGCTTCAGGGTGGAGCAGATAGGTGTTTAGCAGGTGAGCATCAGGCAGCGGACTCTCCCCAAATGATAATAAACACCTCCCAGTCAACTACTAGTAACATCACTATGAGCCCGTTGACCTTCTAGAAACTTAAACTGCAGCTCAGCTCACTCGCAATCCTGGCTTGAGGTGAAGGCTAATTAGCTCTCAGTTCCAGCCACATCGACCCCTTCTGAGCGCCTATTTTCAGCTGCTGGGAATATTGTAAACAAGAAAAGAACCAAAGCATGTAGACATGCTAACCTTTCTTCATTACAACTGTTAGTCACTCACTGGAATGAGTAGAATTGGTTATTGTGTACTGTGTTGGACTGGATGTTTATTTTGCACATTTTAAAAGCAATACTTAATGTTTACAGTGCTCCAGAATATTTATATTGGCACTTTTTTGTATTGGATGTTTATCTTTATTTTTGCACATTTTAGCAAATAAGCAATACTTTCACTTTTGTTGAAATGTTTACACTGTTACAGAATATTCGTTTTGCACTTTTTTGTATTGGATGTTTATCTTTATTTTTGCACATTTTAAAGCAAAATAAGCAATACTTTTACTTTTGAAATGCTTATACTATTGCAGAATATTAAGATTTGCACTGGATGTTGACTTTTATATTTGCACATTAAAAAGCAAATAAGCTACTTTTAATTTTTTTAAATGTTAAAAGTTTTAAATGTTTACATTGTTACAGAATATTTAGTCATGTTGTTGTCAATGTTGACTGAGTGGCCATACTTCTTTTTTTTTGTAAATAAAAGCCATGCCTTTTGAAAAAACGGGCCTACATTTATTTTTTCATCATTTTGAATAAAAAAATAATCGGTAAAAGGAAAAATAATCTATAGATTAATCGAAAAAAATAATCTATAGATTAACCGATTAATCGAAAAAAATAATCTATAGATTAATCGATAGAAAAATAATCGTTAGCTGCAGCCTTATACTGTACCCCCAAAATTAAAATGTCTATCTTGTCAAGCACATATTTCACTAATGCAATTAAACGGCTCATCTTCAACACTTGAACTCGGCCATAAGTGTTGGGATGGTTCTCCCACACACACTCGGACCACACACACGCATAGACAACATTTAAGTGTTTTCTGTAGCATACGACTGTTGTTTTTCCGAGCAGGGCCATTTCCCTTACACCTCCCCTCCGCTCCCCTCCCGCCCTCCTTTTTCGCAGTGCTTGGGTCAGCTAGTCTTCTGGGTGACTTAGCCCAAATTGAACTCGCAAGGCTAACAGCATCCGACAAGTTGTGAGTGCAGCTCATCCCACCGACAACAACAGCCAGTCCTGCATGCATGATTGGCTCGATATGATATTGGCTGCGGAGTGTAAATATGAAGCAGATGAGGGCTTTCTCGGGGTGATATCGCTTTAGGGCGCTGTAAAAGTGTGTTTGGAGTTTGTTTGCCTTTAAACTCTTGATGCCGCGGCTCATAAATCCCCAACCAAAAGGCTTTTGGAGTGAGCGGTGGATGTGAGGCCAACACCTCTGCGCACTGGCCAGCTGAAATAGATTTCAACATCCAGGAGGTACAAAATGTAACATGTGATGCAACAAGGGCCACGATGAAGGATTGGACTTGACAGTTGCACATGTTGCTGCCTTCAGATGTGATGCAAGACCCACAGGTGTGGAGCTGTTCCCCCACTAGTCTTTTTCTCTCATGTGCAACCGCCCCCCCTCCTCAGCGCTGCCTCGCCCTGCCCCTGCACCCAAACGACCGCTCTAACTGCAATCTCTTGTCGCCACAGACAAATATTGACTTGTTCAGTGGCCCAGCTTCTGCCAGGATGAGAGTCCCACTTCCTCCCTTCCCAGTCTAAACACTCATTTTGTCTCCACAAATCAAAGCACTCCTCTGAAGAGTCACAGGCTTGAAAAACACATATTTTGCGGAATGAAAAGCATGCATCTCCATTTTGTAGACAACTTATTTTTTTATTTCATTTATTTTTAATCCGTTATTTTTCAAGTATGTTTGATTCAATTTTCATTGACTCTATTTGAAATTATAAAACAAAGAAAGGCTAATAAAATGTGGGTACAAATAGTGAATGAAATGTATACAGTATATAAATAAATTATTTTCAAGTAAATATATTTACATATATTCAGTCGCCAAATTTTACATTATTATTATTTTTTGTTTAACCTTTTTTGGAGGGGGAAATAAAATATATATATGGGTAAGAACAGTTAATAAATTGATTGTTTGTAAACATTCTTTTTTAATTGAAATACTAAATGTATTTGAATATATTGCCCCACCCAAATGTTTTAGTATGTATTTATGTTAATGTCTTTCCCAAACTCAAATGTTATTTTTTCAATTTTGTAAAAAAATAAAAAATTGTGGAGTGCGTGGGACAAGAAAAGATAACAAAATGTTTTTGGAGATACATCCTTTTTAATTGAAATATTACATATACTTGACTTTATTGCTCCACCCAAAATGTCATTTTTTGTCCATTTTTTGGAGGGTAAGAATAGTTAATAAAATGTTTTTGGAAACTCTTTTTAATTGATTTACTAAATATATCTGAATGCACCCCATTTATTTGTTTATTATTTCTTTAAAGGGGGACTGATGTGTGTTCCAATCATGGCAGACTTGGCAACAAAAAACGAAGACTCACAGGAGAGTGAGGTGAAAGCGATTTTGACGCTATAAATATGGAACTTGGAGCCAGGCTGTTTCGACATAAATGGAATTCTTACCCAAAACCAACAGCAAACGTCCCCGGCCAGCTGGACCAAACGAACAACTGTCCATCGAGTCAGTCTCACTTTATTTTTTATTATTATTATCTTTTGTCTAACCTTTTTTTTGGGTGGGGGAAATAAAGTATATATATGGGTAAGAACAGTTAATAAATTGATTCTTTGGAAACATTATTTTTTTAATTGAAATACTAAATGTATTTGAATATATTGCCCCACCCAAATTTTTATTTAGTATTTATTTATTTATTTTTATTTTTTGCCCAAAGTCAAAAATTATGTTTAAAATGTTTGTAAAATAAAAAAATTGTGGAGCGGTGGGGACAAGAATAGATAACAAAAATGTTTTTGGAGATACATCCTTTTTAATCGAAATACTACATATACTTGACTATATTGCTCCACCCAAAACATAATTTTTTGTCCATTTTTTGGAGGGTAACGATAGTTAATATAATGTTTTAGGAGACTCTTTTTAATTGATTTACTAAATATATCTGAATATATTACCCCACATACATTTTTTCGTTTGTGTTTTGTAAAAAATGTTTTCTTCTTTCTTTAAAGGGGAACTGCAGTTTTTTCTGGATTTTTGCCATTCGTTCACAATCATTATGAGAGACAAGAACACATGTCTTTTTTTAGGATTTTAAAGATGATAAAAAACGCTTGTGGCTAATGGTAGTCACCGTTGTAGCCTTCAAAGCCCTCTAAAACAACTTCAAAACCCTCCATCACTGTTTTATATACACACTGCAAGTCTATATATAATGTAGTAACAGACACGTTCATAACAATATGTAATATGTACAATATTTACTGTATTTTGATCATTTTGATCATTTCCGGGACTGATTTATTCCGTGCATTGGTTTCTGTTTCCATAGCAACACACGTCTGACTTCTGGCGACATGTGAGTTCCTAAATCCGGAATCAAACACAAGTGTGTTCTAATCATGGCAGACTTGGTAACAGACAACGAAGACGACTCTTTTTGGACAAATGAGGATTTACAACCTTATAAATATGGAACTTGGAGACAGGCTGTTTAGACATAAATGGAGTGCTTACCCAAAATCAACATCAAACGTCCCCGGCCAGCTGGACCAGACGAACAACTGTCCATCGAGTGAGTATCACTTTATATCGATCATGATACGCACAGCATGTCGTGCGTGTTATTACAACTACAGTACATACTGTACGTTGTCTGGCTAACTGTGTACAAACAAAACATGAAATGTGGGCTAATACTTTACAGATAATGTAAAGATTGGTGTCCTATCAAAGTGTTGTGCATTACAAAATCAAACGTGTTTCGTGTTGCATTTTTTAAGTGATTTAGAGGTGGAATTGTGCTCCCATTAGCTGCATTGGTAGCCACCTAGAACGAGACGATTTTTATGTTAGAAAGCGGAAAAAAACAAACACCTTTTTCCTTCTTGTCACATAATGATTGTGAACAATAGGCAAAATTCCAATAAAAAAGTGGAGTCCCCCTTCGAATGATCTCTTATTTTCTTTTACAAAATGTTAGAAAAAATAAAAATAAATATTTTTTCCCCCCCGATCAGTCCTTTCCGATTGATATACGATTTATATTTGATCATTTTTCCTGAAATTTTTTTACTTTTTCTTCATTTTAATCCAGATATAATCGGTAAAATATTTTGCAGATAAATCATTTTCAATTGATGTGCTAAATACATAGAAATATGCACTGCTAAATTATTTTTTTTATTTTTTGGGGTGAAATAAAAAAAATATATATGGTAAAAATAGTTAATACACTTATTTTGGAGATGCATCCTTTTTAATTGATATACTAAATACATATTTCAATATATTGCCTCGCTTAATTTTTTTATTTAGTTGAATCCATGCAATTATCAATACAATATGTTTACAGATACATCATTTTAAAATGATATACTAAATGCATTTCAAAATATTGCCTCAATAAAAGAAATTAATAAATAAAAGTTTAATATTTTTTGTGTGGTCATTTTTTTTCTTTACAAACCATAGGTAAAAATAGTTGTTTATGAGTTTTCAATTGAAGTACTGAACATATTTTGCCCCTACTAAAATGTTTTTGTATTGTTCGTTTAATCATTTGTTACATCATTATTTAATAAAAAAATAAAGCTTTAATATGTGGATGCAAATAGTTAATAGTTTTGCAGATACTTCCTTTTCAGTTGATATACAAATATACTTAAATATACTGCCCCACTTATTGATATAGATTTTTTTCAGTCAATTAAAAAAAACTGTGTATAAAAATAGTTAATAAATGTCTTTAGAGGCACATCCTTTTGAAACGGCTAATACATTTGAATATATTACCCCATCTAAATTAGAGCCCCTTTTGAGCTCTGAATACGCACCTTCAAGATGGTCTGCACTTTGCATAATCTGGTTACAGTCTGGATACTGACTGTGAATCAATAGAGATTAGAGATCTATTAGTCTGAAGGTGTAAACCAACTGCAGAGCCTTCTTCATAACAAAGCTAAAACCCTCTGGAGATAATCATCACCCAAACAAGAAGACGGTGTCATGAAACTGAAACTTTTAAAGGCCGCATTAGTTTCTACGAGCTGCAAAGTAACACTCAAGAAATGAGAGATTTTGGCTTCATTGAACACATTTTTTAATACAGTAGTTAGTTACAGTGATGTCCAAAATAAAATATGTACAAATTCAACAATTATGATGATGCTCTCCATTAAGAAGCCCACCCCCCAACTCCAGCAACATTTGTCATCTGCCATCTGCCTCCATCCCCCTTTTTTTTTTTTTTTTTACAAAAACCGTATCATTAAGCTTCAACGCCTTTGCTCCTCTTGCCTCTTTTTAACGACTTTCAATCGGGAGCAAGTGCGTCTGAAACAAACGTCTGGAGAAATGCTAAGGTATGAAAATACTGTACAAGTTTCAACCAGTGTCATCTTTTTTTTTTTTTCAAACATCAAACTCATGTCCTCTTCCAATTCGAGAAGAAGAAGGAGGAAAGCAGCGAAGGAGCTCAGCCAGCTGGCTCCGGCCTTCCAAGTCGGAGCAGGTCAAAGTTCATGGTCTTATCTCATGGACACGTAGAGTCTGTATTATTTTGCTACAAGTGTTCCAGTCCCCCTTAAGCACCCTGTCCTCCGTCTCTAGACCTTGGTAGCCAGGGACTGAATCTCTGACTTCTGAGTCTGGGCGCTCAGCGTGGACGACATGGAGCTCATGTGGCCGTGCATGGCCTTCTTCAGGTTGAGCAGGCACAGGCACTGCGAGCGGAACCGCAGGTCAAAGAAGGCGTAGAGGAAGGGATTGAGGCAGCTGTTGACGTAGGCCAGGCAGGTGGCGTACGGGTGGGCCAGCAGCAGGAAGCGCAGGAAGCCGCAGGAGTTGGGCGCCAGGTTCAGGTAGGAGAGGGCGTCCATGCTCTTCAGGACGTGGAAGGGCGTCCAGCAGAGGGCGAAGACCACCACCAGTGTGGTGATGATCTTCAGCAGCCTTTTCTTCTTCTGGTCCTCCTTGCGCAGGTTGTTGAAGTGGCGTGTGACGGTGCAGCCGATGAAGCAGTAGAAGATGGTCATGGCCAGGAAGGGCAGAAGAAAGCCCAAAGCCGAAGAGGACAGACTGAGCCCCGCGATCCAGAGGTAGTCGTGCCTCTGGTTGATGGTCACCAAGCTGAAGTCCATGGCGCAGGTGGTCCGGTTGTTGTTCTGGTCGCTCACCGTGGTGCGGAAAAGCAGCGTGGGCACGGCCAGCATCCCGGACAGCAGCCATATGGCGCCCAGCGACGCTAGCATGGTCCCCCTGGACCTCAGCCTGCTGCTGGACAGAGAGTGCACGATGGCCAGGTAGCGGTCGAAGCTGAGGCAGGTGAGGCAGAAGACGCTGGCGTACATGTTGACCAGGACCACGTAGCTGCTGATCTTGCACAGGGCCACGCCGAAGGGCCAGTGGTAGCCCAGCGCCGTGTACACGGCCCACAGGGGAAGGGTCGCCACAAAGGTGAGGTCGGCCAGGGCCAGGTTTCCGATGTAGACGTCCGCCGCCCGACGTTTGCATTTGGACCTCCAGACGGTGAAGATGACCACGCCGTTCCCGGACAGACCCAGGATGAAGATGAGCATGTAGAGGACCGGGATGAGGGAGTAGGAGGGCTCCCATTCGGAGAAATCGCACACCGTCTCGTTGTCGTCGTAGTACTCGTAGTTGTCCGCGTATTCCGCAGTGGGGGCCTCCATGCTGCGAAAGTCCCCCTCAGGAGGTAAAAGTCCCGCACGCGTCCCGAAGGCCTCTGAGGTGCAGCGAACACAACAGGAGCTGGACGTCCTGCTGCTGGAGGAGAGGGACGCTTGTGTGTGAGTGACTGTTGGCGGCTGGCTGCCTTTTTAAACTCAGCCCCCCCCCACACACACACTCCTGCTCACACCCCTACACCCCCCCCCCAGGATGACCGCACCCCCCCACTCACCCACCCACCACTCCTCTCCTCCCCCTCCTGCAGTAAAACATCTCTCAGCCCTCCCCCGTTCTCTGAGGAATATGTTCTTCTTGTTCAGACAAGTCAAACCTGATCTGGGTTG
Source organism: Entelurus aequoreus (assembly GCF_033978785.1). Taxonomy (NCBI): domain Eukaryota; kingdom Metazoa; phylum Chordata; class Actinopteri; order Syngnathiformes; family Syngnathidae; genus Entelurus; species Entelurus aequoreus. The sequence goes on along the minus strand of NC_084736.1, from coordinate 62,001,671 downwards.
TGTTTTTGCTCCCTAATCACCCCCCCAAAAAAGTCCTCAGAATGACATCACAGTCAGTAAATGAAATAGCGTACAGGATTTTTATAAACGTGCCGTAGTTCACACATCGCCGTCTTCATCTTTCTCGCTAAATCTCCTGAGAACCAGCGTCCTGTGCAGTTTGAGTTTGAGTTTATTTGGAACATGCATGCATACAACATGTAATTTCACAATTTCCAGGTTCTCTATTCAACATGTTCGAAAAGGAGTAGGAAGAAGCAGAGTTTATTTAATCCTACCCCTTTTCCTTTACATAGCAGTTGCTAATTAACTTCCTGTTCTCAATTTATTCACATTATACTCCATAAGTAATGACATTAAAAAAAATACATAAATAAATAATAATTAGTGAAGTACATTATATGTCACATGGTGAGATACATAAGATTATCTAGAACAGGGGTCCCCAAACTTTTTGATTCGGGGGCCGCATTGGCCAGGGGCCGGGCTGTGTATATATATATATATATATATATACATATATATATATATATATATATGTATATGTATATATATACATATACAGTATATATATATATATATATATATATATATATATATATATATATATATATATATATATATGTATGTATATATATGTATATATATGTATATATATATATACATATGTATATATATTGTATATATGTATGTATATGTAATATGTATATATATGTATATATATATATATATACATATGTATATATATTGTATACATGTATGTATATGTAATATGTATATATATGTATATATATATATATGTATGTGTATATATATATATATACATATATATATATATATATATATATATATATATATATATATATATATATATATATATATACATATACAGTATATATATATATATATATATATATATATATATATACATATACAGTATATATATATATATATATATATATATATATATATATATATATATATATATATATATATATATATATATATATATATATATATATATATATATATATAAATATTCCTTGCGCACTATTTGACTGAACAACCGCACACTTCCCGCGCGCTCACCCGACACTGCGGAGCAATTTGCAATGCATTTTTAGACAATATGATTTCCCTTAGCGGCTAGGAGACACCAAAAAATAACAAGCGGTATAAAATAAATTTAAAAAAGACAGATTTTTAAAAAATATTAAAAAATAATTTATTTTTTCTAAACTTGGGACTTCCCACGGGCCGGATTTTGGACGTTGGCGTGCCGGATTCGGTCTAGAAAATGAATGGATGGATGAAATAAATGTAGAATGTTTATCATGGTTCTTCTTCTTTGTACTTTGTAAACACTTTAAGTTGGAATAGTTTCTTGAATTGGAATCATATTAGTACATTGTTTGATTTCTTTGCTTAATCCATTCCATAATTTAATTCCACATACTTATATATTAAAGGTTTTAAGTGTTGTGCGTGCGAAAAAATATTTTCAATTACATTCTTCTCTAAGATTATATTTTTCCTCTTTTGTTGAGAAGAATTGTTGTACATTCTTGGGTAGTATGTTATAGTTTGCTTTGTGCATAATGTGAGCTGTTTGCAAATTCACTATGTCGTGAAATTCAGTATTTTCGATTCAATGAATAAAGGGTTTGACTGTTCTCTATATCCAACATTATGTATTATTCTAACTGATCTTTTTTGTAATGAATGATAAATAAATGGTTATACTTGTATGGTGCTTTTCTACCTTCAAGGTACTCAAAGCGCTTTGACAGTATTTCCACATTCACCCATTCACACACACATTCACACACTGATGGAGGGAGCTGCCATGCAAGGCGCTACCAGCACCCATCAGGAGCAAGGGTGAAGTGTCTTGCCCAAGGACACAACAGACGTGACTAGGATGGTAGAAGGTGGGGATGAAGTGTAGTTTTGTAGTTATTTCCCCATATTTCTGCACAATAACTCAGATATGGTAACACTAGCGAGCAGTAGAGAATATGGAGTGATTTTTGGTCCAATGCATGTTTAGCTTTATTCAGCGGACGTTTGTTTGCACACATTTCAAAGGCTCCAGGTGACCCGTGACGCTAACGAGGATAAGCAGTGTAGAAAATGGATGGATGGAGTTACACATTTTTAGGAAAAAATAACCTTCCTTTGCAAATGTCCACTGCAGTGGATGCTAGTTCTCTGGAGGATATATAATATATAGCAGTGTTTCTTAACCATAGGACTGGAGCCCATTTTTGGGCCGCGAGGGCCGCCAACAAATATCTACTTCTCAGTTGTGGTTCATATGGGCATCAGTTGCAATTAATTTTTCCACCACCTGTGGAAGTAATGACAATCTCAATCAAACAAATGAAGTTTTGAGCTAAAGTCAGAGAGAAGTTTCTTAAGTGCAAAAAATATGACTACAGTGGTAAAGCTGTATTTTCATTTGCACTTTAATTTTATTGACAGATTAATTAGGAAACACATGTATTATTAATATATTTTATTTATTTTTGCACAAAAAAATTGTACATTATGTATATTTATTTTTCATCAGTTATTTAAGAGTACCTTCTTATGCAGTATATTTGGTTACTATATACTTATTTTTTCTAATCAGCCTGACCTAAACCTAAGGTTTCTGTGTTAAATAAGTACTTATATTTGTGATTAACACATTGTTTCATATCATTTGACATGGTTGTCAACTGTAAGTCGGTTACATATAATTATTGAATACCATTAAAACCAAGAGTAAGATGACTATATCAGTGTTAATATCTAATTGGGTCTCGGGCCCCTGTGTAGTGGAAAAATCGGGCCCCGAGGTCAAAAAGGTTAAGAATCCCTGACTTATAGGACCCCTCTAATGCTGACCAGATTTGCACTTATCTCATAGTTTTGGACCTCAAATGATGAAAATTACCCCCAAAATAGACACAGTAGTGATTTGAGGCTTGTTTTCTAACGAGTTTCGGCTCATTTTGGAAGGCCAACTTTTACCTCCAAAATGTGGGCACAGCCTGCTGATGTCACCTACAGAAGACTGGAGGCAATTTCACGTTTTATGGTAGGGGCCGAATCGACTGAGATCCGAATAACACGTGTTAAACAGCATGTGCAAAATATGAAATTGTACATACTAATGAGTGTGATCTACTAAGACTGCATGTACAATTGAAAAGTGGTGCAGACTTTAAATGCGTTTTTTTACACGTACTATTGGTGTTATTTGCCCTCCACATTCATGTAATTGTGCTGTCCAACCTCTGTGTGATGTTGTTCAACTATCAACACACATCTATTATCTGTACCACCTTTTCTGCAAGACAGAATCCCAATCTATAGACAACAGAAACTATTTTCAGCCCACTTTGCAGGGATGCGGTGGACCATCACGACAACAGCATGACTTTGGAATCACCCAAACGCAATAAAATACACACTAAAAGATGTTTTCTCATATGGAATATAAATGATAAAAATACATTTTCTATATGAAAAAACAAACGACATAAAAAAACAACAACATCTGTAGACACTGAAACGCATCGATTTAATTTGTTTTAATCAGCCCCTTAAGTCATCCAGGAGCCATAAAATTATACATTTACACTACCGTTCAAAAGTTTGGGGTCACCCAAACAATTTTGTGAAATAGCCTTCATTTCAAAGAACACGAATAGACTGTCGAGTTTCAGATGAAAGTTCTCTTTTTCTGGCCATTTTGAGTGTTTACTTGACCCCACAAATGTGATGCTCCAAAAACTCAATCTGCTCAAAGGAAGGTCAGTTTTGTAGCTTCTGTAACGAGCTAAACTGTTTTCAGATGTGTGAACATGATTGCACAAGGGTTTTCTAATCATCAATTAGCCTTCTGAGCCAATGAGCAAACACATTGTACCATTAGAACACCGGAGTGATAGTTGCTGGAAATGGGCCTCTATACACCTATGTAGATATTGCACCAAAAACCAGACGTTTGCAGCTAGAATAGTCATTTACCACATTAGCAATGTATAGAGTGTATTTCTTTAAAGTTAAGACTAGTTTAAAGTTATCTTCATTGAAAAGTACAGTGCTTTTCCTTCAAAAATAAGGACATTTCAATGTGACCCCAAACTTTTGAACGGTAGTGTATATTGCTGAATGGACGACATGTCTATGATTTTTCTTGGCGACTTGGCAAACAACAATGAGAGAAAAAGAAAAGTATTCTATTTTGCATCCTCTTCTACTGATGTTTTCCTCAAGATGCTTCAGGAAACACAGGCTTTGGTGTCTATGAAAGAGGAGATGCAAGAGCTTAGAAGACCGGAAATGGCAAATATTTTACCTTTTTTTGGGGGTAAAAATGTTAACCATATACATTTTGAAGTAATCAACAAACACATGTGATGAAGTGGTCAACATATTAGTTGTACATGCCTTTATTCACATATATAAGCAGGAAAACAGGCTCAGTTCTGTAGATGACGTCACACCAAGAGGGGCGGCATACCAAGGGGGCTCTCCAGGGTACAGTTAGTTATTATTTATTTATTATTATTATTATTATATATATATTTTTTAATTATTTAGTTATTAATAGTGAAGTGAAGTGAAGTGAATTATATTTATATAGCGCTTTTTCTCTAGTGACTCAAAGCGCTTTACATAGTGAAACCCAATATCTAAGTTACATTTAAACCAGTGTGGGTGGCACTGGGAGCAGGTGGGTAAAGTGTCTTGCCCAAGGACACAACGGCAGTGACTAGGATGGCGGAAATAATAATAATTGATATTATGGGAAATGACTGCCAGATTCATTTTCAGGAGCAAAAAAGACATAAAGAGAACTTGTCAGTGATGCTATGGTAGTAACAGAACTGCACAATCAATCCAACTTTTGCACCATTTTGTTCATGTAGAATGTCCATGCACCTTTTTTAAATACCAGCTTGAATACAAAATGTCCCCATTGTCTCATTTTCTGTGCCACTTTATTGCTATTCTTCAAATAATGTGGAATTAGAAGAATTTGCAAACTTACTAACCTGGAAAACTGCCTCTGAATCAATAAAGTAAGTACTATGCTCATAAAATATGATCAACCATATAATTTGAATATGATGGCATATATATAATATTTAAAAATAAGATTTTATCTGGTATTAGACATCTTTAAGATGCTCTATCAAGACATGTTCTGCACGGCATCAGAACATGTCTTGACTTCTCCTGTCTTGTCTTTTCCATCACAATAAAGCCAATTAGACGGTTGTTAAAAGTGTTAATAGTCGGACGTTTGCCAGACAGAGAACAAAAAAAAGCGCGGACTAAACCCAACCTCAAATTGTACGAAATGTTGCAAAATGTAAAGCGTCTTTGTGGCAATTAGGAGGTCTAAGTGTTTGAAGATCAGATTAAAAGTCAGCAGGACATGCGTGAATTCAATTGTCAAGTCTGGGGATTGATTTCCATAAGAAGAGAGCACACAAACACAACAGTTGGAAACAAAAACAAAAGGAAACTTCACATTGACGGCATGCTTTTAAAGCCTCTTTTATCAGGGGGGGTCCTAACTTTATCCAGCGAGGTAAAAAAAAATTAAGATTCGAATATGACGACATATAGAATGCTTAAAAATAAGATTAAAGATGACAAACACCTTACACTCTCGGTCAAATAACGCTAAAATATCTGAAAAAAATCTACATCTTAACTTTTTGTCGGAGGCGACAATGCAAATGCGTGTAATATTTAATCAAATATTTTTTTATTAATCACAAATCTCCCCTCTGATTTTGCTGCATCCATCATATTTCATGTCATGATAAAGACAAGCTGGCATCTAAAAGCAGAAATAGGAATCAATCGTAAGTAACCGTTGCACCAAATTGGTGCCATTTTCTTGTAAAAGGTTTTATTTAAAACATTTTATCCACACGCTGTAAGTATATATGTAATGTAGTGACAGGCACATTCATAATAAGGTAATATTCACAGATTTTGCTCATTTTTAAGCATACGGAATCGTGTTCATTTTACAGACGCATCACAAGGTTGGCTTTTTCTTTGAAAAACAACAACAACTACTCATGACAGACTTCATGACAGCCAACAACGACTACTAAATGATGATCCAGAACCCTATATTTTGAGTCTGAATATACAGAGGACTATCTACAAGTTTTAGAAGCTGAGTGATAAGCAGTTTCAGCAAGTAGCACTACTGATAAGTGCGAAACAAGAAATAGAAACTATGAGGATAATAAAACGATCACTTACTGTACAATGTCTGCTCTCACTGGGATGCTGACTGATGTAATGTTTATATCTTCCCGTTCAGATGAACAATCATTACATACCTCACATAGGTAAAATAAAAAAATAAAAAAGTGCAGCAAACAAGCTTTTTTTGTGTCTTTTTCGCCATCTCTGGACCTACATTGAATGTCAATATTGACCAACTTTTTGGTTTATGACAACAACGTTCCACTGTGCAAGTGAGAGGCATGGTTTATAATCTAGAATTAACTTTCACAAACTCAGAGGTAATGCAGCAGTTTATCAGCTGAGTATGTAAATACTGTAGCTGCATAAGATAGCTGTCTGTGATCACTGCGCCGCTAAAAGTAGTTCATCTGTGTTAACGCTTATAATAACAATATCGCTTATACTTAATATTCAGGTCACTAGATGTAAATGGGGTATTGTTGGCGGTTTTTCGATGTTTTTTTAGGGGTCTTTATGGGCGGAATAGATTACTCCCGTTTGCTGCATAGTTAGCAACTCGTCTTGCCGTATTTTACGAATTAGAATGCATTTAAAAATAAATGTATTCTTGTCTTACGTAAGGCTTGTGATTGATAGGCAACATAAAAAAAACACAGTTCCCCTTTAAATAAATTTACAACACTAAATCTGACACAGTGAAATAATGAGACATATTTGAACTACGCAAAATCTCAGGCAACTTTTTTTTAACGCTTTTGTACAAGGTTCCTCCTATACGTAACAGGAGTGAGTTTTTTGGCATAGAATGAGCAAATCCATGAAATATAACCACACTGTTGTAGAATGTTGACACTAAGCACAATACAGTTATTTAAAAATAAATAAATAATGAAGAAAAATAATAAATAATTTAGGTAACAGGACTACGTTTGAATTTTAACTCCAACTTCATGTGACTTTTGGAATTTTTGTAATTGTTTTATTCGGGCAGGGGGTGATGTGTGTACAGAACTGAGTGAAAACATTAAAAAGTGAATTTTAACTGAAAAAAAAGAATGTGGACAAAGTATCTTTGGTATTATGAGTCAGACAAATATATAAAGCAATTAGGACTGTTCAATTAAAAGCATTAAGTCATGCGATTAATAACTCCATAGTATCACACTAATCATAAATAAACATGCACTGTAAAAATGTTCATTGCAAATTCACTGCAAATTGCTGGCTAATAATTGCATTACTTTCACAATCACATTTACAGTAATTTTAATGTGGAATAACAATCAATTGCTATTATTTGCTGTGACATATATCATTATATCATTTTTTTACAATAATTTGTTGTAACGTTACAGTGAATATTGATGACAGCATTTTTCTGTTAAAAAAAATACTGGTGAATGCTGTGAAATCTTAGTCATTTTTAAAGTGTCATTAATATATCCTTTACCTTAAATGTGAATGGTTACCTGAAAGGCGGCCGTGTTGTTATATGGTCAGTGATCAGGTCATTGCATACGTCAGTGCATAGATGAGAGAAGAGAGGCAAATTCCACCTCAAAATACACGGTACTTTCGATAAATCTGTTCCCAAATTTTGGGGAAAATAATTACGTGCATTGAAATAAAACATAAACATTTTTTATTTTTTATTAATTGTGATTAATCAAATATCACAAGTGTGATTAATGTAGTTAAAATATTTTAATGTTTGACAGCACTAATCACATATACCCTTCCTGAATAATTTTAAATTATTATATTTCATAATAAAGTCCAAATTTAGGGAGTGGGTATGGACAGCAAAGGTTTTTCCGGTGTTAAAGTCAGTTTAAATTAATCTGTTAAATTGTCTTTTTTAGTTATGCAATCAGATCAATGTTAAGGACATTTTGCTTGATATTTGACAGTTAATGTTATTTAATGTTGTCAAGTGACTTAAAAAATGAGTGATTAATTATGATCTGTAATTATTTTGTGTAATTATTCTCATTTTCAATCACACCTACCTTTTTTTTAGATAAGACTTCAACATGAGATATTTCAATTTAAATTCATTAATTTACATTACTATTTCGAAAAAACAATAAAAATACACAGATTTGGTGTAATGGCCGAGTAATATTATTTTTTTAATTGCACTTTAAGCACTTCTACATTAAGCAGTCAGACCATAATCATTTTGAGAATTGCACCTAAATAGACTGAATATATTAATCAATGACCATTTGAATAACGTTAGGTTTTATTTTGATTTATTTTAATAAATGTGTCAGAAGTAAGACCCAATAGTTGTGCCTACAGTAGTGCATTTTTCCTCCAAGCAGTTACTGAAGCCTTTTCCAGGACACTTAATTTATAAATATTTATATTTGTTTTTTTATTGAGACAAAGATTATTTATGTATACAATATTTGTTTGCTTACTATGGTATATTATTTATTTATTATTTATTTGTTCACTGTTCTGTTACGGAGAACAAGGAAATTGGATAAAATTGCAATGGTATGAAAAGAGGTAGGATTAAATAAGCTCTGCTTCTTCCTACTCCTTTTCGGACGTGCTGTAATAAAACAACTGGAAATATGTGCTGCATTACATTACATTGTATCGTATGCATGTTCGAAATAAACTGAAACTGAACTGAACTCCACCTTTGCTTTATCAAAATTAATTAATGCTCGCTGACCTTTTTTAGCTCATCACAATTGAATATATAAAACAGCAAAATCTCATGGTTTGATTGGAAAGAAGGCCGAGCAGCCACCCAGCAGGTAGAGGTCCCACCTCCACCTCACTCCTGCAGGGAGGGGATTGGCCGCCTGCTGCTCGCATGCCTTGGACAAATAAATTTGCAGATTTCCAAAATAAAAGCAAGATGATAAGAAACAGATGGTCAGATTAGACCGGTGTCTTGAATATCTTTTGAAGACCTCCTTACTTGTTAATCATAGCCCCCATAGGTGGTCAAGATAAAGTCCTGCTGCTGATCCGCGGGTCGGTTTTACAGCAGTGGGAGTGTTTTCTTTTCATCTGGGAGTGAGGATTTACTCACTTTTCTTTCGTTAAATCACGTCTGCCGTTACTGCGCAGCATTTGCCGTGGCTCCCATGACCGTTACAAGTTGCAGATATTCATCTGTGCATACATCTAACATTAATCAGCTGCAGTCTGAGCCGAGGCGCAGATAAAGTGACTGCAGGGATTGTTTGAAGTGTTCCTGGGGCACACACGCTTCCCTGCGTGTGATTTGGTGGCCTACAAATCATACACCAGGCATTCGCAAAGGTCAAAGGTTGCTCGCTGGGTTCAGGGTCACAGAGCAGTGTCGCTTGAATCAACGTGCACCGTCTCGGTATCGGATGAAAACAATTATTTCATGGGTTTCAACAAGAATCCTTATTGGAGTCGGCTTTCGCACTCGCCTGCTAAGTGCCGACTCTGCTGTGTCAGACGGAGTCACACCGTCGTGCCACGGAGCCAAGGCCCATATGTGCGAGGGCGCTGCTCCTGCTGATCAGCAAAACCTCTTGTTAACCCCTTCTTGTTGTTGTGTCCACACAATGATTTGTACTAACGTGTGTGTGCATTTTCACCGCCATCACACTCACGCGCCGCTTCATAAAACACTACAGAGGCTATTGTCTTAAACTTGAAGCCGTCTACAATCTTCCTGATCTACTAAGATCCAAATACCACGCACTAAACTGCGTGTGCAAACTTAACATTGTGTGTACTATTAGTGGGTGTGTTGTGTGTGGTCTGCTAAGACTGTGTAAACCAGGGATCCCCAAACTACGCCCCGCGGGTTGGATTCGGCCCTACATGGTCCAAAATCTGGCCCGTTAAAAAATTATTATTATTATTTTTTTAATCGGTCCTTTCTAATCCATTTTCTACCACTTGTTACTCTCTGGGTCTCCTAGCCACTCAGGCAAATCATATTGTCTAAAAATGCATTTTCCCATCGATAATGTGACATTGGACATTGCGCTTGCGCCACAGTGTCGGGCGAGCGCGCGGAAAGTGCACGCTATTTCAGTCAATTAGTGCGCGAGGATATATATATATATATATATATATATATATATATATATATATATATATATATATATATATATATATATATATATATATATATATATATATATATATATATATATATATATTCGTTAGAAAGTGCTCAATACCGGGGTAGAGCGGAATATTTGTTAGGTCAGGAAAAAACACAGAGGCTATTTCATCCCTACAAGCCTGCTACACAGGTTTCCCTGCTCTTCAGGGGATTTCCCTCAGGTTTTCCCAGGTTTCCCTGCTCTTCAGGGGATTTCTGGGAAAAAATCCCCTGAAGAGCAGGGTAACCTGCGAAACAGGCTTGTAGGGATAAATATTCGTTAGGTCAGGAAAAAACACGGAGGATATTTCATCATTACAAGCCTGCGACACAGGTTTCCCTGCTCTTCAGGGGATTTTCCTCAGCTTTTCCCAGGTTTCCCTGCTCTTCAGGGGATTTCTGGGGAAAATCCCCTGAAGAGCAGGGTAACCTGCGTAACAGGCTTGTAGGGACGGCGTGGCGAAGTTGGTAGAGTGGCTGTGCCAGCAATCGGAGTGTTGCTGGTTACTGGGGTTCAATTCCCACCTTCTACCTTCCTAGTCACGTCCGTTGTGTCCTTGGGCAAGACACTTCACCCTTTGCCTCTGGTGGCTGCTGGTTAGCGCCTTGCATGGCAGCTCCCTCCATCAGTGTGTGAATGTGTGTGTGAATGGGTAAATGTGGAAATACTGTCAAAGCGCTTTGAGTACCTTGAAGGTAGAAAAGCGCTATACAAGTATAACCCATTTATCATTATTTATTTATATATACGTTAGGTCAGGAAAAAACACGGAGGGTATTTCATCCCTACAAGCCTGTTTTGGGTTATATATTGTATATATACATATATATATGTATATATACAATATAGAGCAGGGAAACCTGGGAAAACCTGAGGAAAATCCCCTGAAGAGCAGGGAAACCTGTGTAGCAGGCTTGTAGGGATGAAATAGCCTCCATGTTTTTTCCTGACCTAACAAATATTCCCCTCTACCCCGGTATTGAGCACTTTCTAACGGATATATATACACTACCGTTCAAAAGTTTGGGGTCACCCAAACAATTTTGTGGAATAGCCTTCATTTCTAAGAACAAGAATAGACTGTCGAGTTTCAGATGAAAGTTCTCTTTTTCTGGCCATTTTGAGCGTTTAATTGACCCCACAAATGTGATGCTCCAGAAACTCAATCTGCTCAAAGGAAGGTCAGTTTTGTAGCTTCTGTAACGAGCTAAACTGTTTTCAGATGTGTGAACATGATTGCACAAGGGTTTTCTAATCATCAATTAGCCTTCTGAGCCAATGAGCAAACACATTGTACCATTAGAACACTGGAGTGATAGTTGCTGGAAATGGGCCTCTATACACCTATGTAGATATTGCACCAAAAACCAGACATTTGCAGCTAGAATAGTCATTTACCACATTAGCAATGTATAGAGTGTATTTCTTTAAAGTTAAGACTAGTTTAAAGTTATCTTCATTGAAAAGTACAGTGCTTTTCCTTCAAAAATAAGGACATTTCAATGTGACCCCAAACTTTTGAACGGTAGTGTATATATATATATATATATATATATATATATATATATATATATATATATATATATATATATATATATATATATATATATATATATATATATATATATATATATATTAGAGATGCGCGGATAGGCAATTATTTCATCCGCAACCGCATCACAAAAGTCGTCATTCACCCGCCATCCACCCGAACTAACATTTTATCAAAACCACAACCGCCCGCCACCCACCCGTTGTTATATATCTAATATAGACGATGCAAGGCAGAAAGGAGACTGATCCAATGCAGCAGAAACATTCAATGCGTGCCAAAAAATACATAGTTAAATGTTGTTACCCACATACGAAAAACGAGCAGCACTCTTTGAAACAGGCAATTATTCATCAGGCACCGCTGCAGCTGTCACGCCAAATCCCCCCCCCCCCCACAAACCCCCCCCCCCCCCCCCCCCAGCGTCCTTTCTTCCTGCTGCTCGATCGCCGTTTTCTGCTGCATATTTCACTACGTCCAGCTTGTAATCTGCAGTATATGATTTCCTTTTCGGTGCCATTTTAGTTCAGTCCTTCTCGGTTTTTATAAGTTACCGCCAACGTTGATGTGATCCATTTTAATAGCTCCGGCAGTAGTGTATAGCATATAGCAGTTAGCATTCCAAAACCCACAATGCATCTCTGCCATGACCCGCCCCCCGCCGAATTCTTATTGGTTGGCGTGTGTGTGACGATGGCTGCCATTTGCCTCGTCGCTGACGCGAATGAGATAAATAATATTATTTGATATTTTACAATAATGTGTTAATAATTTCACACAAAAGTCACTCTGGAGTATACGTCGCACCCATGGCCAAACTATGAAAAAAACTGTGACTTATAGTTAGAAAAATACGGTATGTATTTTTTTTTTCTGAATTGGTTCAACCGCCATCCGCCCGAATCTATTTAAAATCAATTTTTTTCGTCATGCATCTGCCCGACCCGCGGATTATCCGCGGAGTCCGCGGTTGTGTCCGCAAACCGTGCATCTCTAATATATATATATATATATATATATATATATATATATATATATATATATATATATATATATATATATATATATACCGTAATTTCCGGACTATAAGCCGCTACTTTTTCCCCTCGTTCTGGTCCCTGCGGCTTATACAAGGGTGCGGCTTATTTACGGCCTGTTCTTCTCCGACACCGACGAAGAGGATTTCGGTGGTTTTAGTACGCAGGAGGAAGACGATGACACAATGATTAAAGACTGACTTTTCATATACCGGTAGGCTGGTTATTTTGATAACGTACAGGCGAGCACTTTGTATTACTTTGCACCATTGTATTATTTGTACTCTGCACGAATGCTGTTCGCCATGTCAAAGATGTGAAAGTTTGATTGAATGATTGAAATATTTATTGTTAATAAATGGGACGCTTTGCGTTCCCAAACAGTCATCTCTGTCCCGACAATCCCCTCCGTGGTAGCAGGAACCCCTATATACTACGGTAATTACACATCAAAACCCTGCGGCTTATAGTCGGGTGCGGCTTATATATGGAGCAATCTGTATTTTCCCCTAAATTTAGCTGGTGCGGCTTATAGTCAGGTGCGGCTTATAGTCCGGAAATTACGGTATATATATATATATATATATATATATATATATATATATATATATATATATATATATATATATATATATATATATATATATATATATATATATATATATATATATATATATATATATATATAACCCAATGTGGCCCCCGAGTCAAAAAGTTTGGGGACCCCTGGTGTGAAGAATTGATAACTGGTGCAAAAATGGCGCATACCGCCCTATTTAAATGAGGTTTTTGCATGTGTCGCCATGGAGACACAAATTTACTGGACATTTATGACATCATAAGGTCCAGTGGTCCAACCCGTGCTGTTTTGTTGTGTTGTGGAATATGCAGCGCACACACACCCTTTTCTACTGTAGAAGTGCAATCTCGACAACAGAATCAGGTGCGCTCTGAGAGAGGCCGGCGTTATGAAGGTGCGTCTGGAATGATCCAGAAATGCATGCAAGAATGCATGAAAATGCATATTGCAAGAAGGTTTTTCATATAGGCAGACACCAAAATCAATTATTTTGATTTGTTTTGATCAGCCCCCAAGTCATCCATCAGCTACTAAACTATAAAATAATATTGCTGAATAGTCAATATGTGTATTATTTTCATAAAAGACGCAATCCTCTGTGCCCGAGTTTTAACAGATCAGATTAGCGTGTTTAAAATGCACACAAAACTTTAGTCCGTAACTTAACTTAATTGTTCCTTTCTGCTCCCTGAACCATTTGACTCTGCAAAAAGTGAAATTAAATCAAATATATGACAACAAAAATACTTTGTATGTTAGATCAATGCTCAGTGCAGTACTGTAAGTACTTGAACATTACAAGTAGGCTTCTGAAGATAAAATAAACCTGCCAAAAGTTTACTTTACTTTTGACGTATTTATGATACACATGAATATTAACACGATCCAGATTAAATCTCAAGTTTTTCAGGAAACTTGCTACAAATGTAATTTTTAAAGACAATTTTTGATTTTTTTTTTATTGATGTGCACAATATTTGCAGAGAAAAATGTTTAGAACATTCATAACAGTGGAGCAGCCGGCTTAGCAGAAAGAAATATAAACATATTTGTGTGTCCCTGGTTTATCACTGTCTATTGGTTCCAGGACATGACCACAATAAACACATTGCCGCTAAACAGAAATCATTAATTATAAATCTGATATTTTTATAGCTAAAACATAAAAAACTTTTTAAGACCTTTTATTTTCAATATTAGATATGAAATAACACCCTTTGCACTTTTTTAATCCCATATAGCAATGCCGCCTGAAGTTGAGCTAATCAGTGGCCACGATACTGAACCACGCACTCTGATTGGTCTGGTCTCCTCTTGTGGCAGATACTACTGTATTATCGATATTTTTTCAGTTAATTGTGGCCATTTTTATGCCTGCCAATGCTTAATATAGGCCAAAAATATGTTGAATATGCTTTTAAAAAATCCGAAATGTGGTGAGGGACGATTATCGTTTATCAGTCTCATATTATCATTTTAATATCGCATTTCACAGTTTCCCCTTGATGCGTCACATTTATAACATTTATATTGTTTATATAATACACACACACAAACATATATATTATATATATATATATATACTGTATATATATATATATATTATATATATATATATATATATATATATATATATATATATATATATATATATATATATATATATATATATATATATATATATATATATATATATATATAAGAAAGCCATTTCTGCGCAAATGTTACAAAGTATCCTGCTTACATTACGGCATACAGCTCAGACACAAGCCTCAAAACTTTTGGAACAAAGTATTTTGGAGTGATGGCTTTTTTCTGGCGACTCGAACATGCAGCCTTATTGTGCATCTTGAAACAGCAACACCACCATTTTTCAGAGAGTCCTGTATTTCAGCCGAAGTTATTTGTGGATTTTTCTTTGCATCTCGAACAATTTTCCTGGCAGTTGTGGCTGAAATATTTGCTGGTAGACCTGAATCCCTCATTTTCCACTTCTTAATCAGCGTTTGAACACTGCTGATCGGCATTCTCAATTCCTTGGATATATTTTTATACCCTTTTCCTGTTTTATGCAGTTCAATTACCTTTTCTTGCAGATCCTTTGACAATTCTTTTGCCTTCCCCTTGACTCAGAATCCAGAAACGTCTGTACAGCACTGGATGAAAGATGCAATGGTCTGTCAGAAGCCCAGAAACTCACTGACCTTTTATACACACACATTAATTACAAACAAACATGTCACAGGTGAGGATTGGAACCTTGATTAGCCATTCAAACCTGTTTGTGTCTACTTTTGTGCGTGTTATCAGATCAAAGTCACTGGGGTATGTAAACTTTTGATCAGGGTCATTTGGGTACCTTTTTTGTTTTGTAAATTTTGATTTAAAAAGAGTAAACACAGTTGTTTGCCAATAAATAGCTTCACACGACCATTAAGCATGAGTGGAAAAAAGGTTTTTGTATTATCATTCATATTCTCTGAAGAATGGCCAAGAAATCATAAATTCTCCCAGGGTATGTAAACTTATGAGCACGACTGTATTTTTTTTTATGTTGTTTTTGTCATGACTGTTTATGTAAAAAGTGTCTTTCTGCCTTGTTTACTTGCCACATGAAGCCATGCATTGTTTTCCTTACAACCTTTCACCTCTGATCAGTTCAAAGTGTGCACTTTCTCCTCTCTGCCGCAATAACTCTGCAGCTCTCATCCATCCTTGTTGTCGTGCACCCATAGAAGCTCGGTCAGGAGCAAAGGGGGTCACAAGGTGTTTCCCTTCCCCGCACTCGGAGACCCCGACCACCCCCGCGCCCATCCTCTCCCCGATATATGCGCGCCTGTGTGAACGCCACAGGATGTCCTATAATAGGGCAGTTGGTGTTGTGCAGCTGTTTACAGTAGGACAAGAACACTTGCAACAAATAAGAGTACAGATGGACCTACAAGACACATTGGAGGTGGCGCACAGGAGATGCGAGGGTCAAGGGGGTGACCTGGAAGGAAGCGGCGTGGAAAAAGTAGGAAACAATAACACAGGAGAGAATAAAGAAGCGGGAGATGAGTCAAATGAAAGAGGAAGAAAGATGGGGACAAAGGGACAGTGTTGAAGCTGATGACAGGGTCGTGGCTGCTGGGAAGGCTGACTTAATGACAGGGATTAAAGGCTGCTGGGATCTCAAGGCTCTGTCTGCTACACTACCTCCCACCTCTGCGGGAACCTGACTCCATTTGGCCTTAAATCTCATGACAAAACAAAAACCATGTGGCTCAATTAGAGAAAATGTGCCTTCGCTCACATTAACACTTTAATTGACTCTGCATGTGTGTATGAAGATGTGTTATTGTGTAACCTTCTGAGAGCCAACGTCCTCTGCGGGGGACATTTGTGTTTGGCATTACAAGGCAATTTTTTCCCCCCCCGTATTACACAGAACTGGGATCTGAGCCGAGGATGTCGTTGTGGCTTGTGCAGCCCTTTGAGACACCTGTGATTAAAGGCTATATAAATACACTTTGATTGATTGATTGATCGAAGTGGCTAGTAACGTGCGACATTCACTCCATTACATTTATATTTTCATTTTTTATTTATGTATTTATTTGACAGGGACAGTACATTTAAACAATGATACCATATTTTTCGGAGTATAAGTCGCACTGGAGTATAAGTCGCACCTGCCAAAAATGCATAATAAAGAAGAAAAAAACATATATAAGTCGCATTTTTTGGGGACATTCGTTTGATAAAACCCAACACCAAGAATAGACATTTGAAAGGCAATTTAAAATAAAAACAGAATAGTGAACAACAGGCTGAATAAGTGTACGTTATATGACGCAAAAATAACCAACTGAGAACGTGCCTGGTATGTTAACGTAACATATTATGGTAAGAGTCATTCAAATAACTATAACATATAGAACATGCTATACGTTTACCAAACAATCTGTCACTCCTAATCGCTAAATCCCATGAAATCTTATACGTCTAGTCTCTTACGTGAATGAGCTAAATAATATTATTTGATATTTTACGGTAATGTGTTAATAATTTCACACATAAGTCGCTCCTGAGTATAAGTCGCACCATCCGGCCAAACTATGAAAAAAACTGCGACTTATAGTCCGAAAAATACGGTACTCACAGGTAACCGATGTCAAAGTACATAGGACTTCTAGGCACAGGCTAATTTGCAACCCTTGTCCCTGGTCAGGCATTTTATTTTAAAGTTGAGAAAAGTGTAAAACAGATACAAAAGGATTAAAACAAGTACAAAAATAAAAACACATGGAAAATAATTGGCCCCATTTGTCCATATTATCAATCAATCAATCAATGTTTGTTTATATAGCCCTAAATCACAAAAGTCTCAAAGGGCTGCACAAGCCACAACGACATCCTCGGCACAGAGCCCACACAAGGGATGTCGATGTGAATGACTATGAGAAACCTTGGAGGGGACCGCATATGTGGGTAACCCCCCCTCTAAGTACAGTCCCTAGTGGATCCACATAACAGTGAGAGTCCAGTCCATAGTGGGGCCAGCAGGAGACCATCTCGAGCGGAGACAGGTCAGTAGCGCAGAGACGTCCCCAACCGATGCACAGGCGAGCGGTCCACCCCGGGTCCCAACTCTGGACAGCCACCATCTCATCCATGGTCACCGGAACCGGAATAACCCGGCGAGGGGGCAAAGGAGAAAAGAAAACGGCAGATCAACTGGTCTAAAAAAAGGGGGGTCTACTTAAAGGCTAGAGTATACGAATGAGTTTTAAGATGGGACTTAAATGCTTCTACTAAGGTAGCATCTCTAACTTTTATATTACATCCAGTTCTAGTGCTCACACTTCTGATTTTCCTTAAGCCACTTTTTCAGTTTTGTGGAGAAAAGTTCAATGTCCTTTAGTTTAATAAAAAGTTTAATAACCTTTAGTACAAATTGTACTTGTCAGAGTAGTCTTAATGCAACATACTTTTTACTTTTACTTGAGTATTTTTTGTGAATGTAATTCCGGTCGCTACATTTATTTATGTCATTATATTTATTTTACATCAAATAATAACAAGTTAACAAAAATGATCGCATTAAAGGCCTACTGAAACCCACTACTACCGACCACGCAGTCTGATAGTTTATGCATCAATGATGAAATCTTAACATTGCAACACATGCCAATACGGCCGGGTTAACTTATAAAGTGCAATTTTAAATTTCCCGGTAAAATTCCGGCTGAAAACGTTTTGATATGATGACGTTTGCGCGTGACGTCAACAGTTGAAGCGGAAGTATTCGGAGCCCAGGTCACATCAGGAGGTAGACCTGAATCCGATTGGAATCTGATCTTTTCAAATGTGACTTCATTGCAGTCTAATGTCATTTTTATGTCGGCTTTGGGAGAGCTACGTCACTCGAGGAAAGACGCAGTCGCCAGCAGAAGTGGATACTTCATCACAACATCCGGTTTTCGGTGAGCAAAGTCTATTTAAGACGACTGAATTTTCACTTGTCAATAGTGCACAAATAATACGCTATATGTTATATATGAATATTTATTTTGATTCCGAAGAAATAGCGATTGTGGAAAGAACACCATCCCATTCCTAACCCATAGGGTCCAAAATGATGTCAGTCCACCTTTTGCAGCTATTACAGCTTCAACTCTTCTGGGAAGGCCAAAATCTTTGGTATGCTTTAGCATTCAAAGTTCCTTTCACTGGAACTAAGGGGCCAAGCCCAACTCCTGAAAAACAACCCCAAACCATAATTCCACCTCCACCGAATTTCACACTCTGCACAATGCAGTCCGAAATGTAGCGTTCTCCTGGCAACCTCCAAACCCAGACTCGTTTATCAGATTGCCAGATGGAAAAGCGTGATTCATCACTCCAGAGAAGTCGTCTCCACTGCTCTAGAGTCCAGTGGCGACGTGCTTTACACCACTGCATCTGACGCTTTGCATTGGACTTGATGATGTATGGCTTGATGCAGCTGCTCGGCCATGGAAACCCATTCCATGAAGCTCTCTGCGTACTGTATGTGGGCTAATTGGAAGGTCACATGAAGTTTGGAGCTCTGTAGCAACTGACTGTGCAGAAAGTCTTTGCACTTTGCGCTTCAGCATCCACTGACCCCTCTATGTCAGTTTACGTGGCCTACCACTTGGTGGCTGAGTTGCTGTTGTTCCCAAACTCTTCCATTTTCTTATAATAAAGCCGACAGTTTACTTTGGAATATTTAGGAGCGAGGAAATTTCACGACTGGGTTTGTTGCTCAGGTGACATCCTATGACAGTTCCACGCTGGAAATCACTGAGAGCGGTCCATTCTTTCACAAATGTTTGTAGAAACTGTCTCCATGCCTAAGTGCTTGATTTTATACACCTGTGGCCGGGCCAAGTGATTAGGACACCTAATTCTGATCATTTGGATGGGTGGCCAAATACTTTTGGCAATATAGTGTACATTATATTACCGTATTTTTCTGAGTATAAGTCGCTCCGGAGCATAAGTCGCACCGGCCGAAAATGCATAATAAAGAAGGAAAAAACATATATAAGTCGCACTGGAGTATAAGTCGCATTTTTTGGCGAAATTTATTTAATAAAACCCAACACCAAGAATAGACATTTGAAAGGCAATTTAAAATAAATAAAGAATAGTGAACAACAGGCTGAATAAGTGTACGTTATATGAGGCATAAATAACCAACTGAGAACGTGCCTGGTATGTTAACGTAACATATTATGGTAAGAGTCATTCAAATAACTATAACATATAGAACATGCTATACGTTTACCAAACAATCTGTCACTCCTAATCGCTAAATCCCATGAAATCTTATACGTCTAGTCTCTTACGTGAATGAGCTAAATAATATTATTTGATATTTTACGGTAATGTGTTAATAATTTCACACATAAGTCGCTCCTGAGTATAAGTCGCACCCCCAGCCAAACTATGAAAAAAACTGCAACTTATAGTCAGAAAAATACGGTACTTTCATGTACTTTCACGTGAAAAAACACTAATTTTTAAGGCGTTGCGACTTTTATTTTATATTGTAGTACCAGCGACTTCCTCCCAATCACCTTCCTTTATCAAAGTGCGCATGCAAGTGACCTCGAGGCCATATTGGGCGTTTTTACTGGAGTCTGATCAAAATCACATTTTACTTGAAGTCTAAACAGCCAGCTGGAATCACAAATCACATTTTAAAAAAATTAGATTCAGGCCTGCAGTGTAAACAAAGTTCAATGTGCGACCCTCAGTGAAAACAGTTTTGACACCTTAAGTGACGGTACTCTTACATGAGTACAATTTTTGCCTACTCTACCCACTTCTGGTACTAATACGTACCTCTGATAAAAGCAACAGACCAAAACAAAGCGTGCAGATGACCGTTCTCAGGAGGATATTACTTTAATATCTTGTTCAAGATTAAAGTATTGCTACACTGCAAAAACTGAAATCTAAGTAAGATTAAATATCTCAAATAAGGGTGCTATTTGCTTATTTTCTGTCTGATAAGATAATTCTTCTCACTAAGCAGATTTTATGTTAGAGTCTTTTACTTGTTTTAAGTGTTTTGGTCCTAAATGATGTCAGTAAGATATTACAGCTTGTTGCTGAGATTTGATGACCTATATTGAGTAAAACATGCTTGAAACTAGAATATCAACTGTTGCAAAGCTGTGTCATCAACACTCACAAGTATAAAACTAGTTTTTTAAAGTAATAATTTCTTACTTCAAGCATGAAAAAAAAAAAAAAATCATGATTTTGACACAATTGTGTTCTCATAATTAAAACAGATGACATCCAAATGGACTTTGCTGTTTTATTTTCAATGAAACAATAGAACATACATACTCATATAGTAGTACAGTTGGCACAGTACAGTAAACTGACAGTTGATATTTAAACATTTAACATGTGACATTTCAAACAATTTTGAACAGAATTAGTTCATGCACATTCAGATAAATTCCTCAAAATTACAATTAAAATTTTTTTGGCCGGGCTGTATATATGCGCACTAATTGACTTGGCGCGTTGATGTCATTTTATCGATGGAAAAATGCATTTTTAGACCGTATGATTTGCCTGAACGGATAGGAGACCCCGAGAGTAACAAGCGGTTGCCTTGTTGCCTTTCCATTAAGAACAATAAACTAGTTTTTAGTATAACTTTGCTGGTTCCAAGAAATGTAATGCCGAGCGCATATCATTATGTCAAGATAATGGCACTAGCATTTACTTGATTTAAGAATATTTTTCAACATATTGAGCAAAAAGGTCTATTTTTTTCTACCAAGAAAAGTGCACTTGTTATTAGTGAGAATATACTTATTTTAAGGTATTTTTTGGTTCATTGAGGTTAGCTAATTAGGGACCGAGTCCTTTTGGGACAGAGGACCCTATAGTATTTTTAGCGTTTTATTATTAAACTGCCGCTTCTTTGAGCTATAATTTGACCCCCTTAACATGCTTCAAAACTAACCAAATTAGACACACACATCAGGACTGGCAAAAATTACGATCTAATCAAAAAAACCAAGCCCCAAAACTCAAAATTGCGCTCTAGCGCCCCCTAGGAAGAAAACACAGACAAAACCGCCTCTAACTCCCAGTAGGAATGTCATAGAGACATGAAACAAAAACCTCTATGTAGGTCTCACTTAGACCTATATTTCATACACTGACAACCCCCAGCAAAAATCAACAGAAAGTTTGCAATTCCCCCTTCAAAACAAAAGTTGAGTAAAAACAGTCACCTTTTTTCAAACATTATCTCCTCTGAGCGCGTTTGTCGTGTTTGTTATTAAGAACAATAAATTAGTTTTTAGTATAAGTTTGCTGGTTCCAAGAAATGTAATGCCGAGCGCATATCATTATGTCAAGATAATGGCACTAGCATTTACCTCTTTTAAGAATATATTTCAACGTATTGAGCAAAAAGGTCTCTTTTTTTTTTCTACCAAGAAAAGTGCACTTGTTATTAGTGAGAATATACTTATTTTAAGGTATTTTTTGGTTCATTGAGGTTAGCTAATTAGGGACCGAGTCCCTTTGGGACAGAGGACCCTATTGTATTTCTAGCGTTTTATTATTAAACTGCCGCTTCTTTGAGCTATAATTTGACCCCCTTAACATGCTTCAAAACTAACCAAATTGAACACACACATCAGGACTGGCAAAAATTACGATCTAATCAAAAAAACCAAGCCCCAAAACTCAAAATTGCGCTCTAGCGCCCTCTAGGAAGAAAACACAGACAAAACTGCCTCTAACTCCCAGTAGGAATGTCATAGAGACATGAAACAAAAACCTCTATGTAGGTCTCACTTAGACCTATATTTCATACACTGACAACCCCCAGCAAAAATCAACAGGAAGTTTGCAATTCCCCCTTCAAAACAAAAGTTGAGTAAAAACAGTCACCTTTTTTCAAACATTATCTCCTCTGAGCGCGTTTGTCCTGTTTGTTATTAAGAACAATAAATTAGTTTTTAGTATAACTTTGCTGGTTCCAAGAAATGTAATGCCGAGCGCATATCATTATGTCAAGATAATGGCACTAGCATTTACTTGATTTAAGAATATTTTTCAACATATTGAGCAAAAAGGTCTCATTTTTTTTTCTAACAAGAAAAGTGCACTTGTTATTAGTGAGAATATACTTATTTTAAGGTATTTTTTGGTTCATTGAGGTTAGCTAATTAGGGACAGAGTCCCTTTGGGACAGAGGACCCTATTGTATTTCTAGCATTTTATTATTATACTGCCGCCTCTTTGAGCTGTAATTTGACCCCCTTAACATGCTTCAAAACTCACCAAATTGGACACACACATCAGGACTGACAAAAATTACGATCTAATAAAAAAAACCAAGCCCCAAAACTCAAAATTGCGCTCTAGCGCCCCCTAGGAAGAAAACACAGACAAAACTGCCTCTAACTCCCAGTAGGAATGTCATAGAGACATGAAACAAAAACCTCTATGTAGGTCTCACTTAGACCTATATTTCACACACTGACAACCCCCAGCAAAAATCAACAGGAAGTTTGCAATTCCCCCTTCAAAACAAAAGTTGAGTAAAAACAGTCACCTTTTTTCAAACATTATCTCCTCTGAGCGCGTTTGTCGTGTCGGCTTCAAATTAGCACAGGAGAGGGATTGAACCCTTCTGATTAAAAGTTGATGAAATAGTTTTAATTACTGCTCCGGTTTGGATTTTATGAGCCCTCAAAGCCGGTCCCGCCCATCGCTGCTTGCAGCTTTAATTTGACTAGTTTTGGAAAGTCTCGACAAGCCAAATTTTCTTGTTCTATTGGCAGATCATTTTGCTTAGTTCAAACAAAATACCCCTAATTTTGGTATTTTATTTTCTTGTTTTTGAACACTGACTTTTTGCAGTGTACTATTCAAATTTGCTGAGCTTTGTACAAACGGTTGTGTATTCCGCATGGACAGGAAGCATCTGGATTAGACTTAGATTTAGACTTAGACAAACTTTAATGATACACAAGGGAAACTGTTCCATTTGATCAATTATGATCAATAAAATCCCCGTACCCCCCGATTCTTTGCTTTAAAAATGTTTTTAATGCGCCTTAACACCCCAAGCTTGTCCCTGTTAGAAAAAGTGAAGGTAAACCCCTGAATATGTCGGCCAAGTAAGCACCAGGTGCTGCTCAGATTTCCCTACTACCCCCCTTCTCAAAAAAAAAAAAAAAAAAAAGGTCTCCCAAGATGTAACCGCAGCCTTGGTCTGTGAATGCGATGAATTCCTTCAGAGCTGCCGCTGAGCTGACTGGCACTGAGAAAGCGCAGAGGCCGACACCTGAACAGAACACGCAGCCTCGCCGCAAATATGAATTTAAGCAAAGTGTTTTCCCTCAAAAATGACGATTCTGAAGGATTTTCACAGCTGCTTTCTTGCAGCACACCAATAATTTATAGCGTTTTAACTGCCAGAGCTCTGCCAGGGAAAATACTTTTTAAAAAACCAAGTCCCGCAACAAGCTGGAAATACTGCAGACTATTTATAAAAAAGTGGAGTCCAAGTTACACTCAGGGGATGTGATGACAGATAAGGACTAAGTGCACTTATATTTTTATGAACCAATCAGAGGTTAGGTCTGAATCTCATATCTTCCTGAGAACAATTCTCCTCCTTAGAGAAAATCATTGACAGCCATTGCCTTATATAGGGATGGTATCGTTTACATTGGAACCAAAACGATACTTGAAGATAGCGCTGGTGCTTGGATGGTGACTGAACCTAAATGTAAAAAAGTTAAAGTACCAATGATTGTCACACACAGACTAGGTGTGGCGAAATTATTCTCTGCATTTGACCCATCACCCTTGATCACCCCCTGGGAGGTGAGGGGAGAAGTGAGCAGCAGCGGTGGCAGCGCCCGGGAATCATTTTTGGTGATTTAACTCCAAATTCCAACCCTTGATGCTGAGTGCCAAGCAGGGAGGTAATGGGTGCCATTTTTCATAGTCTTTGGTAGAGATGTCCGATAATGGCTTTTTTGCCGATATCCGATATTGTCCAACTCTTAATTACCGATACCAGTATCAACCGATACCGATATATACAGTCGTAGAATTAACACATTATTATGCCTAATTTTGTTGTGATGCCCCGCTGGATGCATTAAACAATGTAACAAAGTTTTCCAACTCAAGTTATGGAAAAAAAGTGCCAACATGGCACTGCCATATTTATTATTAAAGTCACAAAGTGCATTATTTTTTTTAACATGTCTCAAAACAGCAGCTTGGAATTTGGGACATGCTCTCCCTGAAGTTGAGGTGGGCGGGGTTGGGGGGCAGGATTGAGGTGGAGGGGTAGGTGTATATTGTAGCGTCCCGGAAGAGTTAGTGCTGCAAGGGGTTCTGGGTATTTGTTCTGTTGTGTTTATGTTGTGTTACGGTGCGGATGTTCTCCCGAAATGCGTTTGTCATTCTTGTTTGGCATGGGTTCACAGTGTGGTGCACATTTGTAACAGTGTTAAAGTTGTTTATACGGCTACCCTCAGTGTGACCTGTATGGCTGTTGACCAAGTATGCGTTGCATTCACTTGTGTGTGTGAAAAGCCGTAGATATTATGTGACTGGGCCGGCACGCAAAGGCAGTGCCTTTAAGGTTTATTGGCGCTCTGTACTTCTCCCTAAGTCCGTGTACACAGCAGCGTTTTAAAAAGTCATAAATTTTACTTTTTAAAACCGATACCGATAATTTTGAAACCGATACCGATAATTTCCGATATTACATTTTAAAGCATTTATCGGCCGATAAAATCGGCAGTCCGATATCATCAGATATCTTTGGTATGACTCGGCCGGGGTTTATATATATATATATATATATATATATATATATATATATATATATATATATATATATGTATGTATGTATGTATGTATGTATGTATGTATGTATGTATGTATGTATGTATGTATGTATATATACTGTATATATATATATATATATATATATATATATATATATATATATATATATATATATATATATATATATATATATATATATATACATATGTATGTATGTATATATACTGTATATATATATATATATATATATATATATATATATATATATATATATATATATATATATATATATATATATATATATATATATATATACATATGTATATATAAATATATATATGTATACCGGTATATATATATGGCATAACAGGGCTATTTTTATATATATAGTGTCTATATATATATATATATATATATATATTAATATATATATATATATATATATATGGCATAACAGGGCTATTTTTATATATATAGTGTATTCAAAGTGTGCATTATTTTACTAGAACAGGTACTTTTGTCAAGACGAAAACCAGGTTTACATTGATTCTGATGAGGAACTCTACTTTACTATACAAACTTTTCGGTTTACAACAATGTTGAAGAACCAATGAAGTTCGTAAATCGAGGTTCCACTGTATTGAATTGTTAAATGAGTGGATGATGTGGGATTCCAGTCTACTGGGAGGCCAACAAATAGTAATGGGGAATCTTCCTGTACGTATATGTAAATGTATTTTAAAAAAGGCCTCAAAAGTGTTTATACGCACTTTTCCAGGAAAAAGTTTGAGATCGGAGGGAAGTCAGCATGAAAGCGGCATGGATTTTCTAAATAAATGATAAAAATTGGATGAGTGGACAAACATTTTGATGGCAACGTCTGGTGGAAAGTCACAGCAATGTTTATTTTGTCACTGCCGGAAGCTCAAAGCGTCTCACGGTGGTGACGCCGCGTCAAAGGCTGCACTGGTTCCCATCTGTCAGCTCTTTGACAGACAGCAACAAACTGTAAATCAGTCACCTCTGAGACTAGACTGGCCCTCTCACACGCCAGCAAAAAAAAAAAAAAAAGTGTGTGTGCGTGTTTGTGTTGTGTCGTCTTCCTTCCTTCATCTACGGATGCCGCCACATGTTTGGGATAATAGGAAAGTTTAGTCATGGTGTTATAGCATGCGTCTTACTGTAAGAGCTGAGTCGCCTTGACACTCTGCCCCAAAGGGATGCGAAGGAGGCGGGGTCCGCTCTATTGTAAGGCTTGTCGGCAGACAGAGGCCGTGGCCCCCCCGGCACCTGACAACTGCTTCAGGGAGTAAACAATAAAATCAACTTTTACACGTGTTGACAGCTTTGATGTGCAATCACAGTGTGTGTGATGTGGGACGGCAATGTTTTGGGGGGCAGCGTGGAAGTGAAAACATCCTGACTCCCTCTAATTGTTTCGGCATCTGTTTTGCTCTTGCTTTCACCCAGACCAGGGGGTTCGGCATCCCAACATGTTGAAAGAGCCATATTGGACCAAAAATACAAAAAACAAATATGTCTGGAGCCGAAAAAGTTAAAAGCCTTAAATAAGTGTTGTAAGTGTACCAGAAGGTGAGATAACTCCTGGAAATTACTGGATTAAAACTGCCAAAGGTATAGATGTGTGGGTCCAAGTTAAAGGAAAGGACAGGCTGCCTTCTTCTAATAGATTCATTACAATCTTTGCAAGCTGGGTAACATTTGCTGTGGTCTGGAACATCATAGTAACGTTTGCTGTGGTCTGGAACAACACGGTACATAATCAGAAATGCAGCCAATATTACATACAGTTACTTGCTGAATATCCCCCAGGGATCAATAAAGTACTTTCTATTCTATTCTATTCTATTCTATACAGACAATGTGTCATGAGACATGAATTATTGACATTATTACACAAGGCGACTCGGTAAAGACGCTGGGTATTATCTTCGACCCAACTCTCTCGTTTGAGTCACACATTAAGAGTGTTACTAAAGCGGCCTTCTTTCATCTCCGTAATATCGCTAACATTCGTTCCATCTTGTCCACTAGTGACGCTGAGATCATTATTCATGCGTTCGTTACGTCTCGTCTCGTTTACTGTAACGTATAACTTTCGGGTCTCCCTATGTCTAGCATTAAAAGATTACAGTTGGTACAAAATGCGGCTGCTAGACTTTTGACAAGAACAAGAAAGTTTGATCATATTACGCCTATACTGGCTCACCTGCACTGGCTTCCTGTGCACTTAAAATGTGACTTTAAGGTTTTACTACTTACGTATAAAATACTACACGGTCTAGCTCCATCCTATCTTGCTGACTGTATTGTACCATATGTCCCGGCAAGAAATCTGCGTTCAAAGAACTCCGGCTTATTAGTGATTCCCAGAGCCCCAAAAAAGTCTGCGGGCTACAGACCGTTTTCTATTCGGGCTCCAATACTATGGAATGCCCTCCCGGTAACAGTTAGAGATGCTACCTCAGTAGAAGCATTTAAGTCCCATCTTAAAACTCATTTGTATACTCTAGCCTTTAAATAGACCCCCTTTTTAGACCAGTTGATCTGCCGTTTCTTTTCTTTTCTCCTCTGCACCCCCCTCTCCCTTGTGGAGGGGGAGACACACAGGTCCGGTGGCCATGGATGAAGTGCTGGCTGTCCAGAGTCGGGACCCGGTGTGGACCGCTCGTCTGTGCATCGGTTGGGGACATCTCTGCTCTGCTGACCCGTCTCCGCTCGGGATGGTCTCCTGCTGGCCCCACTATGGACTGGACTCTCACTATTATGTTAGATCCACTATGGACTGGACTATCACTATTATGTTAGATCCACTATGGACTGGACTCTCACTATTATGTTGGATCCACTATGGACTGGACTTTCGCTGATATGTTGGATCCACTATGGCAGTGGTTCTTAACCTTGTTGGAGGTACCGAACCCCACCAGTTTCATATGCGCATTCACCGAACCCTTCTTTAGTGAAATAAAATGTTTTTTGTTTTTTTTAATTCAAGACAAAGTTATATGTTTTTGGTGACACTTTAGTATGGAGAACATATTCTAAGTAACAAAGACTTAATTCAGAGTTATTTGGTTAGGGTTAGGGTTAGAGGGTTAGGGCCAGGGGTACAAGGTTAGGGTTATAATGAGGCCATGCCGAATAAGGCATTTATAAGTACCATATTTTTCGGACTATAAGTCGCAGTTTTTTTCATAGTTTGGGGGGTGCGATTTATACTCAGGAGCGACTTATGTGTGAAATTATTAACACATTACCATAAAATATCAAATAATATTATTTAGCTCATTCACGTAAGAGACTAGACGTATAAGATTTCATGGGATTTAGCGATTAGGAGTGACAGATTGTTTGGTAAACGTATAGCATGTTCTATATGTTATAGTTATTTGAATGACTCTTACCATAATATGTTACGTTAACATACCAGGCACGTTCTCAGTTGGTTATTTATGCGTCATATAACGTACACTTATTCAGCCTGTTGTTCACTATTCTTTATTTATTTTAAATTGCCTTTCAAATGTCTATTCTTGCTGTTGGGTTTTATCAAATAAATTTCCCCCAAGAATGCGACTTATACTCCAGTGCGACTTATATATGTTTTTTTCCTTCTTTATTATGCTTTTTCGGCCGGTGCGACTTATACTCCGGAGCGACTTATAGTCCGAAAAATACGGTACTTAATAATGACTAGTTAAGAGCCAATATGTTACTAATTTGCATGTTAATAAGCAACTAATTAATGGTGAATATGTTCCCCATACTAAAGTGGGACCCATTAACTCCCTGCTTGGCACTCATCATCAAGGGTTGGAATTGGGGGGTTAAATCACCAAAATGATTCCCAGGCACGGCCACCGCTGCTGCTCACTGCTCCCCTCACCTCCCAGGGGGTGAGGGTGATGGGTCAAATGCAGACGATAATCTCACCACACCAAGTGTGTGTGTGTGACAATCATTGGTACTTCAACTTTTAACTTCAACTTTAAATACACAGAGGACATAAGTAAAGGAAATTAAATTCAACTCAAATATACCTACAAACGAGCCATAATGTTGCAATATGTGCACACAGCTAGCCTAAATAGGACTTTAGCATGGATTATTAGCAATAACATCAACAAAGCTCACCTTTGTGCATTCACGCACAGCATAAAACGTTTGGTGGACAAAATGAGACAAAGAAGAAGTGGCCTAAAATACGTCTTTCTGTGGCAGCGACGGAGAAAGTTGTATGTGTGAACAAATTATGGTTAGTTCAAGGACCGAGAAATTAGTCGGACAAAACGGTGCTGGCCAAATACTGTCATCAATGAAGCATAAACACAGACATATTAAAAAGTGGGCTTTCTAACAATCAGGAAGGTTTGTGTCACGGCCCGAGCGCACACCAGTGCGCATTCATGTGTGCGCGTGTCAGTCCAGCTGCAGCAAGCAGCTGCAGTCACCTGTCACTGATCAAAGGACCTGCCCTTATAAGCTTGCACAACCTGCTATCCCGCGCCAGAACGTAGCTACCTGTCCTGTACAGTAAGCCGTATATCATACTTTATGCAAACCTGCTCTGACTGTGTTTTCTTCCCTCGTCGTGTTTATAGTCCCGTGTCCTCCTTGTCGTTCCAACAGCAGACCTCCGTTCCCGCGTGACGAGCTGTGTGCCTCGCCTCCTCTTGTTCCCTCTGCTTCCCTCACTGCCTCTTGGATCTCGACCTCCCGCCCGGACACGGACCTTCGACGCCTCGCTATAGCCCCCGACTTCCTGCCTGCTCACGGACCTCCGAGCTTGTCTTGTCCCCCCTTGGACTTCGGCACCGCTCACTCAACAATAATAATAATAATAATAATAGATTTTATTTGTAAAAATAAAAGCACTTTACATTGAGCAAACAACCTCAAAGTGCCACAGTGTTAAAAAAAAGAAAAAGAAAATAGTAATAATATTAATAATAATAAAAGATAATAAAAATAATTAAAATATAATACTAGAAACAGCCCAATAGCTAGAACCAGCATGCATATCTATAAAAATCTATAAAAATTATTTTTTTAAAAGATGGGTTTTTAAGACTTTTTTAAAAGCATCCACAGTCTGAGGTGCCCTCAGGTGGTCAGGGAGAGCGTTCCACAGACTGGGAGCAGCGGAGCAGAAAGCCCGATCTCCCATAGTTCGTAGCTTTGTCCTTGGAGGTTGGAGGAGGTTAGCCTGTTTGGAGCGGAGGTGTCGTGTGGAGGATTTGGGGGTGAGCAGTTCTTTAAGGTAGACGGGGGCATTTCCATGGAGGCACTGGTGAGTTACTAAGTAGATTTTGAACACTCCCGGTAACACTCAATTAATTAATACACATAGTCGCACACCATACCCATCTTTGATTAAAATACACACTTCATTTATTATTTATATATATACATATATATATTGTGCATAATTATATAAATAAATAGAGTTTAAACGACGTCCCTCTTGTCTGTGCCGTCTCCCCCCCTGTACACGTAACAGTTTGTCCTCCTACAGAAACATTATTTAAACAAAAAATATATTTTTTCCCCATCTTTTTCCATTTTTTAAAAAGCTCCAGGGAGCCACTAGGGCGGTGCTAAAGAGCCGCACGGTTAGAGTGTCCGCCCTGAGATCGGTAGGTTGTGAGTCGAGTCATACCAAAGACTATAAAAATGGGACCCATTACCTCCCTGCTTGGCACTCAACATCAAGGGTTGGAATTGGGGGTTAAATCACCAAAAATTATTCGTGGGCGCGGCCACCGCTGCTGCTCACTGCTCCCCTCACCTCCCGGGGGGTGAACAAGGGGATGGGTCAAATGCAGAGGACAAATTTCACCACACCTAGTGTGTGTGTGACAATCATTGGTACTTTAACTTAACTTTAACTTAACTTAACTTTACTTTTAACGAGAGCCGTGGGTTGCTGACCCCAGACCCAGACTAACTAAAAAACAGATTCAAATTTTCCACGCTGTCCAATTCCTGCTCTCACACTGTCCTCACAACGACTGATTGGCCCCATCGCATCTCTTCTTACCGAGCTCATGTTCAACATTACACGCACTAAACTTCCCATTTGGGATTAGTAATATAACAATATGTGACCAGGTGACTCTTGGGTAGGATTGTGCTGCATGCACTCAGACCAAAGAACGCACACAAGTACCACAGGTTTCTAAAAGGAGGAACCAGGACACTGTTAAAACCCAAAAAGGTCCAGATGTGAGGCCCCTTGAAACACTTCTCAGCGTCTCCCTGGTGGTGAATGCTGACAAATTGGCCTTTAACGATCCCAAAACAGGCCCAGAGTCAATGTCAAAGCCGTGGGTCAGTCGCTTAGCTGTCACCAAAATGAAGCAGGGACGCTAAGAAAATATTTGGACAAAGCCCCGAGCTATTTCAGCCTCTGAAATGGACTGATCCACATCATCGGTGCGCTCTCGTTTAGAGACTTGAAAACACAGCTGGGGGGATTTAGCGAGACGTCTTGTATCAATAATAAACCTTATGAGAAGACTGTTAAAGGGCGGCCACACACTAATTCAGTATTTACTCTAATCCTTGAGCTACTGGGATGTGCAATTCTAATACTGCACAAATCATCCACACCGGCGGCCTGGGGGCAAATCTGGCCCGCGAATGACACCACAGATTCAGTTCCAAACATTTTTGCAGCTAAGTCCTACAAATACTTGAATGTTCCTGTCGTATAGAGGAACTTGGACCACTGTGAACACATTGGCAGATCCCTGCTTTGACATTTGAACCTTGAGAGCAAACGTAGAACACTGGGGTCCAAACTTGTGATTTACAAGAACTTTAAGTCCTCTCCTTTTTGGCAGTTACACATTTTTTTTTCTGCAATATGATTTATGTAATTTAGGTGTTGCTGAAGTGTGTTTAGCTCAGATGAAGTCAGTAGTTTTTCTTGGTTTTTTTTCAGATGAAGTCAGTAATCATTTATTCAATGTCTTTAGTTGTACACTGCAAAAAGTCAGTGTTCAAAAACAAGAAAAAACAAAACAAAAATTAGGGGTATTTTATTTGAACTAAGCAAAATTATCTGCCAATAGAACAAGAAAATTCGGCTTGTCAAGACTTTCCAAAACAAGTAAAATTAGCTAACCTCAATGAACCCAAAAATACCTTAAAATAAGTATATTCTCACTGATAACAAGTGCACTTTTCTTGGTAGAAAAACAAATGGGACCTTTTTGCTCAATATGTTGAAAAATATTCTTAAATTAAGTAAATGCTAGTGCCATTATCTTGACATAATGATATGCTCTCAGCATCATGATTTTTTTTTTCATGCTTGAAGTAAGAAATTGTTACTTTAAAAAAGTAGTTTTATACTTGTGAGTGTTGGTGACACAGCTTTGCAACAGTTGATATTCTAGTTTCAAGCATGTTTTACTCAATATAGGTCATCAAATCTCAGCAACAAGCTGTAATATCTTACTGAGATCATTTAGGACCAAAACCCTTAAAACAAGTAAAACACTCTAACATAAAATCTGCTTAGTGGGAAGAATTATCTTATCAGACAGAAAATAAGCAAATATCACCCTTATTTGAGATATTTAATCTTACTTAGATTTCAGTTTTTGCCGTGTACTAGTGGTGTTCCTCAAGGATCAATTTTAGGTCCTCTCTTTTTTCATTATTTGGGCCCTTCAGATGGTGGCCTATGACTTCAGTTAAAAAAAACTTGTGAAAGACTCACATTTTTGCAGCAGATTCTTAAAAACACCAGAGTGTTGTCATAGAGATGATCTTTGGCGATCTTTCTTTTATGCAGAAGGTCCTTAAAAATGGCAGAGCACTCCTGTAGCTCTGACAAAACCAATCAATCAATCAATCAACGTTTATTTATATAGCCCTTAATCCCAAGTGTCTCAAAGGGCTGCACAAGCCTCAACGACATCCTCGGCTCAGATCCCACATCAGGGCAAGAAAATACTCAACCCGTGTCCGCCTTGAGATCGGTAGGTCGTGAGTTCATACGAAAGACTATAAAAAATGGGACCCATTACCTCCCTGCTTGGCACTCAGCATCAAAGGTTGGAATTGGGGGTTAAATCACCAAAATGATTCCCGGGTGCGGCCACCGCTGCTGCTCACTGCTCCCCTCACCTCCCAGGGGGTGATGGGTCAAAATGCAGAGGATAATTTCACCACACCTAGTGTGTGTGTGACAATCATTGGTACTTTTAACTTTAAACCTTGGACTGGGGTCGCAGATGTGGGGACCCCACCCCCTGGTTGACCGGTGCAATGGACGTCGAGTGGATCTAGTTAATAGTGTGAGAGTCCAGTCCATAGTGGGGTCAGCAGGGGATCATCTTGAGTGGAGACAAGTCAGCAGCGCAGAGACGTCCCCAACTGATGCACAGATGAGTGGTCCAACCCGGGTTTCCGACTTTGAACAGCTCGCGCATCATCTGTGGTCACCTGGTAACCTCTCCACGCAGGAGGGGGGGGGGCAGAGCAGAAAACAGACGGCAGATCAACTGGTCTGAAAGGGGGGTCTATTTAAAGGCTAGCGTATACAAATGAGTTTTAAAGGCCTACTGAAACCCACTACTACCGACCACGCAGTCTGATAGTTTATATATCAATGATGAAATCTTAACATTGCAACACATGCCAATACGGCCGGGTTAACTTATAAAGTGACATTTAAAACTTCCCGGGAAATATCCGGCTGAAACGTCGCGGTATGATGACGTATGCGCGTGACGAAGTCAGAGTAACGGAAGTTATGGTACCCGTAGAATCCTATACAAAAAGCTCTGTTTTCATTTCATAATCCCACAGTATTCTGGACATCTTTTGCAATTTGTTTAATGAACAATGAAGGCTGCAAAGAAGACAGTTGTAGGTGGGATCGGTGTATTAGCAGCGGACTACAGAAACACAACCAGGAGGACTTTGTTGGAGCGCTAGCCGCGCTAGCCGCGCTAGCCGCGCTAGCCGCGCTAGCCGCGCTAGCCGCCGACCTCACCTTGACTTCCTACGTCTCCGGGCCGCCAAACGCATCGGGTGAAGTCCTTCGTCCTTCTGCCGATCGCTGGAACGCAGGTGAGCACGGGTGTTGATGAGTAGATGAGGGCTGGCTGGCGTAGGTGGAGAGCTAATGTTTTTAGCATAGCTCTGTGAGGTCCCGTTGCTAAGTTGCTAAGTTAGCTTCAATGGCGTTGTTAGCACAGCATTGTTAACCTTCGCCAGCCTGGAAAGCATTAACCGTGTATTTACATGTCCACGGTTTAATAGTATTGTTGATTTTCTATCTATCCTTCCAGTCAGGGGTTTATTTTTTTGTTTCTATATGCAGTTAAAGCACGATGCTATCACGTTAGCTCGTAGCTAAAGAATTTCACCAATGTATTGTCGTGGAGATAAAAGGCACTGAATGTCCATTTCGCGTTCTCGACTCTCATTTTCAAGAGGATATAGTATCCGAGGTGGTTTAAAATACAAATCCGTGATCCACAATAAAAAAAGGAGTGTGGAATCCAATGAGCCAGCTTGTACCTAAGTTATGGTCAGAGCGAAAAAAGATACGTCCATCACTGTCTCTCAAGTCCTTCACTGTAACGTTCCTCATCTACGAATCTT
The DNA here is from genome assembly GCF_033978785.1 of Entelurus aequoreus. Taxonomy (NCBI): domain Eukaryota; kingdom Metazoa; phylum Chordata; class Actinopteri; order Syngnathiformes; family Syngnathidae; genus Entelurus; species Entelurus aequoreus. The sequence continues at coordinate 61,966,136 of NC_084736.1, read as the reverse complement.
TCATCCTCGCTCAAATTAATGGGGTAATCATCACTTTCTCGGTCCGAATCTCTCTCGCTCCATTGTAAACAATGGGGAATTGTGAGGAATACTAGCTCCTGTGACGTCACGCTACTTCCGGTACAGGCAAGGCTTTTTTTTATCAGCGAGCAAAAGTTGCGAACTTTATCGTCGATTTTCTCTACTAAATCCTTTCAGCAAAAATATGGCAATTTTGCGAAATGATCAAGTATGACACATAGAATGGATCTGCTATTCCCGTTTAAATAAAAAAAAATCATTTCAGTAGGCCTTTAAGATGGGACTTAAATCATACTTGCCAACCTTGAGACCTCCGATTCCGGGAGGTGGGGTGTGGGGGGTGGTCGGGGACGGGGCGGGGACAGGGCTCCGGCTGAATTCCGGGAGTTTATCGGGAGAAAATTTCTTCCGGGAGGTTATCGGGAGAGGCGCTGAATTCCGGTAGTCTCCCGGTAAAACCGGGAGGGTTGGCAAGTATGACTTAAATGCTTCTACTGAGGTAGCATCTCTAACTGTTACCGGGAGGGCATTCCAGAGTACTGGAGCCCGAATAGAAAACGCTCTATAGGGCTCTGGGAATCACTATTAAGCCGGAGTTCTTAGAACACAGATTTCTTAGAACACAGATTTCTTGCCTGGACGTATGGTACAATACGTACAATATGGTACGTACAATAATGGTACAATAATGGCTTTAATTGAAATTACAGAAGAAATTACCAATGCAATAGATAGTAAGAAATGTGCGGCAGCGGTTTTTATGGATCTAACTAAACTAAAGCATTTGACACAATTAATCACAATATTTTAATAAAAAAACTAGAACGATATGGCATCAGAGGGTTAGTCTTAAACTGGATAAGAAGTTATCTAACGAACAGGAAATAATACGTGAAGCTAGGCGAACACACGTCTACAACGCTAAATATATCCTGTGGTGTACCTCAGGGATCAATACTAGGACCTAAATTATTCAATCTCTATATAAATGACATTTGTAAAGTTACAAAAGATTTAAAGTTAGTATTATTTGCGGATGATACAACAGCGTTTTGTTCAGGAGAGAACACACAGGAGATAATACAAATAATAACAGAAGAAATTAACAAATTAAAAAGATGGTTTGACAAAAACAGACTATCGTTGAATCTTGGTAAAACTAAAATAATGCTATTTGGTAACAGTAGAAGAGAAAGTCAAACACAAATACAAATAGACGGAATAGAAATTGAAAGAGTAAACGAAACCAAATTTCTAGGTATAATGATTGATGATAAATTGAACTGGAAATCTCACATAAAAAATATACAACATAAAGTAGCAAGAAACACGTCAATAATGAATAAAGCAAAACATGTTCTAGACCAAAAATCCCTTCATATTCTCTACTGCTCACTAGTGTTACCATATCTGAGCTACTGTGTAGAAATATGGGGAAATAATTACAAAAGTACACTTCATTCATTAACGGTGTTACAAAAAAGATCAGTTAGAATAATACATAATGTTGGATATAGAGAACAAACAAACCCTTTATTTATTGAATCAAAAATACTGAAATTCCACGACATAGTGAATTTACAAACAGCTAAAATTATGCACAAAGCAAACTATAACCTGCTACCCAAGAATATACAACAATTCTTCTCAAAAAAAGAGGAGAAATATAATCTTAGAGAAAAACGTAATTTAAAACATTTGTTTGCACGTACAACACTTAAGACCTTCAGTATATCAGTATGTGGAATTCAATTATGGAATGGATTAAGCAAAGCAATCAAACAATGTACTAATATGATACACTTCAAGAAACTCTTCAAACTTAGTGTTTACAAAGTACAAAGAAGAAGAACCATGACAAACATTCTCAATTTATTTCATCCATCCATTCATTCATTCTTAAAGTAATCTTACTTATCTCATCATATGAAATATGAGTTACTTCACTAATTATTATTATTAAATTCTTACTATTATTTATTTATTTATTTATTTATTTATTTATTTTTATTGTGATTACTTATGGAGTTTATTGTGAAAAAATTGTGAACAGGAAGTGAACAAAAAGTTTTGCAACTGTTATGTAAAGAAAAGGAGTAGGATTAAATAAGCTCTGCTTCTTCCTACTCCTTTTCGAACATGTTGAAAAGAAACTGGAAATTGTGATGTATCATGTTGTATGCTTGCATGTTCGAAATAAACTCAAACTCAAACTCAATACAATCAGCAAGATAGGATGGGATAGGAAATCCACTATAGAGGACGCTGGTTCTTCATCATTTACAAAATAAGACTAATAGTGAAGGGTCCTTAGGTTTCTGTAAAATTGGCCCCCAAAACAATTCAGTTGAATAACCCTGATCTACACAGTACATACTGAAAGTGTGCCCCTATCCATACAATCATGACTACTGTAGATGAGTTTAGTGTGGAAGAGACCTGAGCACATTAAATATATTTAGCATGAACTAAAACAAAACACCTCAAAAGAAAATTTATTTTGGAATAGAACAGTGAACGATGCAAATAAATTGTGTCATACAGTGCTACCCTATACTATTTCTATGAAATATCTGACCCATAATATATGCTTAGCATATGGCCGGGGAACTGTGAAGAAGTCTGGAGGAACTATTTCCAAAGACAATCTCCTGCTGTGAGCAGGGAAATTCACTACAGCTCAGCAACGGTTCAGTTTCACTTCTTTTACTTTTATCTCTGACAAATCCTGCAGGGTTCAAACTTAAGACTAAGACCCGGGTTTAGTGCGTCTGAGCTACAGTATATCGCATTCAGCCACTTTAGCCTGGCTTTGCGTGCACACACACATTAACACAAACACACACACACACCCCACACATGAACACAAGTCAGGAATTTCCATTTGGGGACGAATACACACGTTGCAGTACCTATGTTTAACCACTTGTCATACACACTTTACACACTGAAGTCATGATCATGGACCTCCAGGAGACCATTTTAAAAGAAGATGCATGGGCCTATTAGGATGCCATTTTCTACTGATTGCAACACTTTCGACCCACGTGTGAATCAAATGTCAGGTTTTTGGTCTGCAGCTATTGATTATTTTAGTAATGATTAGTTTGTTCAGTTAATTGGGTAAAACATGTTAGAGCCTCAATGCATATTTTAGGGGAAATAGTTGAATCAAACAAACCTTTTTTTGCTTCCCATAAACTTCATTTTTTAAATAAAAAATGCAGATAATCAACATTGAGATTGTACTTTTAACATGTGTGCATTAATAATAAAAAATAAAAAAAAATCTCCACTGTTGGCTGTTCACAGTACCCACAATCCACTGCTCTAATGTGCGCTCTATTACAGCGGCTGTGCAGAAACTATATCTGCATGTTTTAAGTTTCAGGCACTCTATGCGGTCTGAAGTTGATTGTTTTTTATTAGTTACACTTATTAAACCAATAATTTAAAGCAACAGAATATAAATGGATTTTTTTTTTCCCACTAGAACTAATCATTGCAGCCCCACTCGAACTAGAATAATTATAGTTTTACATGCACAAATAACACATGCATATTGTGAATATATGTATATATATATATATATATATATATATATATATATATATATATATATATATATATATATATATATATATATATATATATATATATATTTCATATAAATTAACATTTAGCAAGACTTTCTTTCTTTCTTTCTTTCTTTTAGTTTATTTCGAACATGAACACATTTACATCATAATACATCACACAATTTCATATCATTTCATTTACATCATGCCCGAAAAGGAGTAGGAAGAAGCAAAGCTTATTTAATCCTACCCCTTTCCCACTTCAAAGCATTTACAATTATATAAAATCATTTACTGACCTTTTTATATAATAAAATAACATCTATGAATTAGTATATACAACAGTTTGTAATATGTAATTGATTAATTCAGTCATTATTAACATACTGAGATGAAGAATATTTTCAATAAGGTTGGAAGTTTTTCTCATAATTCTTCTTCTTTGTACTTTGTAAGCACTATTAATTTAAACAACCTCTTAAACCGGATCATGTCAGTACAATTTTTAACTTCTTTACTTAATCCATTCCATAATTTAATTCCACATACTGTTATGCTAAAAGTTTTAAGTGTTGTACGTGCATATAAATGTTTTAAATTATTTTTTCCTCCAAGGTTATATTTCTCCTCTTTAGTTGAGAAGAAATGTTGTACATTCTTTGGTAGCAGGTTATAGATTGCTTTGTACATCATTTTAGCTGTTTGCAATTTTACCAAATCACCAAACTTTAATATTTTTGACTTAATAAATAAAGGGTTTGTATGTTCTCTATATCCAACATTATGTATTATTCTAACTGATCTTTTTTGTAACATGGTTAACGAATGTAGCGCACATTTGTAGTTATTTCCCCATATTTCTGCACAATAACTCAGATATGGTAACACTGGTGAGCAGTAGAGAATATGAAGTGATTTTTGGCCCAGGACGTGTTTTGTTTTATTCATTATTGAAATGTTTTTTGCTACCTTATGTTGTATGTTTTGTATATGAGATTTCCAGTTCATTTTATCATCTATTAATACTCCCAAAAATCTGGTTTCTTTTACCCTTTCGATGTCTACTCCGTCTATTTGTATTTGCGTATGATGCTCTTTCCTACGATTACCAAATAGCATTATTTTAGTTTTACTGAGATTCAAAGATAGTCTGTTTTTGTCAAACCATCTTTTTAATTTGTTAATTTCTTCTGTTATTATTTGTATTATCTTCTGTGTGTTCTCTCCTGAACAGAAAGCAGTTGTATCATCTGCAAATAAAACTAACTTTAAGTCCTTTGTAACTTTACAAATGTCGTTTATATAAAGATTAAACAATTTTGGTCCCAGTATTGATCCCTGCGGCACACCACAGGATATATCTAGCCGTGTTGACATATTTTCACCCATCTTCACATATTGCTTCCTGTTGGTTAAATAGCTTCTTACCCAGTTCAATACCAAACCTCTGATGCCATATCGTTCTAATTTTTGTATTAAAATATCATGATTAATTGTATCAAATGCTTTTGTTAAGTCCATGAATACTGCTGTCGCACATTCTTTACCATCTATTGCATTGGTAATTTCCTCTGTTATTTTAATTAATGGTATTGATGTTGAGATATTTGCTCAAAATCCATATTGGTTCTCCACGAGCGTCCCACTTTTGTTAATAAATAAATCTAATCGACTATTGAATAATTTTTCCATGATTTTGGAGAATTGTGGAAGTAATGAAACTGGTCTGTAGTTAGTAAACTGGTGTACGTCTCCATTCTTATAGATTGGTACGACTTTTGCAATTTTCATTTTGTCTGGGAATTTTCCGGTTAAAAATGATACATTGGTGATATATGTCAGAGGTTCTGAAATGTCTTCTATAACCTTTTTTATCGTTACCATATCTATTCCATCACAGTCAGTTGAAGTCTTGTATTTACAATTTTTTACAATTTTGATTATTTCTTCTTTTGTTACACTTTTAAGAAACATGGAATTGGGATTTCTGTCTATGAGCTCACTCAAGTCCTCAACTGACCCATCATCTGCATTTGGAATTCTTTGATCCAGATTTGTTCCGATATTAACAAAATAATCATTGAAACGTTCAGCTATTTGGTTCATATTGTCATTTTTTGTATGTCCATCTAGAAAGTACTGGGGGTAATCTTTCTTAGCACCATTTTTAATGATGCTATTTAGGATGCCCCATGTTGCTCTCATGTTGTTTTTGTTCTTGTTTAATAATTGACTGTAGTATTCCTTCTTACATGTTCGTAGTATACCAATTAGCTTGTTTTTATATTTCTTATACTTATTTTCTGCCTCTATAGATGTTTGTGTTATAAATATTCGATACAATGTGTTTTTTTTGTGACAAGCATTTTTCAGTCCTTTTGTCATCCACGGTTGGTTGTTTTTCTTTTGCTTCTTACTACGTTCTTTCCATGGGCAATGTTTATCATAGCGTGTTAGAAAGGTGTTGACAAAATTCCCATATGCATCATCTACATCATCTTCATTATATACATTGTCCCAAATTTGTTTCCTCAGATCCTTCTTGAAGAAAATCATTCCTTCCTCTGTACATAGTCTTTGAAATGTCTTTTTGTCAATGTTCTTCTTTTACCTTCACTAAAGACTCTTGTTGGTAAAAACTGTAATAACGAGTGTTTTCTTAAATCTAAAGTGTGGCACAGGGGCCATTTGCGGCCTGCAGCTAATCTTTTTAACTAGAAATACTATTGGTAAAAACAAAAAAAGACAAAACATTAAAAAGTGTAATAAAATAGCATACAGGTGAAATGTAAAGAGAAAAAGTTGCATATCATTACTCAAAAAATAATAATCAACCAAAATCAATGTGGTTAATTATTGACCTATTTGAGGCTCCATTTACATCACATCAAAAATTCCACTTTGAAATATTGTTTGGGTAAGTTATAAAACTAAGTTTTTTTTTGACAAAATGGGCAAAAAACAAACAAAAAACCCATCCATCCCATCCATCCATTTCCTACCGCTTATTCCCTTCGGGGTCACGGGGGGCGCTGGAGCCTATCTCAGCTACAATCGGGCGGAAGGCGGGGTACACCCTGGACAAGTCGCCACCTCATCGCAGGGCCAAACAAAAAACATTAAAAATAATAAAAACTTGATGAAAATGTGATCTAGAGACTCAGAGGGGAACTATACTTTTTTGGGGAATTTTGCCTATCGTTCACAATCATTATGAGAGACAAGAAGACAAATGGTTTTTGTTGCTTTCGCTTTCTAATATGTAAAAATAGGCTCAGTGTTGGTGGCTAGCAATGCAGCTAATAGGAGAAATCCATTCTACCTCTAAATCACTTTAAAAATGCATTCAAAAAACATCAACAATACCTAATTTACATGCCATAACCTGTGTACCGAATTTTTCCGACTATAAGGATGTTTCCTGTTGATTTTGGGTAAGCACTCCATTTATGTCGAAATAGCTTGGCTCCAAGTTCCATATTTTTAGCGTCAACATTACTTTCACCACACTCTCCCGACTTCCGTCTGCTCTAACGCCTCACTCTTCCTTCGTGCTCACTTCTATAAGCAGCAGTATATTTAGCTTCAAAAGTATAAGGTTGTGAATCCTCATTTGTCCAAAAATAGTCGTCTTCATTGTTTGTTACCAAGTCTGCCATGATTAGAAAACACACTCGGGTTTGATTCCGGAAATAGGAACACACATGTTCCCAGAAGTCAGACATTGCTATGGAAACAGAAATCAGTGCGTGGAATAAATCAGTCCCGGAAATGATTAAAATGAACAAAATATGGTAAATATTGAACATATTACATATTGTTATGAACGTGTCTGTTACTACATTATATATAGACTTGCAGTGTGTATATAAAACGTTGATGCAGGGTTCTGAAGTTTGTTAGAGGAAAGAAGGGTACAACAGTGACTCCCATTAGCCACATCTTTCAAGTGTTTTTTTTATCATCTTTAAAATCGTAGAAAAAAAGACATGTTTGTTTTTGTCTCTCATATTGATTGTGAACGATAGGGAAAATCCAAAAAAAGTGTATGACTTATTTTTACAGGTTTATGAGTGGGGCCGTTTTAGAGCCACAAGAATTTTAGTGCGACTTAAAAAAAAACAAAAAAACGGTCATTGCCCAAAAAATAATAATGAATAAAATCAATGGTGTTATAAATCATTGACTTTTTATAAGGCTCTAATTACTACATATCAAATATTCCACTTTAAAACTAATTTGGGAGGAAAATTGTATTGTATATTTTGTTTTGCCATAAAAACATGGTTTTGACAAAAAGGGAATAAAACATTAAAAAAAATTAATATCTACAGATTGACAATAAGTTAATTAACAGATTTAAGCGTTGAATAAAATACAATTTTTAATAGTTATATATGACTTATTGAAAAAAAAATTATGACTTAGACCCTTCCTTGGCCCCATGTGCGGCCCTCAGTGGAAAAAGTTTGGACACCATTGTAAGAGTGTTTCGCACCTTTTTTATCAAAGTGCTCTCATTGTGGCTTATTTTGCAGTTGTATTCGATAAAAAGTGTACAGAGACTGTGTCACCAATGTAGTGTTCTCCCGATACCAATATTTTAGTATTGGTACCAAAATTATTTCGATACTTTTCGGTACTTTTCTAAATAAAGGGGACCACAAAAAATTGCATTATTGGCTTTATTTTAACAAAAAATCTTGCGGTACATTAAACATATTTTTCTTATTGCAAGTTTGTCCTTAAATGAAATAGTGAACATACAAGACAACTTGTCTTTTAGTAGTAAGTAAGCAAACAAAGTCTCCTAATTAGTCTGCTGACGTATGCAGTAACATATTGTGTCATTTTCCATTCTATTATTTTGTCAAAATTACTATGGACAAGTGGTAGAAAATCAAATAATAATCTACTTGTTCATTTACTGTTAATATCTGCTTACTTTCTCTTTTAACATGTTCTACCTACACTTCTGTTAAAATGTAATAATCACTTATTCTTCTGTTGTTTGATACTTTACATTAGTTTGGGATGATACCACAAATTTGGGTATCAATCCGATACCAAGTCGTTACACGATCATACATTGGTCATATTCAAAATCCTCATGTGTCCAGGGACATATTTCCTTAGTTTATTAACATGATATAAATTTAAAAAAAAAACGAAAGAAGATGTTTGCTAAAAAATATTGACGTAATCACAGTAGTATAGTTCAGATACGCTACTGTACTGTACCGGTACTTTTCAGAGGCGGAATAGTACAGAATATGATTCCTTATTATCGCGGTACCATACTAATACTGGTATCATCAATCAATCAATCAATGTTTATTTATATAGCCCTAAATCACAAGTGTCTCAAAGGGCTGTACAAGCCACAACGACATCCTCGGTACAGAGCCCACATACGGGCAAGGAAAAACTCACCCCAGTGGGACGTCGGTGAATGACTATGAGAAACCTTGGAGAGGACCGCATATGTGGGTAAACCCCCCCCCCCCCCCCCCTCTAGGGGAGACCGAAAGCAATGGATGTCGAGTGGGTCTGACATAACATTGTGAAAGTCCAGTCCACAGTGGATCCAACACATCAGCGGGAGTCCAGTCCACAGCGGGGCCAACAGGAAACCATCCCGAGCGGAGACGGGTCAGCAGCGCAGAGATGTCCCCAACCGATGCACAGGCTAGTGGTCCACCCGGGGTCCCGACTCTGGACAGCCAGCACTTCATCCATGGCCACCGGACCTATGCAACTCCCCCTTGCAAGGGACAGGGGAGAAGAGGAGAGAAGAAAAGAAACGGCAGATCAACTGGTCTAAAAAAGGGGGGTCTATTTAAAGGCTAGATTATACAAATGAGTTGTAAGATGGGACTTAAATGCTTCTACTGAGGTAGCATCTCTAACTGTTACCGGGAGGGCATTCCAGAGTACTGGAGCCCGAATAGAAAACGCTCTATAGCCCGCAGACTTTTTTTTGGCTCTGGGAATCACTAATAAGCCGGAGTTCTTTGAACGCAGATTTCTTGTCGGGACATATGGTACAATACAATCGGCGAGATAGGCTGGAGCTAAACCGTGTAGTATTTTATACATAAGTAGTAAAACCTTAAAGTCGCATCTTAAGTGCACAGGAAGCCAGTGCAAGTGAGCCAGTATAGGCGTAATATGATCAAACTTTCTTGTTTTTGTCAAAAGCCTTGCAGCCGCATTTTGTACCAACTGTAATCTTCTAATGCTAGACATAGGGAGACCCGAAAATAATATGTTACAGTAATCGAGACGAGACGTAACGAACGCATGAATAATGATCTCAGCGTCGCTAGTGGACAAGATGGAACGAATTTTAGCGATATTACGGAGATGAAAGAAGGCCGTTTTAGTAACACTCTTAATGTGTGACTCAAACGAGAGAGTTGGGTCGAAGATAATACCCAGATTCTTTACCGAGTCGCCTTGTGTAATTGTTTGGTTGTCAAATGTTAAGGTGGTATTATTAAATAGATGTTGGTGTCTAGCAGGACCGATAATCAGCATTTCCGTTTTCTTAGCGTTGAGTTGCAAAAAGTTAGCGGACATCCATTGTTTAATTTCATTAAGACACGCCTCCAGCTGACTACAGTCCGGCGTGTTGGTCAGCTTTAGGGGCATGTAGAGTTGAGTGTCATCAGCATAACAGTGAAAGCTAACACCGTACTTGCGTATGATGTCACCCAGCGGCAGCATGTAAATACTAAAGAGTGCAGGGCCAAGAACCGAACCCTGGGGAACTCCGCACGTTACCTTGACATAGTCCGAGGTCACATTGTTATGGGAGACACACTGCATCCTGTCAGTAAGATTAGAGTTAAACCAAGACAAGGCTAAGTCTGACATACCAATACGTGTTTTGATACGCTCTAATAAAATATTATGATCGACGGTATCGAAAGCGGCGCTAAGATCAAGAAGCAGCAACATAGATGACGCATCAGAATCCATCGTTAGCAATAGATCGTTAGTCATTTTTGCGAGGGCTGTCTCCGTAGAGTGATTTGCCCTGAAACCGGATTGAAAAGGTCACAGAGATTGTTAGTCACTAAGTGTTCATTTAGCTGCTGTGCAACAATTTTTTCGAGAATTTTGGAAATAAACGGAAGGTGGGAGACCGGTCGGTAGTTTACCATGAGGTCAGGATCGAGGTTAGGTGTTTTGAGCAGATGATGAATAACCGCTTTTTTGAATGCTAGGGGAACAGTGCCGGAGGAAAGTGATAAGTTTATAATATTTAACACTGATGGACCTAATAATACAAACAGTTCCTTGATAAGTTTCCCAGGAAGTGGGTCAAGTAAACATGTTGTTTGTTTTATCCCACTTACACGCTGTAATAATTCCTCTAATGTTATTTCATCAAAAATAGAGAGACTATTTTGGAGGGCAGTGTCCGTCGTATATACAGTCGTATTTGTGTTAATAGAACCCAGTTGTAGCTGGGATGCGTTGTCTTTAATCTCCTTTCTAATGAGTTCAATTTTCTTATTAAAGAAATTCATAAAATCATCTGCCGAGTGGGTGGAGCTACTGGGAGGAGTCCCTTGTTGGGTTAGCGATGCTACTGTACTAAACAGAAATTTAGGATCGTTTTTGTTGAGGCGGATGAGATTTGAGTAGTATTTAGCTTTAGCTAAGGTAAGCATGCGTTTATAAGTTATTAAACTATCACTCCATGCTTGATGGAAAACCTCAAGTTTAGTCGCGCGCCATTTGCGTTCCAGTTTTCTACATGATAATTTATGAGCTCTAATTTCTTCTGTAAACCATGGGGTGCGCCTTTTAGGGGCCCTTTTTTGCTTTAGCGGTGCTATACTATCAATAATTTCGCGCAAGGCATCGTCAAAGTTGTTAGTGAGGTTATCAATAGAGCCGACATAATTTGGGAATGGTGCCATTACCGAAGGCAGTAGGTCAGCAAGAGTCATCGTTGTGGCAGCATTAATGTTGCGGCCGCTATAGCAGTTATTATTATTATTAGCTTGTTGACAATGAGTCAAAACTTCAAATTTTATAAGGTAATGATCGGACATTACTTTAGTATATGGAAGTATCATAACTTTGGAGGTGGTGACACCCCTGACAAGCACTAGATCTATTGTATTACCGTTGCGATGCGTGGGTTCATGTATTATTTGTGTAAGACCACAGCTATCAATTATGGTTTGGAGCGCCACGCACTGAGGGTCCGATGGGGTATTCATATGGATATTAAAGTCCCCCATTATGATTATATTGTCGGCGTGCGTCACTAGATCAGCAACGAACTCTGAGAATTCACTGATAAAGTCCGAATAGGGCCCAGGGGGGCGGTAGATAACAGCCAGGTCGAGAGGTAGCGGTGTGACAGACCTCATAGTAAGCACCTCAAACGATTTATATTTATTATTTAGGTTAGGGGTAAGGTTGAAATTTTCATTGTATATTAGTGCGACACCCCCTCCCCTTTTAAGAGGACGGGCAACATTCGCATTCGTATAGTTAGGAGGAGATGCCTCATTGAGCGCAAAAAATTCGTCTGGTTTGAGCCAGGTTTCGCTAAGACCAATGACGTTAAGATTGTTGTCTCTAATGACCTCATTAACTAATAACGCCTTGGGAGACAATGATCTTATGTTTAAAAAGCCCATATTATAGGTATTGGGCTGTTTTGACGAGTTTTTGTTAAGATTATCCGTAGTGGCAATATTAACAATGTTGCGTTTATTATGCTTAGTGCACTTTAAATAGTTTCGACCATATCTAGGAATTGATATGACGGGAATTTTCCGATTGTTTGCTTGGTGCTGCAATAGACTGGACATATCATAATTTGCCACCTCAGTAGAATGCATGTCCACCTCTGACACAGACACAACAGAAAAAACATTATGTGAATTGTGTATTATTCTAAGAGAATTGCTATGCGTACATGGATTATCCAGCCTGGCGCTGGCTAGTTCTAGCTTAACTGACTCCTCACCCGGACTGACAGACATTGTAATTGCCTGTGACCGGGCTTGCTCTAGTGTAGTCAGTCAAGTGAGACTTAAATAGTAGTCTATGTTTCTAGACAGGATGATGGCGCCTTCCTGGTTAGGGTGAAGGCCGTCTCTCATCAGCAAGCCTGGTTTGCCCCAGAAAGAGGGCCAGTTATCAATAAACGTTAGTCCCTGTTGCCTACAGAAGATAGACAGCCACTTGTTAAGCGAGACTAATCTGCTATATCTCTCATCATTGCCTCGTACAACCCTACACCAATGTTTGGAATTCTTTGATTCCAGACAAAGGTTTGGCTGCACAATAACCAGGACGGTGGACGAAAACCTTTGGCAAAACTGTTGGTCGATAACCGAAAAAGTGGGGCGTCCGAGAACCGAGGTTCTACTGTACATCTTTTCTAATACCAGTCTTGGAACCTTTTTCTGACACCCCTCACACTTTTTTTCAACCGATACTTTCTCTGTAAGCAGATTTTGTCAAACTGCCTTTACTTTAGTCTACTCCCAAAAAACTATGATTCTCCATTAAAAGGTTTGCAGTAACCTTCAATGCCAAAAAGTGATCGTGCACAGAGCACCAAATGTCCACTGAGACTAATGCAAAAAAAAGTCAAGTGTCCAACATCATAAAACTTTGACCTTTGGCTGGCACTAAATCACAAGTCAATAATAAAAGTGAATGTTTTCCACGATAAAAGTCAATGCAAGTTAGGAGACACTTAAGTATTTCTTCCAAGTTGTCTCTCCAGAACCGTAAAACCTTTGACATTAGCCTCCTCCACCCAGTAAGTGTTAAAAAGTGTGTGCATTTTTAAGAGTGTCGAGTCAGGTTGTTTACGTCCTGTCCTCTGAGAATAACTTCTACGACAGGAAAAACAATCTTCCCTACCCATCACACAACGACTTCGACCCGCTCACTGTGGTCGTGAGGATTTAGCTTGGGTCTAAGGTTCAGTGGCTCAGCCCTTCCTGTCTTTGTTGGGCTTTGTTTAGGGTGGTACATCTTCATCAAGCAGGGGCGGCCTTGTGCGTGACCCCCCTGCTCTTCAGGTTCCTCCAGAAAGGTCAGCCTTTACCTTGCATTGTACCGTCAGCTATTTTACTTGTAAATTGAGCAGAACCTGGAAGAGGTTTATTTTTTTTGGAGAACCATGGAAACTGACAGCTTTCTCAACAGAAGGCTACAAGCCTGAGGGCTTTTTAGCGTTAGGGCTTAGAGGGCAAGTCTAAACCTGATCTCTTACCTCCTGTTCTCAAGCCTGCAAACACACATGTACTCACACAGCCATGTTGCAGACATTAAACATCTCCTACCAGAACATTAAGTATTTAATACGCATAGACAGAGCTGGAGTGCAGGAGACAGGAGGCTGTATATGAGGCAAGATCAAAGCTACAAAGGTTGACATGATGGGGGATGAAGAAGGGACGACACCCCATCTCTTCTCCAGGATAATCTCCAGCTTCCACACTATAGAGTGACATGCTTTCACACAACCCGAAAAGGCAAACAGCTTTCAACATTCCACCAAGACAGGCAGGCCGGCCTATTCATAAGCAGAGTGACTGGCGACTCATCGCCCTCACTCACACAAGCTGGCGGGGGGGTGGAGGTTCAAAAACGGAGCCTCACCTGTCATGGTAAGAAAGCCCCAAGGGCCAAGACACAAAGCACCTGACAGGGCAGATGATGACTATTGATCAAGTGAAAGAAGCAAAATTGTTGAACAGAACGTTTTTAGAAAATATAGAAAGTGATCTGTGTCTGATTTAATATGCATTAGTACCTTTGTTACTTCATTTATACACTCTGCTGCTCGTCTGCTAACACAGACCCGCAGACGTGAGCACATCACCCCTATATTAGCGTCCTGGCTCCCTGTGCGTTACAGAATCAACTTTAAACTCCTTTATTTGTTTTTAAATGTCTAAACAACCTCGCGCCAACATATCTCTCCGACCTCCTTCAGCCTTACTGCCCCACCCGATCCCTAAGATCAGCCGATCAGCTGCTACTGACGGTCCCTGACACAAGGCTGAAGCTTAGAGGTGACAGAGCTTTCGCCGCTGCTGCTCCCAAGCTCTGGAACAACCTACCTCTGAGTGTTAGACAAGCCTCCTCTCTTCGTGTTTTTAAATCTCTCTTAAAAACATACTTTTATTCCATGGCTTTTAACACTGAGTTATGTCAATCCTGCAATGACACCCCATAATACACCTGCTGTGAACCTGTTTTTATGTTTTATTTATTTTATTTATTTATTTTTTATCGTGTTCTGTTTGTGTTGTGTTGTGTTTGCTCGGTGCTCGTATTATCTTTTAACCTGCCCATTGTACAGCACTTTGGCTACCCCTGTGGTAAATTTTAAATGTGCTTTATAAATAAAGTTGATTTGATTTGATTTGATTTGATTTGATGTGTAACGCATACACAAAGGAGTCATAATATGATTTTTGTCTATATTTAAAACACTTTACGGTGTACAGAACATGTTATGGTGGTTCTCTGGTCAAAATTGTGCATAGATTTATTTTTACGGACCACGTTCAAAACACTTTCTGACCGTCACTGTCATGATCCGTGGCCCCGGATCATGTTTTTGTTATATTCTGTTAGTTTTGGACTCCCTAAGTTCCTGTTTTTGTGCACCCTTGTTTGCTTTTAGTTACCATGGGTGCTTATTGTTTCCACCTGTCTCTGATTGGTGCTCGGGACGCTCACCTGTATCCCGAGCACTAATCAGAGGGACTATTTAATCCTTCCTTTGCCGGTCAGTCAGCCTAGCTTCATTGTTTGCTTCATGCACCTGTTACGTGAGTATTGCTTGTCTTTAGTCTATGCTAAGTGGTAGCCTTAGCTTCCAGTGCGATCGGCACGTTGTCCCTTCGGCTTGTTTTCTGTTTTGTACTTCTTTGATTTTCAAAAATAAATCATGTTCCTACCTGCAAGTCCTGTCCGGAGTGGTCCGTTTGCATGCCTGGGGAACGAACCTTGCAGTAAGCTGCGATTGTTTTGTTTTTATTTTATGGACATCTAGTATCTGTCCTTAAAGGCCTACTGAAACCCACTACTACCGACCACGCAGTCTGATAGTTTATATATCAATGATGAAATCTTAACATTATAACACATGCCAATACGGCCGGGTTAACTTATAAAGTGACATTTTAAATTTGCCGCTAAACTTCCGGTTCGAAACGCCTCTGAGGATGACGTATGCGCGTGACGTAGCCCGGGGAACACGGGTATGCCTTCCACATTGAAGCCAATACGAAAAAGCTCTGTTTTCATTTCATAATTCCACAGTATTCTGGACATCTGTGTTCGTGAATCTGTTGCAATCATGTTCATTGCATTATGGAGAAAGAAGCTGAGCAAGCAAAGAAGAAAGTTGTCGGTGCGAAATGGACGTATTTTTCGAACATAGTCAGCAACAACAGTACACAGCTGGCGCTTCTTTGTTTACATTCCCGAAAGATGCAGTCAAGATGGAAGAACTCGGATAACAGAGACTCTAACCAGGAGGACTTTTGACTTCGATACACAGACGCCTGTAGAGAACTGGGACAACACAGACTCTTACCAGGATTACTTTGATCTGGATGACAAAGACGCAGACGTGCTACTGTGAGTATGCAGCTTTGGCTTCTAAACATTTGATCGCTTGACCGTATGTGCGCAACTTTTTTTTGCGTATGTACGTAACTTTTTAAAAATATATGAGCTTTATGAACCTTGGGTTAGGTGAACGGTCTTTTGGGCTGAGTGATTGTGTGTGTTGATCAGGTGTTTGAATTGTATTGGCGTGTTCTATGGAGCTAGGAGCTAGCATAGGAGCTAGGAGTTAGCATAACAAAGACGTAGGTGTTTTTATGCAGGATTAATTTGTGTCATATTAAATATAAGCCTGGTTGTGTTGTGGCTAATAGAGTAAATATATGTCTTGTGTTTATTTACTGTTTTAGTCATTCCCAGCTGAATACCAGGTACCGTGAGTATGCAGCCTTGGCTGCTAAACATTTGATAGCTTGACCGTACGTGCGCGTCACGTACGTAACTTTTTTAAAATATATGAGCTTTATGAACCTTGGGTTAGGTGAACGGTCTTTTGGGCTGAGTGATTGTGTGTGTTGATCAGGTGTTTGAATTGTATTGGCGTGTTCTATGGAGCTAGGAGCTAGCAGAGGAGCTAGCATAACAAACACACAGGTGTTTTTATGCAGGATTAATTTGTGGCATATTAAATATAAGCCTGGTTGTGTTGTGGCTAATAGAGTATATATATGTCTTGTGTTTATTTACTGTTGTAGTCATTCCCAGCTGAATATCAGGTCACCCCCGGCTCTCACAGCATCTTCCCTATCTGAATAGCTTCAACTCCCCACTAGTCCTTCACTTGCACTTTACTCATCCACAAATCTTTCATCCTCGCTCAAATTAATGGGGAAATTGTCGCTTTCTCGGTCCGAATCTCTCTCACTTCATGCGGCCATCATTGTAAACAATAGGGAACTTTGCGTATATGTTCAACTGACTACGTCACGCTACTCTTGTTTTGTGACCATAGCAACCATTAGTTTCACCTGTTTCACGTTTTGAGTCATGCACCTGTTTTCACTGATCATGTCACTGCTATTTAAGCCTGTCTGTTTCAGTTGATCGTCCTGGTGACATTATCCTATCATACCATGCTACTTCTGACACCCCTGCTACCTCTGTTTGTCTTCATGCTACCATTGTTCCATGCCAAGTAAGTTGTTGTTTATTGTTCATAGTTTCTGCCTTTGTGCAAGTTTTGTTTCATTAGTCAAGTTTGTTCTCCGCCATTGTGCGCGCCCTTTGTTTGCTTCCTTTTTTGTAGTCTGTTAGTGTTTAAAATAAAATATGTACTTACATTCACGTCTTGCCCGCGCCAACTTTCCTTTGCATTCCGGGAAAACAAACCACGCCAAAGTCCAAGTCTTGACACTACTGACAGATATAAGACAGCACTATATGCTATTTTTTATGAGAAATGGCAACAGCTGGGGATTTTAGCATGCATGTGCATGTATGAGTCAGTCTGCCCCACAACAAGAAGATAGAGAAAAATAAGGAACTTATTGACTACAACTGATTAAAAATGACAGACTCACGCAAAGCTCTTCGGGTAAACCTCTACCATATATGGAGATATCTGCTGATGTGACTAAGGCAAAATAACGCCTCTTAAGTCTCACATTCCAAACGGCTTGTTTGGAGCAAGTTTGTAAGAAGGCAAGATTGTTTTATAAATATCTCTGCCATGTCTCCATGGTTTGATTTCACATTTTCAAGACTTATGGGGTCCAAATACACAAAAACAGGTACCAACAGGTAAGAAAAGTTGAGTTTGCATAATAGGACCTCTTTAAGTAATCTGTGCCGAACTAACATATGTACTAGAACAGTGTTTCTTAACCATATGTCCGGGGCCCAGTGTTGGGCCGCAAGCGCCCCCTAGAGGGCCGCTAACAAATATCTGTGTTTCATTTGTGGTTTGAATGGGCATCTTTACACTACTTTTGGCAGTAATGACAATATTAAACAAACAAAAGAAGAATGGAGCTAAAGTCATAGAGAAAATTCTTAAGCGCAAAAATTATGGCTAAAATGGTGAATTTTGTATTGTATTTGGACTTTCATTCTATTGACCGTTTATTTAAGAAACATATTCATTATTAATTATGTTTATTTTAGCACAACATTACTGTATGTTGTGCTATATTAAGCCTGACCTATGCCTAAGGTTTATGTGTTAAGAAAACAATATTTTTTGTGATTAAGACATGGTTTCTTATCATTTGACTAAGTTGTAAACCTTAAGTAGGTTATATATTTTTTGAATATGATTGAAATCAAGAGTTGTATTATTACTTCAGTGTTTATATTTGAGTAGGCCCTGGGACCCTCTGTAGTAAAAAAAGTTGTGCCCCAAGGTCAAAGAAGTTAAGAACCCCTGCATTAGAACTTTGCTTACTTTATACACTGTATGTGTAGGGCAGGGGTCCCCAAACTACGGCCCGCAGGCCGGATGCGGCCCCCCAGCATCCAAAATCCGGCCCACAGGAAGTCCCAAGTAATTTTTGTTTTTTTATTTATTTTTTTATCTTTCCTTTCTAATCCATTTTCTACCGCTTGTTACTCTTGGTGTCTTCTAGCCACTGAGGCAAATCATATAGTCTAAAAATGAATTTTCCCATCCCAATGCGGCCCCCGAGTCAAAAAGTTTGGCGACCCCTGGTGTAGGGTATAGAAAGAGTAGTAGTAGGTACCGTTGCTTAATGGGGAATAATAATGAATTTTGTTTTCTCTGACTTATAAATGTTACAATGTTGGATAGTCGTGTTGAATGTGCAGGTGTACTTAATGTTGTGACCGGGTGAATCTATATAATGTTTATGAAGTTTATGTTTGACCATGTCTGGAAAAGAAAAGTAGCAACGATGACTTCAAGGTATAAACAGTGTACATTTTCTAAAGACAAATTATGTTACTTTTGGAAAATGGTAGGCCGTAGTTTCATTTGCAATCTGAGAACGCTTCCACGCTTCGGTTATAAAAGTGACTGTGGAGCAAAATTTACACCAAAACACACATAATATATATCATCTAGAGACCACAAGGAGGTGTTTTTAATGTAGATTAAAATTGTCATGGGTCCCTTTTGACCCATTGAGATCCAATACAAGTGCTGTATCAACAATCCTATAATAATAATAATAATAATAATAGATTTTATTTGTAAAAAGCACTTTACATTGAACAAACAACCTCAAAGTGCTACAGTGTTAAAAAATAATAATAAAAAGATTTAAAAAAAAAAAAAAAATACAAACTAGAACAGCCAAATAGCTAGAACTAGTATGCATATATCTAAAAAAAAAAAAAGGCTTTTTTAAAAGGAAGGGTTTTTAAGCCTTTTTTAAAAGCATCCACAGTCTGTGGTTCCCTCAGGAGGTCAGGGAGATCGTTCCACAGACTGGGAGCGGCGGAGCAGAAAGCCCGGTCTCCCATTGTTCGTAGCTTTGTCCTCGGAGGCTGGAGGAGGTTAGCCTGTCCGGAGCGGAGGTGTCGGGTGGAGGATTTGGGGGTGAGTAGTTCTTTGAGGTAGAGGGGGGCATTTACATGGAGGCACTGGTGGGTTAGTAAGCAGACTTTGTACTCACTTGCTCCAAACAAGCCATTTGGAATGTGAAACTTAAGAGGCGTTATTTTGCCTTGGTTACATCAGCGGATATCTCCACATATGGTAGAGGTTTACCCAAAGAGCTTTGCACGAGTCTGTCATTTTTATTCATTTGTAGTCCTATATTTCTTTTAGTGCTCATTTTGTTTGCTTGCAGTTTGCACGCTAAGCTTAGATATTATTGATTTGATATTCGTCATAACATTTGAGCATTATCATCTGTGTAAAGGAATCATTGTTGATACTGCTTTAGTATTGTCAGACTATGTAAGGATAACCTTTGTTGGGATTGTGGGAAATTCCACATGGTTGATAGGTCCTATGTCATAGGTACTTTTTCCAAAATTCTGTCACAAAGGGGACTTAACAAAATCCATATGATCATTTCTGCATTTGCCGGTGAGTTTGTTAACTGCAGCACTATTGATTGACACTACAGTGATTTCTGGTGCCAAGCAGTACATTTCGGGGTAAAACTATAAGAGTCTGTGCAGAAAATCAGAGAGAGTAAGAATCCTATTGTTTTTCCTCCTACTCACCCTCCGTGCCTATCAGCATGTCTCTGGAGAAGGGCTAGTTTCCGTAAACGTGATGGGGAGATGTTTCCTGTGGCAGGTCTGTCTGCTGCTGATTAGAGGCCATACATCAGCCAGACCTCCTCGGAGCAACAAGAGTAGGGCATTGGTCACAACAAAGTCTGCACCCATGCCTCTTTTGCCCTGGATGACATGGCCCCCCAAGTCCTTTGTTTGTGCGTATGGATGCTTGCGGAAATTTTAGATTGACTTGACACATACAGTGAGCATATTTTTTGAAGTAATAAAAACAAAACTTTGCGGGTCAATCACAAAAAAACAATTCCCACTAACATTCACCTATAGGCACAATTTCAAGTCGGGAATTAGCTTAACATGCATGCATACAAGCAGAAGAATGCACCGTAAAAAAAAATTCATCTACTGGCAGCTACGGCTGCCAAACGAAAACCATCAAATTAAAGTAAAACATTGTAAACCAAATAATGATCAAAAACAATATATTTACAGAAATTTTCATGAAACGTTTTGCGGAAAAATATCGTAATTTTACAGATTTTTACTAAATTATTAAAATCGACCACCTTTAATAAAGTGACGATGCAAACAGTTCTGCAGAAAAATACCTTTTTTCTACAGAGTTTTTCCAAATTGTTACGATCAAACACCTTTAATGTAGTGACAATGCTGGCAGTTCCACAGAAAAATACCATTATTTTACAGATTTTTTCTGAATTGTTAAGATCAACCACCTTTAATAAAGTGACGACGCAAACAGTTCTGCAGAAAAATACCTTAGATAGGTTGTTAGTATGGACATAGACTTTTATATAACAAGCTACATATTTAATGAAAGATAATTACTGTAATTTTACATGAATTTGAAAGTAATTTAAGAAAACAGAAAATGCTATGTATAATTAATTTGGTATTTTTCTGTAAAAAAAAATAGAAATATACATACAGTGTTTCCCACACATGCATTTACTTGTGGCGGCCCGCCACGAAATAATTAAGGCCGCCACAAAAAAAAAAAAAAAAATTATTTATTTTTTATTTCTTTTTTATTTTATTTTTTTTTATTTTTTTTATTTTTTTTTTGTGTCCTGTCAAGCTTCTCAGGCAAATCATATAGTTGATATAGATTCCCATATCGGCTGTTCAGATTTACTTTACAAAAGAGAAGTGTAGGATCAAGATTTTTGGAGCTCTTTGTTCAATGGATCAGATGTTTGATGAAGCTTTGTGTCTATCTACCACCACGACTGTTTTCTGTTTATTTGTTACTGACTGTGGCAGGATACCTCTGCCTCTGTTTCACTTTATGTTGCTGGTAAATAATATGGTTGTAGTAGTAGGCTAAAGTTAAATTATTTAGTATGCACTAATTAAAGGGGCAGAGCTTTAAGAGACATTTTAGCTTTTATATTTTTATAAGATATATTTTTTGTAAGAACCACAATTAATAAATATATTTCCGTGAATAACTTATTGTTCAAATCTGTATATAAATATGTACATAAAGTGTTGTAATTATATTGTAAAATGGATGGATGGATGGATGGATGGACGTTTAAAACAAAACTGTTATTATTAATTAGTAAGTATACATTTTTTTAGCCTTTTTAGAGAAAATCATATCATTGTAGTAAATTATGCAAATTACTCGATGATGTCATGGTGACCACGCCCATAGCCACGCCCCCACCGCCACAGGTATCTTGGCAGTTTATGGGAAACACTGACATAGTTTGTCATTACTGGCATATTACTTAAAATAACAGGCGGATTGTTTATTTACAGATAATGTCTTCAATTCTACAGTTTTACAAACTATTTAAAAAAAAATAGAAAAATTACAGTAGAAATTTAGAGTAAATTAACCATAAAAATAGGATTTTTTTTTTTACAGTGTGCATGTTATTTTCATTGAAATATGGACCAGTGCATATACAAGTACAGTATTCAGCAGTACGTTTACTTCTCTTCATTTCACTATTGTTGTTGTTCTGCTGCAGTTTATGTATATCAACATCAGACACTGCTCACAGAAAATTTATTGTCAGTGAAATCTGAGTATGAACCTCAAATGCACTGCAGGTGACAATTATTTCACCTTTTCTAAATTGGGGCCACAGAGCTTAGTGTGTCAGAGAGTCAGCAGCAGGTTGCAACAGAGATACAGCTGGAAGAGTCCCACAAAGTATCATGATCGATTCACCTGAATTTTTGGATGTTCAGCTCCTTGTTAGAACAGTAAGTTGAGCAAAAAGATGTCCATCATTGAATAAGTGCATACAAAAGTTGAGAGAAAACCAATTTAGGTTTGAGTGCATTTTAGTTTCACTTGGTGGGTTCCCTGCATTGTTTCAAAAGACTGTTTCTGTCCCCTGCATTTTTTAACAACCAAAAATAATGTGACGCTATATAATGGACGCAAGTCAAAGACTTGTACCAGGCGGAAAACCGCTCAGACTGAAGCCTGTCCTTTTCAACAGCCCACAAGCTCATTCATTGGCTTTCTGACATTGCCAACGTGACAGTCAGTACATGTCCATGCACTAAATTAGTCCAATTTCTCAAATAGTTTGGCTCTATATAAGCCTTCTACAACCCACGGAAACACCTTAATCCGATCGTGTTCGGTTTTTGAAAAGTCGGACTAACACACCTGGAAACCAAATATTTCGAGGGGTTGTATGTGGCCGGAGAGGACCCTTCGTATCGCACAATTCGCCAGTCTCAACTAGAGATGTCCGATAATGGCTTTTTTGCCCATATCCGATATTCCGATATTGTCCAACTCTTAATTATCGATTCCGATATCAACCGATACCAATATATACAGTCGTGGAATTAACACATGATTATGCCTAATTTTGTTGTGATGCCCCGCTGGATGCATAAAACAATGTAACAAGGTTTTCCAAAATAAATCAACTCAAGTTATGAAAAAAAATGCCAACATGGCACTGCCATATTTATTATTGAAGTCACAAAGTGTATTATTTTGTTTAACATGCCTCAAAACAGCAGCTTGGAATTTGGGACATGCTCTCCCTGAGAGAGCATGAGGAGGTTGTAGCGTCCCGGAAGAGTTAGTGCTGCAAGGGGTTCTGGGTATTTGTTCTGTTGTGTTTATGTTGCGTTACGGTGCGGATGTTCTCCCGAAATGCGTTTGTCATTCTTGTTTGGTGTGGGTTCACAGATTGGCGCATATTTGTAACAGTGTTAAAGTTGTTTATACGTCCACCCTCAGTGTGACCTGTATGGCTGTTGACCAAGTATGCGTTGCATTCACTTATGTGTGTGAAAAGCCGTAGATATTATGTGACTGGGCCGGCACGCAAAGGCAGTGCCTTTAAGGTTTATTGGCGCTCTGTACTTCTCCCTAAGTCCGTGTACACAGCGGCGTTTTAAAAAGTCATACATTTTACTTTTTGAAACCGATAATTTTGAAACCGATACCGATAATTTCCGATATTACATTTTAAAGCGTTTATCGCCAGTCCGATATTATCGGACATCCCTACTTTTTAATTTTCCTGAGGGAACTTTCCTGAAGGAATCAATGAAGTACTATCTATCTATCTATCTATCTATCTATCTATCTATCTATCTATCTATCTATCTATCTATCTATCTATCTATCTATCTATCTATCTATCTATCTATCTATCTATCTATCTATCTATCTATCTATCTATCTATCTATCTATCTATCTATCTATCTATCTATGTGTTCATTCATAGTTTTGATGCCTTCAGTGACAATCTACTTAGTAAATAGTCATGAAAATAAAGAAAACGCATTGAATGAGAAGGTGTGTCCAAACTTTTGGCCTGAACTGTGTATATATGTATATATATGTGTATTATATAAGGGGTTAGTGCGTGTGCCTCACAATAAGAAAGTCATGGGTTCGATCCCCGGGCTCAGGGTCTTTCATGGTGGAGTTTGCATGTTCTCCCCGTGACTGCGTGGGTTCCCTCCGGCTTCCTCCCACCTCCAAAGACATGCACCTGGGGATAGGTTGATTGGCAACACTAAATCGGCCCTAATGTGTGAATGTGAGTGTGAATGTTGTCTGTCTATCTGTGTTGGTCCTGTGATGAGGTGGCGACTTGTCCAGGATGCAGCTCCAAGACCCCCCGTGACCCCGAAAGGGACAAACGGTAGGAAATGGACGGAGGGATGGGTATTTGTGCATATAGGTCAAAGGTTACTTTTTAACAGACATGTGATGAGTCTTCATCGTCTCTAGCCTGCAAGTCCAGATTGATCTATCATGCACTATTGTGGCTTTTCCTTCACACAGAGCTGCCATCTAAAAACAGATTGTTGCTCCTTTTGTGCTGAAGCACTTTTTTCTCGGCCCTCTTAGACTTTCTTTGGTGTCCTATATAAACAGGAAGTAGTGAGGCATCCTCCTTGAGCGGGCGGCGGAAATCACACAAGGTCTGGAGACTGAACCAAAAAGTGTCAACTGGAAGGCCAAACTGTGAAACCTCTGAGAAACTGTGTCACGGTTTGCAGGGTCTATTGTGCTGCATGGACTTTGTTTGTGGACACATGTCACCAAGGGTGTGGCCTTGCATTAGCTCCTGTGCTGGCATCGGTGACGGTCCATGAAAATAGGGAGGGACCCCTACGGATAACAGTTTTGGACATGAACATCCAAACAGGAAATAATTGATTTAACAACAACAAGCTTAATAAAACGCATGTAAAACTCAGGTTTTTACATTTTTAAAGATGGGATTAACATATAAAGAACATATCTAGACAAGAACACCTAAATAAATAAGTTTTGTTTTGGAAAAAAAATAAAAAAATTTTTTTAGAAACACCCCCCCGTCCCTCAACAAATTCTAAATAAAGTGGCCAAAATATGAATTTAAATAATAATATAACCTGTCATTATTCACTTATATCGGGGGTGTCCAAACTTTTTACACTGAGGGCCGCACACTGAAAAATCAAAGCAAACGGGGGCCATTTTGATATTTTTTTATTTTAAAAACCAATACAATATATGTATAAAAAAATATACATTAAGGCCTCCACTCAGGCTTGATCCCAGGGACCCCAAAGGGTTTTGGTCCAAAAAATATTTAAAATGCGTCATTATTCAGTATTATTATCTCTAGATCAACATTAGGTCTATCTGTCAATATAACGTTTTTAAAGATTTAAGTCGTATGCTCTTTTTGTCAAAGAAAACCCTGTTTTTCTATGGAAAAAAACACAAAATATGCAATATTTTCACCCAATAAAATTTTTAAGAGGAATATTTCAGATTATATAATAATTGGAGCCTTAAAATGCTCAATAACTCATAACACCATTGATTTTAATTCATTATTATTTTTTGAGCAATGACACTTAAAAACAAATCACACAAAAAATATTGGGGAATCAAAAGGGTCCTACTCATTAAAGTATTAAAAAATAAATTATACATTTTTTTTACTGTTTACTTTTAACACAATAATCTCGAGATCAACTTCCGATCTATCCGTCAATTATACGTTGTATTGTTGTTTATGTTTTTTGTTCGTTTTAGGCCCTTCTTTCAAAAAAAAAAAAAAAAAAAAGCTAAATTTTTTATATGGCAAACACAAAAAAATGCAACATTTTCCCAAAAAAATATCTCAAGGTGCAATATTTAATGTGACGTAATTGGAGCCTTGGATAGGTCAATAATTCATAATAACATTGATTTTGATTCATTATTATTTTTTAAAGAAAGAAACAGCCTGCATGGCAGCTTTGTGTTATTAGAGTAAACATTGCAACATTTTCTTGTTACATTTCACCTGTTTGGTCTTTCATACCACTTTTTATGTTTTTAATTTTTTTAATCGTATTTTAAAATGGGCCGTGGGGCCATTAAAAAATGGCCCCCGGGCCGCACTTTGGACATCCCTGACTTATATCATAAATCTGTCAAATGTTCCTTTACTTCACACTGTAAATTAGAGATTAGCTGATACCCATATCAGAATCAGAATCAGAATCAAAAATTAAAATTAAGATTTCAGCACAATCCCATTCAAGAGCAGACAAACATTACAGGGAGACAGAACAGGATCGCTGACGGGTCTGCCAACTTCCGGCGTCCCTTACAAAAAAGGTGAGAAACAGGTATACATTGGGGAGGGGGGGAGAAGAAAAAAAGTCTAAGCCCTGGCCCCTGGAGAGGGGGCCCAGACTGAGGCCAAAGAGAAAAAAACATCATAGCATAGCACACATAAGCATGTGTGTAAGAGGGAAACATCAAAGAACACAAAGGACATTAGAGAAATTAAAAGAGCAGAGCTGATGTAACCAGCCATTTCTACATACAGTTACAAAAGTAAAACAAAGACAACAACAAACATATAAAATGTGTGATGACATCTATTAAACTGACAAAAAGCAAGGAATCATGCAGAGACAGAGGTTCAATTTAGCTCATGAGGAGAACGCATGGAGCTGCACACTTAGTCACAGTCTCGCCCTACGCTCTAAGGTACAGCTCCCGCGTCCCTCTATTTATTCAGGAGTTCCCCAGTCAACATCACTGAGGCCGCCTCTAAAAGGAGTGGTCACACATATCATGCAAAGCAGCTCCAGTACGCACAATACGTGACGGAATGTGCTGGGGGCCTTGTGATTTCGCCTGGTCTCTGCTTCGTCTGCGAGCTGTCGTCTTATCTTCGTCGAGGTCCTTGAAGTCCTTAGCTGTTAGCGGGCTAAAACAAAGATAACATCTGCGGCTGAGGCCGCCCCTCAGACAAGAAGTTTTGTCCTTGCACAGATAGAAAAAGTACAGCTTGAGCACAATAGCTAATAACTATAGCAACGGACTTTAAGCATACTAAAGTTGTGTGATAACTTACACATAATTATTCTAACAGTGTTCCACGTCATCTTCTGCTGGGGTGGGGGGAGCATGGCCAGAGACAGGAGCGGACCCAACAAAGCAACCAAGAGAGCCGACTCCACCCTCCATATGATAATCATCAGTGGATAATACAAATCATAATAATACACTATTATTTTTATGATTACATTATTATTATGACATCTGCTGGGAGTTATCTTTCCACCTCTGTTTCTAACGTTAATCAATCATTGAATGCACCACAGTTGTAGGCAATAAGATGCAAAAGTGAAACTCGTAAATAACTTCCTCCTAGGCTGCCAGAAATCGATTTATCATATTTGTACCTTTTTTTCCATCACTTCATTCAGGTTCCAAAATATTGGTGCTCTGTGTGTGAATGTTTAAAGGGGCGTGAGCTTTGATGACATTACGGCGTCTGTGTTGAGTGAAGCATTCAATGCTAAGGTGGAACAAACCATTTTGTATTTTTTAATGGCGGGTGTACTTAGTCTCAGACTTGGATGCAAACACAGAATAAGTGGCAATTTAAAGAGAAGAATCTGTGTTTAAACATTGACAAACAACATTCCACTTCTACGTATGGTATATAGTGCAGAAATGACATCTCCTTTCTTAGACCAATCAACAAACAGATAAAGAAAAATAAATGCACAATGCTTTGTATATGTTGACCCATTAAAACTGACAATTGTCTACCAAACAGGACCGTATATTATTATATTATTATTTTATAGGTAAAGATAGATTAATATAATTTTCTCTGGGTATTCCAGCTTCCTCCTACATACCAAAAACATGCATGTTAGGTTCATTGGAGATGTGAAATTGTCCATTAGTGTTAATGTCAGTATGATTGACAGGTTACTAGTCCAGGGTTTACCGCGCCTCTTGTCTGGAGGCCCAGGATCTGACCCAGGACAAGCGGTAGATATAATGGAGGGATGGCCAATCCAGATGGAGCCCGACTGACCATTTACCTCAACCTGTCAGACGACTGAACCTGGGGCGTACTTAGACAATGCTCAGGTCAGCAAGACTCAATCACAATCACCACAGGCCATTTCCATTCCTTTGTTATGACCTTTCACCTTCCAGGGACCTTTTGAATGAGGTCCATCAAAAAAGGTGGGACGGTGAAAAGTATAGTAAAATGGAAAACAAAGGAGGAAAGGGTTTGTAGTGTAGCATTATTGACATCAACATCATCAATTAGTTACATGTTTTTAATGGGAAGGGACCATCTCAGAATCAGGATCAGAATCAGAATCAGAATCAGAATCGAAATAGTTTTTATTGCCAAACTAGGAATTTTTCTTGGTGCAATCGTGCAACATAAAAACACATATAACACAGAATAGGTAATAAAAAGAGCTGTAACTGAGC
The DNA here is from genome assembly GCF_033978785.1 of Entelurus aequoreus. NCBI lineage: Eukaryota > Metazoa > Chordata > Actinopteri > Syngnathiformes > Syngnathidae > Entelurus > Entelurus aequoreus. The sequence goes on along the minus strand of NC_084736.1, from coordinate 61,937,500 downwards.
TATCAGATCTCTGGATCTGATCTCTCGTAATGTTCTGAACTCCTGTTTCAATGCCAGTGTTGTATAGTATAGGTCAGTGCTGCATGGATGTAGGCCTGACCTATGGTTAGCTTGTTTATCTTTATGAGACCGTTTGAGTCTGCTTGCTCAGTCCAACCCAGGAATCGAACCAGTGACTATGGAGTCCCCAGCGAGTCTGAATTACTGTATTTTGCAGGCTATAGAGCGCATCTATTTTAAGCCGCACCAACCATATTTTAGAATTAAAAAATATTTTTACATACTGTACATTAGCCACACCAGACTATAAGCTGCAGATAATATACCGCTACAAATGTTTTATTTATTTAAATACCTTAATTGTTTCCAAACGATGTATGTATTTAGCAAATTTTTACTTTTTATTCGACCCCTTTTACCGTATTGCTTTTGCACTATCTTGTTCAGCTCATTCATTGTTTATGTTCTTTGTTTTTTTTAATTTTTTTTTTTAATTTTTTTTTTTACTCTATGCTTTTTTAACCTGTAAAGCACTTTGGTTCAATTTAAAAGTTGTCGTAAACGTGCTATATAAATAAAGTTGACTTGACTTGACTTGACATGTAACATGGCAGTAAAACGGCTGATGAAACAAAACAGAAGTCACGTCCTAGGCCTACTAGCTGCGGAAGCTAGCTGTCCAATCAGCTAAACAGATTCAATAACTCCACGGTGACATTTTGGTGAATTTAAGAAACTGAAACAATACCAAAACAATGCCATTGTAAATTAATAATACTAACACAGACACTCGTAAACATGTCAGCATATTAGCTGATGCTAACGATGCTGGCTTGATTACATTACGATAGCACGTAGAAATATGCATGAAAACACTCCCTTACGGACATCACACATGGGACGGTTTAGTAAGTATGAATTGTTTTAGTTATACTGCAAAACTTACAAACGCTGCTCGGAGTGATGAATGAAGAATACTTTCATGCAGAAACGCTATGGAAGCTATAGAAGACTGTCATAGGTAGGGGTGTAACGGTACGTGTATTTGTATTGAACCGTTTCGGTACGGGGGTTCCAGTTCGGTTCGGAGATGTACCGAACGAGTTTCCACACGGACATATTAAAGGCCTACTGAAATGAAATTTTCTTATTCAAACGGGGATAGCAGGTCCATTTTATGTGTCATACTTGATCATTTTGCGATATTGCCATATTTTTGCTGAAAGGATTTAGTAGAGAACATCGACGATAAAGTTCGCAACTTTTGGTCGCTGATAAAAAAGCCTTGCCTGTACCGGAAGTAGCGTGACGTCACAGGTTGTGGAGCTCCTCACATCTGCACATTGTTTACAATCATGGCCACCAGCAGCGAGAGCGATTCGGACCGAGAAAGCAACGATTACCCCATTAATTTGAGCGAGGATGAAAGATTTGTGGATGAGGAAAGTGAGAGTGAAGGATTAGAGGGCAGTGGAAGCGATTCCGATAGGGAAGATGCTGTGAGAGGCGGGTGGGACCTGATATTCAGCTGGGAATGACTAAAACAGTAAATAAACACAAGTCATATATATACTCTATTAGCCACGACACAACCAGACTTATATTTAATATGCCACAAATTAATCCGCATAACAAACACCTCCCCCCTCCCGTCCATATAACCCACCAATACAACTCAAACACCCGCACAACACACTCAATCCCACAGCCCAAAGTACCGTTCACCTCCGTAAAGTTCATACAGCACATATATTTCCCCAAAGTTACGTACGTGACATGCACATAGCGGCACGCACGTACGGGCAAGCGATCAAATGTTTGGAAGCCAAAGCTGCGTACTCACGGTAGCGCGTCTGCTATCCAACTCAAAGTCCTCCTGGTAAGAGTCCAGCCGGCCGCTAATACACCGCTTCCCACCTACAGCTTTCTTCTTTGCTGTCTTCATTGTTCGTTAAACAAATTGCAAAAGATTCACCAACAAAGATGTCCAGAATACTGTGGAATTTTGTGATGAAAACAGACGACTTAATAGCTGGCCACAATGGTGTCCCAATATGTCCGCTACAATCCGTGACGTCACACGCAAAAGTCATCATACCTAGACGTTTTCAGCAGAATATTTAGCGGGAAATTTAAAATTGCACTTTACTAATCTAACCCGGCCGTATTGGCATGTGTTGCAATGTTAAGATTTCATCATTGATATATAAACTATCAGACTGCGTGGTCGGTAGTAGTGGCTTTCAGTAGGCCTTTAAGTAGCGTAACGCACGTTGTGTAAACAATGCACATCGAGGCACAACACACAGCATGCTAGCAGCTAACGGGGCTACGATAGACTGACCATACGTCCTCTTTTCACCGGACATGTCCTCTTTTGCAGAGCTGTCAGGGCAGAGTTTCTTAAATGCCTCAAATGTCCGGCATTTTGAGTTAGGGTTGCATGTATATTCAACGTACGTTCAGGGTTAAGAAGGGGTTAAAAACAAAACAAATTGTGCACGCAGCAGCATTCGTGAGGGAGGGGCGGAGACAGAGAGAGCGAGAGAGTTATGATAAACAAGCATGCGTCGCCAGGCTCTGCTTTTTATCCATAGATTTATCAGATTTTAATTTTTTATTGTCTATAGCAGAGGTGTCAAAAGTGTGCCCCGGAGGCCATTTGTGGCCCACAGCTAATGTTTTAAAGGCCCGCGGCACATTCTAAAAATGCTATTAAAATAAACAAAAACATAACAAAATAGTTGAAAAATAACCCAATGATAACCCAACTGCTGGTTCGGAAAAGGACTAACCCCTTATTTGAGTTATTTTAACTCAACATTTTGAGTTCAACCCAACTTTTGCATTGAATTGTTTTACAAAGAAGTTGAGTTATGATAACTTAATGTTGGGTTATTCCCAACCAAACTATTGGGTTGAATTATTTAACCCAAAAGTTGAGTTATTCTAACACAATGTTGGTTGATTCAAACCCAAATATTGGTTTGAATTTATTTAACACAAAAGCGTAGTTATGCTCACTACAATGTTGGGCTATACCAAATCCAACTATTGGGTTGGGCATTTTAGCGCTCCTTGACCCAATAGTTGGTTAAGAATTATACATTTTAATGCTGGTTTGTCCTACTCCTTCCCAACTACTGATCCAAATTATTTTTCTTCCATTAAAATATACTCAAAAGCAAGATATGAAGGATGTTTTTTTTTTTTACAAGAATTGCCATGTATGGTCATAGTAGTTCTATACAGCATGCTCAAATATGTTCATGTACATAAGATGTGTGATTGTAAATAATGTTAATGACATTAATCCTTAATACAATTAACTTCATGAAAAAAGTAAGCTTAAAGGTTAAATGTAATTTAGAAAAAGTTGCAATGTTGACTAATAAAGCAAAGCTGTTTTTTTTTTTTCTTTCAAACTGTCATTGCTCAAAACATAATATTGAATCCAAATCAATGTTATTATGAATTATTGACCTATCCAAGGTTCCGATTACTTTGCATCAAATATTCCACTAAGAAAAATATTTTTGGTGGAAGATTTTGCAAATTTGGTAAATAAATAACCCAAAAATGTATATTTTGTTGTTTTCTTACTGTACCGAAAATTAACCGAACTGTGACCTCTAAACCGAGGTACGTACCGAACCGACATTTTTGTGTACCGTTACACCCCTAGTCATAGGTCTCCACATTTGACCGGTACAACAAAAGGGACACAAGACTTAGGTTTATTCCAATCCCAGCTGCACTACAGAAGGCAGACAATAAGAGGTGAGCTTGGCAGGATTTATAGTCTTCATAATAAATTCTGCAGGAACAATTTACCGCCTGACAGCGAGTGTGGGTACAGCGGAGGACGCTTCTGTTAATAGCTTGGCCGCTGCTGCTGGTATTGTTAAGGGGACAGCAAGCAGACTTCGGATCACATCCAGCAAAGCTCAAAGGCAGATGTTCAGATTTCCTTTCTTCCATCCAGCTGCTGTCTGCCATTAACGATGGCCACTGAAGTTTCAAGCAGCTGTTGCAGCAGATCAACTACAGCTGGAGGTGTGGTGTATGGGTAGCGGGTTTGTGTAAAGCAGCTCCACAGCAGTGTGCGCGTATCCCTCGTCCCGTTTCAGCCTCTATCTGACCTCCGTTTTTGCACCAAATTCCACAGCTAACAAGCACCATGGGGCAGACAGGGAGGTACGCCCACTGAGGAACATCTTATCACACAAAATACCGACAGCATACAATTAGCCAGCGAGCTCGGCCATTTACTCACAAACAACTACTGTGATAAACAATACGTGCAAACCAACCCACACTGCAAAAACTGAAATCTAAGTAAGATTCTATATCTCAAATCAGGGTGATATTTGCTTATTTTCTGTCTGATAAGATAATTCTTCTCACTAAGCAGATTTCATGTTAGAGTATTTTACTTGTTTTAAGTGTTTTGGTCCTAAATGATCTCAGTAAGATATTACAGCTTGTTGCTGAGATGTTATGACCTATATTGAGTAAAACATGCTTGAAACTACAATATCAAGTGTTGCAAAGCTGTGTCATCAACACTCACAAGAATAAAACTACTTTTTTAAAGTAATAATTTCTTATTTCAGCCCTTTAAGACACTTGTGATTTAGGGCTATATAAATAAACATTGATTGATTGATTGATTGATTATTTCAAGCATGTAAAAAAAAATCATGACTTTGACACAATTGTGTCTCATAATTAAAACAGATGACAGCCAAATGGACTTTGCTGTTTTATTTTCTAATGAAATACTAGAAAATACATACTCATATAGTAGTACAGTTGGCACAGTACAGTAAACTGACAGTTAATATTTAAACATTTAACATGTGACATTTCAAACAATTTTGAACAGAAATAGTTCATGCACATTCAGATAAATTCCTCAAAATTACAATTAAAAACATTTTGGCCGGGGGCCGGGCTGTATATATGCACACTAATTGACTGAAAGAGCACGCACTTGACGCGATGATGTCATGTTATGGATGGAAAAATGCATTTTTGGACAATATGATTTGCCTGAGCGGCTAGGAGACCCCGAGAGTAACAAGCGGTTGCCTTGTTGCCTTTCCATTAAAAACAATACATTAGTTTTTAGTATAAGTTTGCTGGTTTCAAGAAATGTAATGCCGGGCGCATTTCATTATGTCAAGATAATGGCACTAGCATTTACTTCATTTAAGAATATTTTTCAACATATTGAGCAAAAAGGTCTCTTTTTTTTTTCTACCAAGAAAAGTGCACTTGTTATTAGTGAGAATATACTTATTTTAAGGTATTTTTGGGTTCATTGAGGTTAGCTAATTTGACTTGTTTTGGAAAGTCTTGACAAGCCAAATGTTCTTGTTCTATTGGCAGATAATTTAGCTTAGTTCAAATAAAATACCCCTCATTTTTGTATTTTTTGTTCTTGTTTTTGAACACTGACTTTTTGCAGTGCAATGCAGTGAATATGGAGACCGTCCCGTCCTGGTTTCTATTGTCGCACATGGCGTGGGTTGTCACATCGGCTGTGTGGCGTTGTGTGAGAGAGGGCGGCCGTGCTTGGTTCAAGCTGCCGTGACCCAACGCTGGCCCCTGACCACCACCCAATGGGACCCGAGCTCAGCAGCAAGACGCCACAGCTGACATGACAGCGCCCACTGGTAGAGGGGGGGAGGATGGGGGGGGTACAGCCGGTAGCATTGCTGCACATTCCTGAAGCTCCTGTTGGACCCCAGGAACCCTCCCGCCCCCTGTAGAGCTACTTAGTGAAAGACAAGTTAAAAATATTCATGTAAGTGATTGGGTTAGTTTACTCCCACCTTGCATGCAGGCTAATACGTGCAAGGTCCACATGCCTGAGCACGTTTCAGACAGCATGTCAAATACATTAAGCTCAAGATGTTGTCTTGGGGGCACAGTGCCCTGCAGGGCAAGTAACGCAGAGCCCTTGGAGGCTGCAGCATGCCCTGAAAGTGATTATATTGGCATGCACGCACACACACACACAACCACACACACACACACACACACACACACACGGTCAGTGAGTGGTGGACGCCTTGACTCCGCTGCTTCCAACACACCCTCTTCCTGTTTTCACAAGGGCCTGGGGAGAAAGGGAGCAGTAATGGAGGTGAAAAGGGTGAAGGTGAGGCTGAGGGGTCGTTGCTAAGATACAATAGTGCAAGGTGGATAACGCACCACATCCCACCTCCCCGAATTGTAAATAATCAAATGTAATTAATAAAAAGTATATACTTGTTCTTATGCTTTCTGAACTCACTATGTTCTCTGCTTGCTGTACATATCCTACCAAGTCAGACCTACACTGTTTCAATGTCCATTTCTCAGATGATATAATTGTTGATGACTGAAGTGCTGATATCAAGCAAACCTAACCCCCCCGCCCCAACCCCCTCCACATCCCACCCCCCGGATTGTAAATAATGTAAATAATTCAATGTATATACTCTGATGATTAACTTGTGTGATGACTGTATTATGCTGACAGTATATATTTGTACCATGAATTGATTAACGTGGACCCCGACTTAAAAAAGTTGAAAAACTTATTCGGGTGTTACCATTTAGTGGTCAATTGTACGGATCAGGCCAAATCAGGCCCGCCAATGGGTTCCCTCCGGCCCACAGGATGAGTTTGCTAAGTTTAAAAATGAGCTGACATTTTTGAATGAAAGAAACTGCTGTTTCTAAATGTGTCCACTGGATGTCGCCAGAGCAATTATTTGTGTCCCCTACCACACTTATGACTTCAGACGGGGCGGAGCTATGTTAGGATCATACTTGCCAACCCTCCCGATTTTCCCGGGAGACTCCTGAATTTCACTGCCCCTCCCGATAATCTCCCGGGGCAACCATTCTCCCGAATTTCTCCCGATTTCCACCCACAGTATTAGGGGTGTGCCTTAAAGGCACTGCCTTTAGCGTCCTCTACAACCTGTCGTCACGTCAGCTTTTCCTCCATACAAACAGTGTGCCGGTCCAGTCACATAATATATGCAGATTTTACACACACACAAGTGAATGCAATCCATACTTGATCAACAGCCATACAGGTCACACTGAGGGTTGCCGTATAAACAACTTTAACACTGTTACATATATGCGCCACACTGTGAACCCACACCAAACAAGAATGACAAACACATTTCGGGAGAACATCCGCACCGTAACACAACATAAACACAACAGAACAAATACCCAGAACCCCTTGCAGCACTAACTCTTCCGGGACGCTACAATATTCACCCCCCGCTACTACCTAACCCCGCCCCCACTTTTTTAGGCCATAATGACTACTATTTAAGACCCATTTCACATCCATACTGGCAATAATGTACAAACACATGAAGGAAAATAATTTTGGTTCATTTCTGGCACATACAAAACATAACGTGGCGGCCAATCTGATGCATTAAAACTGCTAAAAATTATCCAATGTAGGACAATATACTGCATTCTAAACTTGGTAATATAGGTGATAAAGCAAATTACTGTCATATCCGCTCCGGTTTCCACTGAATAGAATTTATTGAGCAAAGCCCTGAATAGACTGGTTATATTGGAGGTTAATATAAGACACTTTTGATCCATTCCGATTCCGATACATATGTTTTTAGCTGATATCGGACCAATATTCAATATCAACATCAGATGGGGACACCCTACACACTAAAAAACGCTGGGTTATTTTGATAACCCAATTTATGAGTTGCGAGTGTTGGGTTAAATTTTTGAGTTATTTTTATGACGAGAAATCAATTTTTGGGTTTATTAAGAAATTATTTTAACTTACATTTCTTGGTTTTCAAAACTATCAACGATTTTGGGGTTGTTTTTCAATGAGTAACGCATTTCTGGGTAAAATACTTTTTTTTATTTAAAAGGTACTTTTTTCTTGAAGGGAATTTTATTAAGGATTAATGTCATTAACATTATTTACAATCACACATCTTATGTACATGAACATATTTGAGCATGCTGTATAGAACTACTATGACCATACATGGCAATTCTTGTAAAAAAACGTCCTTCATATCTTGCTTTTGAGTATATTTTAATGGAAGAAAAATAATTTTGATCAGTAGTTGTGAAGAAGTAAGACAAACCAGCATTAAAATGTATAATTCTTAACCAACTATTGGGTCAAGGAGCGCTAAATTGCCCAACCCAAAAGTTGGGTTTGGAATAATCCAACATTGAAGCGAGCATAACTAAGCTTTTGTGTTAAATAAATTCAAACTGATATTTTGGTTATGAATCAACCAACATTGAGTTAGAATAACTCAACTTTTGGGTTAAATAATTCAACCCAATAGTTTGGTTTGGAATAACCCAACATTAAGTTATCATAAGTCAACTTTTTGGTTAAACAATTCAACGCAAAAGTTGGGTTGAACCCAAAATGTTGAGTTAAAATAACTCAAATAAGGGGTTTGTCCTTTTCCGAACCAGCAGTTGGGTTAATTTTTTTAACCCAACATTTTTAGTGTGTAGACAACACATCACACAGCACTACAGTGTATTTATGGAAGTAAACATGGCTCCAATTCTAGTAGGTTTCAGTCCTGGTGCATTTGTGGCAATTTCAGGGATTTTGTGCAACCAGAGTCAACATTTTCCTAACCCAACTATTTGGCGTAGGAGTTAAAGGCCTACTGAAACCCACTATTACCGACCACGCAGTCTGATAGTTTATATATCAATGATGAAATCTTAACATTATAACACATGCCAATACGGCCGGGTTAACTTATAAAGTGACATTTTAAATTTGCCGCTAAACTTCCGGTTCGAAACGCCTCTGAGGATGACGTATGCGCGTGACGTAGCCCGGGGAACACGGGTATGCCTTCCACATTGAAGCCAATACGAAAAAGCTCTGTTTTCATTTCATAATTCCACAGTATTCTGGACATCTGTGTTCGTGAATCTGTTGCAATTATGTTCATTGCATTATGGAGAAAGAAGCTGAGCAAGCAAAGAAGAAAGTTGTCGGTGCGAAACGGACGTATTTTTCGAACGAAGTCAGCAACAACAGTACACAGCCGGCGCGTCTTTGTTTACATTCCCGAAAGATGCAGTCAAGATGGAAGAACTCGGATAACAGAGACTCTAACCAGGAGGACTTTTGACTTCGATACACAGACGCCTGTAGAGAACTGGGACAACACAGACTCTTACCAGGATTACTTTGATTTGGATGACAAAGACGCAGACGTGCTACCGTGAGTATGCAGCTTTGGCTTCTAAACATTTGATCGCTTGACCGTATGTGCGCAACTTTTTTTTTGCGTATGTACGTAACTTTTTTAAAATATATAAGCTTTATGAACCTTGGGTTAGGTGAACGGTCTTTTGGGCTGAGTGATTGTGTGTGTTGATCAGTTGTTTGAATTGTATTGGCGTGTTCTATGGAGCTAGGAGCTAGCATAGGAGCTAGGAGTTAGCATAACAAAGACGTAGGTGTTTTTATGCAGGATTAATTTGTGTCATATTAAATATAAGCCTGGTTGTGTTGTGGTTAATGGAGTAAATATATGTCTTGTGTTTATTTACTGTTTTAGTCATTCCCAGCTGAATATCAGGTACCGTGAGTATGCAGCCTTGGCTGCTAAACATTTGATAGCTTGACCGTATGTGCGCGTCACGTACGTAACTTTTTAAAAATATATAAGCTTTATGAACATTGGGTTAGGTGAACTGTCTTTTGGGCTGAGTGATTGTGTGTGTTGATCAGGTGTTTGAATTGTATTGGCGTGTTCTATGGAGCTAGGAGCTAGCAGAGGAGCTAGGAGCTAGCATAACAAACACGTAGGTGTTTTTATGCAGGATTAATTTGTGGCATATTAAATATAAGCCTGGTTGTGTTGTGGCTAATAGAGTATATATATGTCTTGTGTTTATTTACTGTTGTAGTCATTCCCAGCTGAATATCAGGTCACCCCCGGCTCTCACAGCATCTTCCACTCCCCACTAGTCCTTCACTTGCACTTTCCTCATTTAAAAATATTTCATCCTCGCTCAAATTAATGGGGAAATCGTCGCTTTCTCGGTCCGAATCTCTCTCACTTCATGCGGCCATCATTGTAAACAATAGGGAACTTTGCGTATATGTTCAACTGACTACGTCACGCTACTTCCGGTAGGGGCAAGCCTTTTTTTATCAGATACCAAAAGTTGCGATCTTTATCGTCGTTGTTCTATACTAAATCCTTTCAGCAAAAATATGGCAATATCGCAAAATGATCAAGTATGACACATAGAATAGATCTGCTATCCCCGTTTAAATAAAAAAAAATCATTTCAGTAGGCCTTTAAGCAGCAAGAGGGCAAGAATTTTATCTCTCACAGTTTGTGGGGCATTCGCCTAAATGTGTTTTTTTGGAGCAGTCGAAGTCAGGAGACATTGACGTGAGTTCTGAAACATCTGCTTTTAGCCTTTTTTCTGCTCATTCATCTACAATTTATTTTTGCGACCATCTATTTGACGAAGAATTAGATTAGTTTGTCGGTTGTTGATGACGTACGTATAGGCTACCTCCATCTGATTGTTCAAACTAGATCCACATCTGAAAGAGGCCTGGGTCAGATTTCAAAAACAAAAAACAAAAACAGAATCATACTGTTCACGTGGACATGAAAAAAATCAGTTACATGTCATATATTGGCAAAAAAAAATCAGAGTTGACCTGCAGTGTGAACATAACCTGAGTCTAAGTAAGTAAGGCCTGTGGTTGACTGGCGACCAGCTGGGATAAGCTCACCTGTGACCCTGAACAGGATAAGGAATGAAATTCTAATGTCACCTCATGTTGCATGTATTACTACTACACAAAGAGCCAATTCACACAAATGTGGTCATGCAGACAAGGGAGAGATGTTAGAGCCTATTTTTTGTATAGGTTCAATTGCTTGCTTAAGGATGCCGTCAAAGTGTTTCAGACAGAGAAACACTACTTGGTCAAACTGTCCTATTTTTGGGGGCTGCTGTAGAATTCTATTCCACCTGACTCTCTGACTGTTCAGTACACCAATTCTTATTGTCAAAGGGAGTAGTGATAAGGTATTTTTTAAAAACATATATTTATACTTTACTACACTATTTATGGGGTTCAGTACCTTTCACATTTCAACCGATACCGTAGCAATTGCAAGTACCTGGGAATTGATACCGGTACTCAACAGCAACAATTAAAAGTACCAAATTCGGTACCCATCCCTTACCTGATTACTCTATGTTTAAATTTCAATGATTTCATGCCATTTGTTACCCTGCAAACGGAAACAATCCACAGTAATGCTGATAGCTGCTTTACAGTAGATACAGTACCTTTGTGAACAACCCACAATGTTTGTTTGAGATTGTTTTCTGGTTGATGCACACACATCTGAGATAGGAAAACAAAGAACAATCTGTTCAACATTAGTCCTCATGATTGACGCCGTAAAACGGGGCAAATGTGTGTGACGTTCTACACACATGGTTCAGCCACATAAAAGCGGAAAAAGATGAAGACGCTACAAGCTTTCATATACGGACAGAAGGGGTGCAGACTTACAGAATCAATTGGAGTATCATAAAATGTGATGAAGTATGACAGAGGTTATACTACTATTTGCTCCTTTAAAGGCCTACTGAAACCCACTACTACCGACCACGCAGTCTGATAGTTTATATATCAGTGATGAAATCTTAACATTATAACACATGCCAATACGGCCGGGTTAACTTATAAAGTGACATTTTAAATTTGCCGCTAAACTTCCGGTTCGAAACGCCTCTGAGGATGCCGTATGCGCGTGACGTAGCCCGGCGAACACGGGTATGCCTTCCACATTGAAGCCAATATGAAAAAGCTCTGTTTTCATTTCATAATTCCACAGTATTCTGGACATCTGTGTTCGTGAATCTGTTGCAATCATGTTCATTGCATTATGGAGAAGGAAGCTGAGCAAGCAAAGAAGAAAGTTGTCGGTGCGAAATGGACGTATTTTTCGAACGTAGTCAGCAACAACAGTACACAGCCGGCGCTTCTTTGTTTACATTCCCGGAAGATGCAGTCAAGATGGAAGAACTCGGATAACAGAGACTCTAACCAGGAGGACTTTTGACTTCGATACACAGACGCCTGTAGAGAACTGGGACAACACAGACTCTTACCAGGATTACTTTGATTTGGATGACAAAGACGCAGACGTGCTACTGTGAGTATGCAGCTTTGGCTTCTAAACATTTGATCGCTTGACCGTATGTGCGCAACTTTTTTTTGCATATGTACGTAACTTTTTTAAAATATATAAGCTTTATGAACCTTGGGTTAGGTGAACGGTCTTTTGGGCTGAGTGATTGTGTGTGTTGATCAGGTGTTTGAATTGTATTGGCGTGTTCTATGGAGCTAGGAGCTAGCATAGGAGCTAGGAGCTAGCATAACAAACACGCAGGTGTTTTTATGCAGGATTAATTTGTGGCATATTAAATATAAGCCTGGTTGTGTTGTGGCTAATAGAGTATATATATGTCTTGTGTTTATTTACTGTTGTAGTCATTCCCAGCTGAATATCAGGTACCGTGAGTATGCAGCCTTGGCTGCTAAACATTTGATAGCTTGACCGTATGTGCGCGTCACGTACGTAACTTTTTAAAAATATATAAGCTTTATGAACCTTGGGTTAGGTGAACGGTCTTTTGGGCTGAGTGATTGTGTGTGTTGATCAGGTGTTTGAATTGTATTGGCGTGTTCTATGGAGCTAGGAGCTAGCAGATGAGCTAGGAGCTAGCATAACAAACACGCAGGTGTTTTTATGCAGGATTAATTTGTGGCATATTAAATATAAGCCTGGTTGTGTTGTGGCTATTACTGTTGTAGTCATTCCCAGCTGAATATCAGGTCACCCCCGGCTCTCACAGCATCTTCCCTATCTGAATAGCTTCAACTCCCCACTAGTCCTTCACTTGCACTTTACTCATCCACAAATCTTTCATCCTCGCTCAAATTAATGGGGAAATTGTCGCTTTCTCGGTCCGAATCTCTCTCACTTCATGCGGCCATCATTGTAAACAATAGGGAACTTTGCGTATATGTTCAACTGACTACGTCACGCTACTTCCGGTAGGGGCAAGCCTTTTTTTTATCAGATACCAAAAGTTGCAATCTTTATCGTCGTTGTTCTATACTAAATCCTTTCAGCAAAAATATGGCAATATCGCGAAATGATCAAGTATGACACATAGAATAGATCTGCTATCCCCGTTTAAATAAAAAAAATTCATTTCAGTAGGCCTTTAAATGTTTATTGAAGTAGTGACACTCTAAATCAGCGTAAGTCATAAGACCTAGCAGCATTTAGATATGGCTATACCAGAACTCGGGATTAAAACATGCTTGACAGTCACAGAATACCAACGTTCACACCTGTAGTCATATCATAATGGTATCACATGGAACTGGATCATCTTGAATAGTAAGGGACTGCTGGAAAATGCCTTTGGTTCGCACACAAAATCATATGGCAACTAGATGAGGCAATTCCTGAAGGAATTGTGTGTGAATGCGCCAATGCTTAAGTTGAACTGAAATTCCGGATTTATTTTTTGAATTGTTTAAGTAGAGCACACAATTCCCAAGGGCTGAATATTTTGAAGTTGGAACAGTTGGAATCAGATGAAAAATGTGGGAATTGTTGAACTTTGAAGAAGGTCCCATTTCCCAAAACTTTGGGGATTTTGGGAAAAGCGGAATTTTTTTTGAAAATGGTAAAAAAAACTTCAGATATTATCGGCCGATAAATGCTTTAAAATGTAATATCGGATATTATCAGTATCGGTTTCAAAGAGTAAAATTCATGACTTTTTAAAACGCAGCTATACGGAGTGGTATACACGGACTTAGGGAGAAGTACAGAGCACCAATACACTTTAAAGACACTGCCTTTGCGTGCCGGCCCAATCACATAATATCTACGGCTTTTCACACACACAAATGAAGGCAAGTCATACTTGATCAACAGCCATACAGGTCACACTGAGGGTTGCCGTATAAACAACTTTAACACTGTTACAAATATGCGCCACACTGTGAACCCACACCAAACAAGGATGACAAACACATTTCGGGAGAACATCCGCACCGTAACACAACATAAACACAACAAAACAAATACCCAGAACCCCTTGCAGCACTAACTCTTCCGGGACGCTACAATATACACCCCCCTCCACCCCCTACCCCACCCCCGCCCACCTCAACCCCCCCCCCCCCAACCTCGCCCACCTCAACCTCCTCATGCTCTCTCAGGGAGAGCATGTCCCAAATTCCAAGCTGCTGTTTTGAGGCATGTTACAAAAAAGAATGCACTTTGTGACTTCAATAATAAATATGGCAGTGCCATGTTGGCATTTTTTTTCCATAACTTGAGTTGATTTATTTTGGACAACCTTGTTACATTGTTTAATGCAGTGGTTCTCAAATGGGGGTACGCGTACCCCTGGGGGTACTTGAAGGTATGCCAAGGGGTACGTGAGATTTTTTTTAAATGTCTGTCAAAAAGAACTGTGAAAAGAAATGCAACAGTGCAATATTCAGTGTTGACAGCTAGATTTTTTGTGGACATGGTCCATAAATATTGATGTTAAAGATTTCTTTTTTTGTGAAGAAATGTTTAGAATTAAGTTCATGAATCCAGATGGATCTCTATTACAATCCCCAAAGAGGGCACTTTAAGTTGATTATTACTTCTATGTGTAGAAATCTTTATTTATAATTGAATCACTTGTTTATTTTTCAACAAGTTTTTAGTTATTTTTATACCTTTTTTTCCAAATAGTTCAAGAAAGACCACTACAAATGAACAATATTTTGCATTGTTATAAAATGTAATAAATCAGAAACTGTTGACATAGTGCTGTATTTTAATTATTTATCTCTTTTTTTCAACCAAAAATGCTTTGCTCTGATTAGGGGGTACTTGAATTAAAAAAATACATCACTGAAAAAAGGTTAAGAACCACTGGTTTAATGCATCCAGCGGTGCATCACAACAAAGTTAGGCATAATAATGTGTTAATTCCACGACTGTATATATCGGTATCGGTTGATATCGGAATCGGTAATTAAGAGTTGGACAATATCGGAATATCGGGTATCGGCAAAAAAGCCATTATTGGACACCTCTACCCTAACCAGAACCTCACAATATTTGAATTTCACACTCCACAACTTTAGGAAGTCCATGATGGTTTTTGGAAGACAAAATGTTTTCTTTTTCGGATGTGAGAATTGTTTATTCAAACCGGAGAACACCAATGGGACAATTTTTAGTTTTCCGGGGAGCTAAAGACTTACCTCATTTACATTGCTCCTCTGTTCTCGCCACTTCACAAACAGCTGTTTTTTTAAACAAAGCACATGTTCGCCTCCAAATTCTTCAATAATCATATCTTATTTCCATTTCTTCTTTACCGTTTGCTGATACACTGCAAAAAGTCAGTGTTAAAAATAAATAAATTTAAAAAAAAAAATTAGGGATATTTTATTGGAACTACCGGTAAGCAAAATTATCTGCCAATACAACAAGGTGTCATGTCGGGGACTGTGGTGCAGTTTCCTGCGTGGGTTGCTTTCCCGAGATGCAAACGGACTGACGCAAACATGGCGTGGAGGTAAAAACATGATTTTATTCTACACTATCAAAACTCAAAAAAAGGTACAAACAAAAGGCGCTCACAGAGGAGGTAAAAAACTTGACTAGAAAACAAAAGGCGCGCACAATGGCGGAGAACTATGAACATTAAACAA
The DNA here is from genome assembly GCF_033978785.1 of Entelurus aequoreus. Taxonomy (NCBI): domain Eukaryota; kingdom Metazoa; phylum Chordata; class Actinopteri; order Syngnathiformes; family Syngnathidae; genus Entelurus; species Entelurus aequoreus. The sequence goes on along the minus strand of NC_084736.1, from coordinate 61,921,661 downwards.
ACAAAAACTTACGTGACAAGAGATGAAACAAGAACTAACGTGACAAGGAACTGTGGACATGGCATGAATGGGTGATGTCGCCAGGACGAACAACAGAAACAGAAAAGCCTATATAGTGACATGATAAGTGAAAACAGGTGCGTGACTAACTGTGAACAGGTGCATGACATGACTGTGAAAACGTGAGACAGGTGTGTGTGAGTACAAACGTGGAACAGGTGAAACTAATGGTTGCTATGGTGACAAACAAAACCAGGAAGTGAAACAAGGAACTAAGGAAGTGTCCAAAAAACAAAACAGCACATGGCCAAACAAAAACATGAACACAGACATGACACAAGGAAATTCGGCTTGTCAAGACTTTCCAAAACAAGTAAAATTAGCTAACCTCAATGAACCCAAAAATACCTTAAAATAAGTATATTCTCACTAATAACAAGTGCACTTTTCTTGGTAGAAAAAAAATTAGACCTTTTTGCTCAATATGTTGAAAAATATTCTTAAATTAAGTGAATGCTAGTGCCATTATCTTGACATAATGATATGTGCTCGGCATTACATTTACTTATACTAAAAACTTATTTATTGTTCTTAATAGAAATTCAACAAGGCAACCGCTTGTTACTCTGGGGGTCTCCTAGCCGCTCAGGCAAATCATATTGTCTAAAAATGCATTTTTCCATCGACAACATGACATCATCGCGCCAAGTGCGTGCTCTTTCAGTCAATTAGTGCGCATATATACAGCCCGGAACCCCGGCCAAATTTTTTTAATTGTAATTATGAAGAATTCCTCCGAATGTGCATGAACTATTTCTGTTCAAAATTGTTAGAAATGTCACATGTTAAATGTTTAAATATTAACTGTCAGTTTGCTGTACTGTGCCAACTGTACTACTATATGAGTACGTATTTTCTATTGTTTCATTGAAAATAAAACAGCAAAGTCCATTTGGCTGTCATCCGTTTTAATTATGAGACACAATCGTGTCAAAATCATGATTTTTTTTTTTCATGCTTGAAATAAGAAATTATTACTTTAAAAAAGTAGTTTTATACTTGTGAGTGTTGATGACACAGCTTTTCAACAGTTGATATTCTAGTTTGAAGCATGTTTTACTCAATATAGGTCATACAATCTCAGCAACAAGCTGTAATATCTTACTGAGATCATTTAGGACCGAAACCCTTAAAACAAGTAAAACACTCTAACATAAAATCTGCTTAGTGAGAGGAATTATCTTATCAGACAGAAAATAAGCATATATCACCCTTATTTGAGATATTTAATCTTGCTTACATTTCAGTTTTTGCAGTGTACCATTGAGCACGTAACCGGTTCATTTAGTTGTGGGCTGAATGGGCAATTGCCCAGGGCGGCGTTCTCAAAATAACAGAGAAACTCTCGTCACAACAGAGTTAGGAATGGTCGGTGAGGAGGCTGTGGAATCCAAAGGGAGAAGAATGCAGATTTACCCTGTACTCAACTAGAGATTTACCTATCCCTGTTTTTCCATGTGGGATTGGAGGTATATGTGAAGAAGATAGATAGATAGATAGATAGATAGATAGATAGATAGATAGATAGATAGATAGATAGATAGATAGATAGATAGATAGATAGATAGATAGATAGATAGATAGATAGATAGATAGATAGATAGATAGATAGATAGATAGATAGATAGATAGATAGTACTTTATTGATTCCTTCAGGAGAGTTCCCTCAGGAAAATTAAAATTCCAGCAGCAGTGTACAGAATTGAGAACATGAAGATGTGCCACCGGAGGGACTCCACCTCACATGTATGAGGAGGACAGAAGTGAGACCACAGTTGGATCACCTCCACCACACCATCTGGGTCCAGGCCTAACTTACAAAGCACTAACATGTGTGCTGCAGCTCCCCCCACATCTATGCCACCAAAACTGGATTAGTCATACTCGAATGAACTACTGTATTTTACACAGCTGGCTAAGTGAAGTGCTTGTGGTGAAACGAACAGATCCACATCCAGATATCCACGGCTTTGATTGATTGAGACTTTTATTAGTAGATTGCACAGTACAGTACATATTCCGTACAATTGACCACTAAATGGTAACACCCGAATACGTTTTTCAACCTGTTTAAAGGCCTACTGAAATGAGATTTTCTTATTTAAACGGGCATAGCAGATCCATTCTATGTGTCATACTTGATCATTTCGCGATATTGCCATATTTTTGCTGAAAGGATTTAGTAGAGAACATCGACGATAAAGTTTGCAACGTTTGGTCGCTGATAAAAAAGCCTTGCCTGTACCGGAAGTAGCGTGACGTCACAGGTTGTGGAGCGCCTCACATCTGCACATTGTTTACAATCATGGCCACCAGCAGCGAGAGCAATTCGGACCGAGAAAGCGACGATTACCCCATTAATTTGAGCGAGGATGAAAGATTTGTGGATGAGGAAAGTGAGAGTGAAGGATTAGAGGGCAGTGGAAGCGATTCAGATAGGGAAGATGCTGTGAGAGGCGGGTGGGACCTGATATTCAGCTGGGAATGACTAAAACAGTAAATAAACACAAGACATATATATACTCTATTAGCCACAACACAACCAGGCTTATATTTAATATGCCACAAATTAATCCCACATAACAAACACCTCCCCCCTCCCGTCCATATAACCCGCCAATACAAATAAAACACCCGCACAACACACTCAATCCCACAGCCCAAAGTACCGTTCACCTCCGCAAAGTTCATACAGCACATATATTTCCCCAAAGTCACGTACGTGACATGCACATAGCGGCACGCACGTACGGGCAAGCGATCAAATGTTTGGAAGCCGCAGCTGCGTACTCACGGTAGCGCGTATCCAACTCAAAGTCCTCCTGGTAAGAGTCTCTGTTGTCCCAGTTCTCTACGTGTTTGCGTTGCTGCAGCCGGCCGCTAATACACCACTTCCCACCTACAGCTTTCTTCTTTGCTATCTCCATTGTTCATTGAACAAATTGCAAAAGATTCACCAACACAGATGTCCACAATACTGTGGAATTTTGCGATGAAAACAGACGACTTAATAGCTGGCCACAAGGGTGTCCCAATATGTCCGCTACAATCCGTGACGTCACGCGCAAACGTCATCATACCGAGACGTTTTCAGCAGGATATTTCGCGAGAAATTTAAAATTGCACTTTACTAATCCAACCCGGCCGTACTGGCATGTGTTGCAATGTTAAGATTTCATCATTGATATACAAACTATCAGACTGCGTGGTCGGTAGTAGTGGGTTTCAGTAGGCCTTTAAGTCGGGGTCCACTCATGGCATCGACAGCAGTGTCATTATCAGGCTGATTATAATGTGTTCTTTTTTTTGTTAAATTACTCAAAATATCTTTGTTTTTATGCTTTGTTATTCATATTGTTACAACATATAACTGTGATACTGTTTACAAACACAGGTAATAAGTTATTGAACACAGGCACACTTTAAACCAGGGGTGTGAAACTCATTTTAGATCGGGGGGCCACACGGAGAAAAATCTACTCCCAAGTGGGCCGGACTGGTAAAATCACGGCACGATAACTTCAAAATAAAGACAACTTCAGATTGTTTTCTTTGTTTGAAAATAGAACAAGCACTTTCTGAAACTGTACAAATCATAATGTTGTTGGGGATTTTTTACACTTGCGGTTACTAGTATTCTATCTTTATTTGTTGTTATTTGTACTTTCTGAGTAAGTGATGTGATAATGTTCATCAGTCAACTCATTGGTGTTAATTAAAAATCCATCAAGATAAAAAAAATAGTATCAAAATAAAATTACAGGATATTATTTATGTAGTTTGCTCATTTTCCTCGACTTGTGCACTAACATCATGTGATTTTTTTTTTTTACATATGTAGCATCATCTACAAAGATACAAAGAATTGCTATTGTGACATCTAGTGGACACATTTAGAACAGCGGTTTCTTTCATTCAAAAATGTTGGCTCATTGTTATACTTGACAAACTCATCCCGCGGGCCGCATAAAACCTGCTGAGGCGTTTGACACCCCTGCTTTAAACAATATGAATAAGAGCCAGTAATAGTGTTGTATTTCATTTACTTATTTTGCACATTCAACTTCATTTGGCTCAAACAATTGTATGCGATTAAAGGGAATAATTACATTATTTTGTCAATATTAGTACATTGTTTTAGTCATACATTGTTCAATTGTTCACAAATCAAAGGCAAAAATCATTCAATGACTTTGAGAACTTTCAAGTTAAAAATAGGGGTGTCCCCATCCAACTTTTTCTTTTCCAATACGATATCGATGTTGGAGCCTTCAGCGTTGGCCGATAGCGAAATTGATCCAATATGATATTAGCACACTGCAAAAACTGAAATCTAAGTAAGATTAAATATCTCAAATAAAGGTGATATTTGCTTATTTTCTGTCTGATAAGATAATTCTTCTCACTAAGCAGATTTTATGTTAGAGTGTTTTACTTGTTTTAAGTGTTTTGGTCCTAAATGATCTCAGTAAGATATTACAGCTTGTAGCTAAGATTTGATGACCTATATTGAGTAAAACATGCTTGAAACTAGAATATCAAGTGTTGCAAAGCTCTGTCATCAACACTCACAAGTATAAAACTACTTTTTTAAAGTAATAATTTCTTATTTCAAGCATGAAAAAAAAAATCATGACTTTGACACAATTGTGTCTCATAATGAAAACGGATGACAGCCAAATGGTCTTTGCTATTTTATTTTCAATGAAACAATAGAAAATACGTACTCATATAGTAGTACAGTTGTTATTAGTGAGAATATACTTATTTTAAGGTATTTGTGGGTTCATTGAGGTTAGCTAATTTTACTTGTTTTTGAAAGTCTTGACAAGCCAAATTTTCTTGTTCTATTGGCAGATAATTTTGCTTAGTTCAAATAAAATACTCCTAATTTATTTAATTTTTTTCTTGTTTTTGAACACTGACTTTTTGCAGTGCAGGAATTATACATACTTTTATTTTGTTGTGTGGAATGTTAGAACTGGTTTGATCTCGTAAAACACTTATTATTAACCATCTGGAATGGATTAATGTTGTCTTTATGTTAAAGTGGAGTGGTAAGTGCCCACAATAATTCATGAAATTCAGCTCATGGTGCAGTACCTTGAATTATGCGGACACGTTTGCTGTATATATAGGTACATTCTAATAATGTACGCTTCTGCCTTGAAGACTTTGTACATGTAAGTGATATGCGACTATAATCATTTTATACTTGCTTATATTGACAAATGTGGTATTTTAGAGTCCGATATTGTTCAATTAAGGACACCATTGACGTGCAGTCAGGGGAGGCAGGTGAGGCGGGGCCTCACGTGCCATCATGGAAAGAAAAAAATTTCAAAAGAAAAAAAATTAATTAAATTGTTATATGTATCCATTGATTATACTATAAAGTTATTTTCCATTTAAATTCACCAGTTTTAGATTATTTTTATTCATAATCGCTGAATTTTCACATTTGCCGTTCAAATACTGAGAAGAGACTTGCGGTGAGTCACCAGCCAGTTGAGCCTCACCATGGATTGCGCAATGACTCGGCTAACTGCTGGCCTGCTGTGCAGTGAGACCGTATTACTATATGAATTATATTATACATTTCCACAGTTTAGTTAGCTGAGGTATATAATGTACAGTGTATTTTGTCAACAACTGTATGTGTGTAACGTATTTCTTGTGCTGAGCAATCATAAAACGGCTGCGAAGACGCACTGGCTGAGGCTCGCAGTAATCCCGCCTCATGGTGGTAGAGGGCGCTAGTGATCCCAGGGATCATTTTTGCGACTACTCGGCTGCAGAATAAGTGACAACAAGCAGCAACAGTTAGCGATCGTTTATTTTTTCCTCTCGCCTGGACTTTTAACATGGAGGATTACATATCTAAAATAAAACAGTTTTCTAAACTGGACTTTCAATCGAAGCAGTAGGTAATAATTAAAGGAAGATCTCCATCGAGACAGAGAGACTTTTAAAACTGAAGAAAGATAAGGAAGACTTCTATAAACAAGTTATCGATGCTTTTGTTCAGAAGGAGCGGCGCATGGACTTCATTTATAAGTAAAGGTAACACCATAATACAATTTTTTTTATTAAATGTGCTTTTTTGTGTGCTACAGTTTGTATGTGTAAAGTTAAAGTTAAGTTAAAGTACCAATGATTGTCACACACACACTAGGTGTAATGAAATGTGTCCTCTGCATTTGACCCATCCCCTTGTTCACCCCCTGGGAGGTGAGGGGAGCAGTGGGCAGCAGCGGCACCGCGCCCGGAAATCATGTTTGGTGATTTAACCCCCAATTCCAACCCTTGATGCTGAGTGCCAAGCAGGGAAGAATGCTGGTATGAGCTTTTAAACATAACCCGTTAACTGCTGCCAATCAAATGGTGAATAAGATACTCTTTAGGGTTCATATGTTTGTAAATCTGACTGTGATGAAGTCAGTGCCTCACCAGTCATGAACCTCACCGCACGTCACTGAAGGACACGTATTACATATGTCTAGCTTGCGTGGTATTGTGTGCTTAGATGTTGTGTAGCTGCTTGATCCTGGTAGCCTATAAGCTTACCATGTTTACCTTTTGTAAATGACAAAAATAGGCATGGTATTATTTGACCGATATCACCTTGGTTAAGAGTATTGGTATATATACTGTATATAGCAGTATCAGCGAAACTGGTCCTGTATTCATTGGGTCTATACAAGAATGTTTAGTATCGACCACCTCTAAACTAAAACTATGCCAGAAGGTCCACTTTGGCCAACCCTGAAGACCAAGAATCACAGAGAAAAAATGTCATACATTATGTGAACCCTTTCATGTGTGCAGCAGAAACACAGCTAAATAAAGAGCACTTTTCACTCTGAAATAAAAAATCAAACAAGAAGAAACCTGCATTGTTTTCTTTATATTGTACTGTACATATAGAGTATATCATATATCACAGCAACCCATGCAATACTTCTATTGCAGCAGCTAAGCACACAATAGGCAGCTTTAAGATTAATGATTGTTTTCCTTGTCTCCTTAGCTTTGCCAGAAAGAAACGTGACACTGAGAGTCGCAGAAAGCATGCCATGACCTTTGACCTTATCTCTGCGCCATTAGCTTCTGTAACTCACCGCAGTCTCTCAATAGAAGGACCGTTTAAAGACAGAGATGTGTTTATTTTGCCAATTTAGAGAGAGAGATAATATAGATTATACTGTTTTCCATCCGCTGGGGAGCCTTAGTCAAGGTAAACATGGCTGAATGAGACATTAGACTAAGGTTGTCCAAACTGCGGCCCAGGGGCCATTTGTGGCCGCAAGTAATTTTTCCTTCTCTGTGGCCTACTGGTTAGAGTGTCCGCCCTTGAGATCGGTAGGTCGTGAGTTCAAACGCCGGCCAAGTCATACCAAAGACTATAAAAATGGGACCCATTACCTCCCTGCTTGGCATCAAGGGTTGGAATTGAGGGTTAAATCACCCAAATGATCCCCGAGCGCGGCCACTGCTGCTGCTCACTGCTCCCCTCACCTCCCAGGGGATGTAACAAGGGGATGGGTCAAATGCAGAGGGTAATTTCACCACACCTAGTGTGTGTGTATCAGTGGTACTTTAGCTTTAACAGCCAACAGAAAAAGTTGCAATGTTGACTATATTACCACAAAGCTGCCATGGAGGCTGTTTTTTTCTTTAAAACTGTTACTGCTAAGAAATTATAATGAATCTAAATCAGGGGTCCCCAAACTTTTTGACTCCGGGGCCGCATTGGGGTAAAACAATTTGGCTGGGGGCCGCGCCATATATACATATATACTGTATATATATATATATATATATATATATATATATATATATATATATATATATATATATATATATATATATATATATATATATATATATATATATATATATATATATATATTATATGTAAATGTGTGTGTGTGTGTGTGTGTGTGTGTGTGTGTGTGTGTGTGTGTGTGTGTGTGTGTGTGTGTGTATATATATGTATATGTATATGTAAATATGTATGTATGTGTGTGTATATATGTATATGTCTATGTATATGTATATGTCCATGCATATATATATATATATATATATATATATATATATATATATATGTATATGTGTATATATGTATATATATATGTATATGTATATGTCCATGCATGTATATGTGTATATATATGTATATGTGTATATATGTGTATATATGTATATATATATATATATGTATATGTGTATATATGTATATGTGTCTATATGTGTGTGTGTATATATATATATATATATATATATATATATATATATATATATATATATATATATATATATATATATATATATATATATATATATATATATACACATATATATATATATATATATATATATATATATATATATATATATATATATATATATATATATATATATATATATATATATATATATATGTATTCATACATATATATTCTTCGCGCAATTGACTTAAAGAGCGCACTTGCTGCATGTCACGTTATCGATGGTAAAATGCATGTTTAGACAATATGATTTGCCTGAGTGGCTAGGAGATGGTAGAAAATGGACTAGTAAGGACAAATAAAAATAAAAAAAATAATACAAAAAAAAAATTAAAAAAAAAAAAAAAAACATTTTTTAACTTGGGACTTCCCGCGGGCCGGATTTTGGGAACCCCTTCTCTAATTACTTCACGTCAAATAGTCCACTTTGAAATATTTTGTGTGTTTGCCATTAAAAAGAAAAAGAAGCTTTTTTTTTTACAAAAGGTCATAAAACTATCCAAAAAACATGAACAAATTATCAAAACTTCTTATCGATGTATGGATGAAGTTGATCTGGAGATTCAAGCCTTGAAAGTGAAACAATTAAAAAAAAAAAAGTATGACTTATTCTTTACACTTTTATCATTCAACCAGTCAAAGTTGACTTATATCGCCCTTAATCACAAACGTCTCAAAGGGCTGCACAAGCCACAAAGACATCCTCGACTCAGATCCCACCTCAGGGAAAGAAAAAACTCAACCCAATGGGAACGTGGAACGTGGAACTCTGGAAGGGACCTCCACGGCCCCACTTGGGTGACCGGTGCAATGGATGCCAAGTGGATAAAGTTAATAATGTGAGAGTCCAGTCCATAGTGGAGCCAGCAGGGGATTTTCTTGCATGTAGACATTTCGAGGTGCATAGACGCCACCGACTGATGTATAAGGAGTGGTCACCCTAGGTCCCGACTTCATGTGCTAGTCCAGTCCATTGGGAGACCAGCAGGGGATCCTGTTGCATGTAGACAAGTCGGGGCACAGTCTCCAACTGATGCAAAGAGGAGTGGTCCACCCTGGGCTAGCGGATCCTTTGTGGAGGCTGATCTGTGGTCACATGATAACCTCTCCACGCAGGAGTGGGGGACAGAGTAGAAAAGAGAGACGGCAGATCAACTGGTCTAAAAAGGGGTTGTGGGGAGGCGGGGCCGGCAGACCGACAGCGAGGCGTGCCCCACCGGGGCCTGACTCCGAGATGGCGGCGAGGAGGCGTGGCCGGCAGTCCGACAGCGAGGCAGGGCACACCAAGATGGCGGCAAGTAGGCGTGGACAGCGAGCGATCAGCGAGCCTCAGGTGCAGGAATCGCCCGGCTGGGCACAATTATGTAATCCCCTCTCTGTGTGTAAAAGGGGGACAGCCGAGAACGACGGGCAGAAGGAGTTGGAGAGCCAGTGGTGCATGAGCGAGAGACAGACGACGCCGGGGAGGGCTGAAAAGCGACCGGAAGAGCGAGCGGTTTGAGAGGCAAGAGTTGAAAAGCGACCCGACCTGAACCGCGTATTATTTGAAAAAATAAACAAAGTCAAACTATGCTCGAAGTGATGTCTGTGCTTGGTGGTCCTGAGAACCCGGACAACAGCCAGGAACTGTCACAGGGGTCTATTTAAAAGCTCGAGTATATAGATGAGTTTTAAAATGGGACTTAAATGCTTCTACTAAGGTAACATTTCGAACTGTTACTGGTAGGGCATTCCAGAGTACTGGAGCAGAAAACACTCTAAAGCCCGCACGCTTTTTTGGGGCTCTGGGAATCACTAATAAGCCGGAGTTCTTTGAACGCAGATTTCTGGCCAGCACAAATGGTACAATACAATCAGCAAGATAAGATGGAGCTAGACCGTGTAGTATTTTATACGTAAGTAGTAAAACCTTAAAGTCACATCTTAAGTGCACAGGAAGCCAGTGCAGGTGAGCCAGTATGATCAAACTTTCTTGTTCTTGTCAAAAGTCTAGCAGACGCATTTTGGAAAAACTGTAATCTTTTAAGGCTAGACATAGGGCGACCCGAAAATAATAAGTTACAGTAATCAAGACGAGACGTCAATAATGATCTCAGCGTCGGACATTTTAGTATTTTTTTGAAGTTGTCATTGCTCAAAAATTAATAATGAATCAAAATCAATATTGTTATAAATTATTAACCTCAATTACTTCACATTGTCACGGCGCGGACTCAAACCCGCTTTCCTCCTGAAACTGAGTGTCACAGTCCCTCCTCTGGCTGCTCGGTACTGACGGCCGTGCTGGTGGGGTAGCACAGCTGCGGCCAGAAAGACCGAAGATAGCGGTCTTGCTGGCTGCAGCTGTGCTACCCCACCAGCACAGCCGTCAGTACCAAAGCGGGATCGAGTCCGCGCCGTGATAGTAAGCAGTTGCAGGAGGAAAGCGGGTTCGAGTCCACGCCGTGACACACATCTAATATTCCACTTAGAAAAGATTGCATATTTTAATGTTTTTGACAAAAAGGGCATAAAGCATAAAAATAAAAATAAAATATTTAAAAAAAAAACTTACATTAACAGATAGACCTTTGGGTAAATCAGGGGTGTCCAAACTTTTTCCACTGAGGGCCGCACACGGAAAAATAAAGCACGTGGGGGCCATTTTGATATTTTTCATTTTCAAACCATAACAAAATATATGGATTTTTTAATTTATTTTACCTTTAGGGGTCCCGGGGACCATAAAGGGTGTCAGTCATTAAAATGTTAATTTTAATTATTTAACGCTTACAGTAAATCTCTATATCAACTTTAAGTTGATATAAAGTAATACAAATTAAAAATAATGTTTTATGGCTTTTCTGTCAAAAACAACTTAGTTTTTTTATAGTAAAACTGAAATATGCAGTATTTAGTAATTAGAGCCCTAAATTATCAATAATGCAGGACACCATTGGTTTTAATTCTTTCATATTTTTGAGTAATCAGTGAAAAGATAAATAAAAAATCACTAAATATATTTGGGATCCAAAAGGTGCCCCACTCATAAAGTGATACATTTTCATTAGGTTTTTCTTTTACTTTCAACACTTAAGTTACGATTTTATGCTGGAACAATTATTTTGTTTGTTTTATGCGCTTTTGTCAAAGAAAACTTTGATGCTTTTATATGGCTACTACACAATATATGCAATATTTACCACATAAAACATTTTAAAGTGAAATATTTGAAGTAATTGGAGCCCTGAAAATAATTCATTATAACATGGATTTTTTTTGTCATTATGATTTTTTTTTGAGCAATGGCCAAAAAAAGAAAAATAAACAAAGACAAAAGACAAAAAAAACAGCCTGCATGGCAGCTTTTGTGTCAACATTGCAACTTTTTCTCGTTGGATTTCACCTCATTCCACTTTTTTTAATGTTCTTTTTTATTTTTACAATAGTATTTCCAGAATGTGTGGCGGGCCGGTAAACAATTAGCTGCGGGCCGCACTTTGGACACCCCCTGGGGTAAATCAACTGAGACTTCAGGTTTAAACTCCGAGTTTGTTGAACCTACCTGGAATAGTCTACCCCCAGCTTTTTTCTTGTACAACTTGACCGACTTTAATCATCTTTATTTGCACTGTCCCACCACTTCCATCAGCAAATAATGAGCGTTTGAGTTGGATTTCATCCTAAAGCAACTTTGACTGCCCTCAGGCGCTTTATGCTTGGGTGGTAAGTTGTAATTTAGGGTCTAATTACTCACAGAGCCTGCAGGATGTCTGCCACCTGTTGTTCACACGCCAAGCATCTCTAGTGTTCTATGTTTCACCGCACCTCTCCTTCTTTGATCAATAATTTTACGCTCACCTGCCAGCCATCAATACGTGCACCAACTAGGGGTCCTTTGTCGTCTAATTACACGCCCAGGACCGAGTGAAGCGGTTACTGGTCGGGTAATTAGAAGTCATCTGGGCCCGACTGGAAGCGGCAGCTTGAGAACACGGCAGAAAGCAAACAAACTCCGCTGTGTTCAAATGAAACTGCCTCCCGGAAGTTAGCGGTAAAACATCCGAGCCGCTCGTTTTTTTGGCAACACCTGCGACATCTGGACGGGCCTAAGCTGAATAACATGAGCTCATCACCAGAGAAGCGGAACATGAGGACAATAGTGAGAACCATCAGGAGAAGGACAGGGACCGACTGAGTCATTGTGAAGGAGACCGAGCACAACCGGATGATACGCACCTGCATGCGTTTACTCTACATCAGAGGTGTCCAAAGTGCGGCCCGGGGGCCATTTGCGGCCCGCAGCTAATCGTTTACCGGCCCCCCACACATTCTGCAAAAATTGCAAAATTGATAGTATTGCAAAAATTTCAAAAAACATTTAAAAAAAGTGGAATGAGGTGAAATCTAACGAGAAAAAGTTGCAATGTTGACACATTTTTTTTTCTTTTGTCTTTGTTTATTTTTAAAAAATTTTGCCATTGCTCAAAAAAAAAAAAAGACAAAAAATCTCTGTTACAATGAATTATTACTTAAAAAATTTCACTTTAAAATGTTTTATGTGGAAAAAATATTGCATATATTGTGTGGTTGCCAAAAAAAACATCAAAGTTTTATTTGACAAAAGAGCATAAAACAAACAAAATAATAGTTCAAACGTAAAATCGACAGATATATCTGAAGTTGATCTCGTAATTTAAGTGTTAAAAGTAAAAAAAATCTAATAAAAATGTATCACTTTATGAGTGGGGGACCTTTTGTATCCATAATATATTTAGTTGGATTTTATTTAACATTTCACTGTGATTACTCAAAAATATTAAATAATTAAAATCAATGGTGTCCTGCATTATTGATCTTTTAGGGCTCTAATTACTAAATACTGCATATTTCAGTTTTACTATAAAAAACAAAGCTGTCTTGGACAGAAAAGGCATAAAACCTTACTTTATATCAACCTGAAGTTGATATAGAGATTTACTGTAAGCGTTAAATAAAAAATAATAATAATTTGACTTATTTTTTACATTTTAATGACTGAGACCCTTTATGGTCCCCGGGAGCCCTAAAGGTTAAAAAAAAAAATTCATATATTTTGTTAAGGTTTGAAAATGAAAAATATCAAAATGGCCCCCGCATGCTTAAATTTTTCCGTGTGCGGCCCTCAGTGGAAAAAGTTTGGACACCCCTGCTCTACATCATCTTTCCTGCAATGCATTATTTTATTGGAGGACACATTAGGCTGTGTATAAACCCCCAAAAAGTGAACAGAAGACCATTTTCTTCCTGAGGGAACACCGGCAGGAAACGCCTTCTCCTGCGTTATCTTTCTTGGTCTTATCCCTGGCAGCGCCATCTTGCTCTCTCCTCTCCCTTCTAATCTCCACGTCCGGCGCCGCTAGCACGCCATCCCAACCAAATTCCTCTTCACCTTCAAGTTGATGTGAGAAATAGAGAGTGTTAATTTTGACAGCAGATCATAATAGGCTTCTGACAAAAATGTATTTTAGTTTTAGTCTAATTTGAGAAATTTAGAAATTTTAGTCTGCACAAATCCCGGTAAATGTAGCCAACTAAAATATAAAGTATAAAATATAAGGCCTCTGTAAAGCACTTTATTTAGACCAGGGGTGTCAAACGTAGGGCCCGAGGGCCGAAGCAGGCCCGCAAACATTTTTTATCCGGCCCGCGGGATGAGTTTGCTGAGTCTAAAAATGTACCTGAAATTTCTGAATGAAAGAAACTGCTGTTCTAAATGTGTCCACTGGATGTCGCAATAGCAATTCTTTGTATCTTTGTAGATGATGCTACATATGTACAAAATAAACCACATAGTTAGTTAGTACATCAATCGAGGAAAATTATCAAACTACGTAAATAACATACTGTAATTGGATTTTGATATAATTTTTTTATCTTGATGGATTGAAAATTAACACCAGTGAGTTGACTGATGAACATACTTGCCAACCTTGAGACCTTCGAATTCGGGAGATTGGAGGGCGGGGTGTTGAGGTGTGGGGGCGCGGGGTTGGGGGGCGGAGTTTGGTGGTAGTGGGGGTGTATATTGTAGCCCGGAAGAGTTAGGGATGCAAGGGATTCTGGGTATTTGTTCTGTTGTGTTTATGTTGTGTTACGGTGCAAATGTTCTCCTGAAATGTGTTTGTCATTCTTGTTTGGTGTGGGTTCACAGTGTGGCGCATATTTGTAACAGTGTTAAAGTTGTTTATACGGACACCCTCAGTGTGACCTGTATGGCTGTTGATCAAGTATGTCTTGCAGTCACTTTCGTGTGTATGCAGAAGCCGCATACAACATGTGACTGGGCTGGCACGCTGCTTGTATGGTGAAAAGCGGACGCGTCGACAGGTTGTAGCGGACGCTAAACGCAGTGCCATCACGGCACGCCCTTAATATTGTTGTCCGGGTGAAAATCGGGAGAAATTCGGGAGAATGGTTGCCCCGGGAGATTTTCGGGAGGGGCACCGAAATTCGGGAGTCTCCCGGAAAAATCGGGAGGGTTGGCAAGTATGGGTGCCATCTGTGAGGAGATAATACTGTATCATCTTTTTCTTTTTCAGACTTATCAGGTCTTATCAGGTCAGTAGGGCATTCTTCACTCATTCACGCTGAAGTGAAGGATGAGGCAAAATTACAGTGGTACCTACTGTAATTATGACATACAGTAGCTCCTCTTGCGACCAGTGTAGGGTGCACCCCGCCTCTCACCCCGAGGTCAGCTGGGGTAGGCTCCAGCTTACCCTCGCGACTCTAATGAGGACAAGCCACATAGAAAATGGAACTCCTCTTTAGATTTTTGTGGCTCTTATCAAGAGGATCATGAGAAAATAATAATAATTTATCATTATTAGGTGAGTTTTGGGACTGCAGGTGAAAAATAGCCGCTGGGCAAACTCGTCAATATGCACTGTCCCTGTAATAAATGTAAAAAAAAAAAATAATGACAAATTGTTATTATATTTATGTTTTATAAATATATTTTTTTAAATGTTGTTTAATTTTGAACAAAATGTATTTACCCAGATATTTTTTGGTGGAAACTCAGGTGAGTTTTTCCAAACCAATCGGAAATCAAACATCATTGCAGAATAGATTGTGTTTGACTTCAAAGACCTGACTGTATCATGTACTGTAGTAGTAAATACAGTTTCATCGTTTAAATCGAGTAGTTCGATTTGATAAAAGCTTCCATTTTTAGTACGTTGCTTTAATTAATGGTTTAAGGAAGGTAACAAATTAAAAATTATCAACCAAATGGAGTGCTGGAACTTAAAATATGCAGACGTAGTTTCTGCACAGTCGCTGCAATATAACGCACACGAGAGTGGTGTTGTGTGAGATCTGTGTGGCGGCAGACAGCAGTCAACCTTTTTTATGCACACATTTTAGAAGGGCAATTCCAATGTTAATATGCATTCGTCCAAAAAATTTGGAAAATTGTTGTTTGTTTCAACTAGTTTCCCTGAAATATGCATTAAGGCTATACAGTGTGTCTTATGCGATTAATCAAGCAAACTAATCAGTAGATTATGTGATTAATTGAACAAACTAATCAATAGATTACTCGATTTCTAAAATAATCGGTAGCTGCAGCCGTTGTAGTCTAGTAGTCACAGTATACAGTAGTTGTGGTCTGTACAACAAAACAATGTGCATTTGACCGAGTCATATGTCTTCGTGTCAGTGTGTTATTAAGGAATATGACTCTTAAAAAGGCTGTTACATTGGTGAGAATAACAAATTCCAAGCAGATGTTGGGCTTGCCTTACCTTTAGGTGACAGAATGACATACGAGCAAAAGTACCGATAAGTTCTGATAAATGTGCAGACAAAAGCAAACATTTCACGGTAATCAGTCCATGGTTTGATTTAAGATATTCCATCGGTCCTCAGAGGACGTTTATTTTCATCATCCGTTCCTAAAAGAGTCAAACATGTCAGCAATTAAGATTAAAAATCCATCTGGAATTTCCATACAGGCGTTCATGGAAATGAATAATCACCTTAAATATAATCATTTTGTATCAATTGTCTGTTGGTATGAATAACAGTTTTATAGTGTTTATACAACTCACCAAGATGTGTGATGACTTCATAACATTCGGTTAAAAGGGTAGTTTGGGAGATTTACTCTCCTACAACAATGTCGTTCTTGCTCTGCAGCTTAATCCTTCTTTAAACCACGACGCTTTTGCTCGGACATAAGGAAACATTGAGAGTGCACACAAAGACTAGTTCATATATTTGTCTTGAAGGCGTGCTGATGAAATATGCACTTACACGGAGTACTTAAAATAGACTTATTTAACAATCAATCTTTGTGAGTCATAATCCAGGGGTATACCGAGCCATATTTTACAGCCCACTGGGTACAAGTTAAAACAGGGGTCTTAACAAGTCCTAAACCTTCCTTAATCACACCTCAGCCGAGAGATGAAGTCCCTCAAGAAAACATAAGACTCACAAGGTACTATTTCGGATCCGATCCTGATGGAAAAGTTCAGCTTGTTCTGTACTTAGCATCAACTTTAGGTTCAGCTTACATAAATAATGACGCATGATCTTATTGTTTTATGTTTCCACCGTTAGGACGAGTTGGCAACCAAAGAGGATATCCAGCATCTTCTTGTTCTGTAGATGTTTATCGCAACAAGAAGACAACCTCTGCTTGCGTTCTTCCTATTACCTGTGGGTTGTCGCAACCAACAGACTGACCAATGTCAAAGTCTAGTTGCCATATTCAGTGGCAGGGTGATTCATGCAAGCGGTAGAGTACGCATCGGATCTGAGAGAGACTGAATCAGTGGGCTTTGTACTCATAGAGGACAAAATATGTTGTACGTATCACAAACCTTGAGTAAATACTACAACACATTCTCAGAACGCTAGATATGAGAGATTTGATCCAAAAGGTGTACACAAAACATCCTGAAAACCTGGTAGAGGGTATACGTTGAGCACTCGTGCTTCGCCATTTTGCAGTAATGCGATGTAAAAGGTCAATCAATGAATGACATTGAAATCTTACCGCAAAACGTTCCCAGCCTATTCCTGCTACGCCTCTGATAAATACAGTGGAACCTCAATTAACAAACTTAGGTTTGTAAATAGAAAAGTTCATATAATGAAGCACATTTCTTCATACAACATCCGTCGCTGTGTCTGTTTCACTTCCGGTTCACCATCGCTGTGTCTGTTTTACTTCCGGTTCACTGACATAGGAAAAAAACTTTTTGCGAAATCTCGCAAAAAGTATTGCGAGATCTCATAAAAAGTATTGCGAGATCTCGCAATATTTTTTGCGAGATCTCACAAAACACCCATGTCCCTTTAGGGCAGACCTGGGCATTTTGCGGCCCGCAGGCCACATCCGGCCCTTTGTGCGTCCCTGTCCGGCCCGCGTGAGGCCAATCATAAATTACAAAATACATTTTAAAAAGTATCTATGTCGAGTGTGCAATACAACGATGCTGCTTTTGTTTTGAAAAGCGTTATTTGTACTACTTCCGTGTGGACGTATGCGCATGCGTGATTGTGAGTGAATGTGAACAGCGACAATCACATATTTACAAAATACATTTTAAAAAACATCTATGTCGTGCGTGCAATACAACTGTGCTGCTTTTATTTTGAAAAGTGTTATTTATGGACGTATGTCCGTGTGTAACCTGTGAGTGAAGGTGCACAGCAACAAATGATGCCCGGTTACACCCGAGATGTCAGCTCACGCTAAAAAAAGAAAAGTTGATGACGAATGCCGTGTTTCCAACAAGACATGGACTGCCAAGTAATTCTTTACAGAAATTAAAGGTAAAGCCGTGTGCTTAATTTGTGGTACACAGGTTGCTGTGTTTAAAGAATATAATTTGAATCGCCACTACACGACGAAGCACGAGGAAAAATACCGGAATCTGTCTGATGAAGCGCGCGCAAGGGAGGCTGATACGTTGATGGTAAAACTGCAAACCCAACAAGGACTTTTTGCCAAATTTCACACCCCCAGAAATGCAGCCGTCAGGACAAGTTTAGTCATTTCTCACAAAATTGCCAGAAAAAGTAAGGCGTTTTCTGACGAAGAGTTTATTAAGGAGTGCTTATTGGACTCTGTTGCGCTAATATGCCCGGAGAAGAGGGGCGCATTTGAGAACGTGTCACTCTCCCGACGCACTGTAACGAGACCATCTCACACCATTTCACATGGCCTAATATAAATATTTAAGGATTAAGAGTTTAAATAAAACCATCAAAAGCAATCTGCTTTTGTATAAAGTTAAGTTAGGTTAAATTAAATTATTATTATTATTGTTATTTTTTATCTTACGGTATATCAAAAATAATATTGAGCAAAATTTAATTGAAATATTGTCGATGTGGCCCTCCAGCAATGTTCGGGTTGCTCATGCGGCCCTCGGTAAAAAAATAATTGCCCACCACTGCTTTAGGGGCTCCGTAGAAATTGCATAATTTCCCACGGCACACCAAACAATATCTCACGGTACACGAGTGTGCACAGTGGTTGAAAAACAGTGCACTACAATACTGCTGCACACTGTATTACGAGTGGTCGTTTTTATAGCAGCGAGCCTGAGAAAAAGCTTGTCAGCGATCAAGAATCAGCAAAACAGTCCCAGTTTGCTCCCTCATTCTGGTGGTTTGGAGCCTTTCTTCCTAAAATACGTAGTTCTGTTCCACCAACGAACGCACAAAACCATCAAACCGCCGTGTGTTTACGTGCATCCTCAAGTGTGGAGAAAAACGGTCATCGGTCCCACCGAGCGTCGAGGGTCATCAAAGCGACTTTACAGCCAGGTACCCCCGAACAATGGCAGGAAGCGGCTATAAGTCTTCAGAAGACGCGCCGCACACAAACATCTCTTAGCCGCCGTTTGTTGAAGGGGAGCGAGCGTGGCGAGTCATTCCGTTTCCTGTTTTGGAGCGGCGGCGACGACGGCCTGCGTGTGCCCACGCCACTAATGACTCAAACGCGGCGAGCCACCGTTCACACAATCGTTGGGGAGTCGGTCATGCCCGCGATGGAAGTGGTGGAGACACGTCCTCATTATCTCATCATTAGTGGCCATGCCAAGTGAATGAACACAATGGTTTGTTGAGAGCCTCCTCACACAAGAGGACATCCTCCCCATATGGTGGAGGTGATGCGGGGGGGGGGGGAGTCTGGCTCCAGTACTAATCTTCTACCACTGTTTATAAAATAAACACTAACCTGCCCGTCCCCCTCCCACCTGAACCTTTTACACTGCATCTGGCTGACCTCTGACCTCCACCGCTTGAACTAGGCTTCCTGTCCGGTGTGCCACAAACATGGCATCACGGTCAATTCTGCACAGTTGGCATTTTCTATAGGTGATCCTCTTCCTCCCACACGCTGAGGGTTAGATCAGAGGTGTCCAAAGTGCGGCCCGGGGGCCATTTGCGGCCCGCAGCTAATCGTTTACCGGCCCCCCACACGTTCTGCAAAAATTGCAAAATTGATAGTATTGCAAAAATTTTAAAAAACATTTTTAAACAGTGGAATGAGGTGAAATCTAACGACAAAAAGTTGCAATGTTGACACAAAGCTGCCATGCAGGCTGTTTTTTTTTTCTTTTGTCTTTGTTTATTTTAATTTTTTTTGCCATTGCTCGAGCAAAAAAAAAAAAGACAAAATCTATGTTACAATGAATTATTACTTAAAAAATGTCACTTTAAAATGTTTTATGCGGAAAAAATATTGCATATATTGTGTGATTGCCATATAAAAACATCAAAGTTTTATTTGACAAAAGAGCATAAAACAAACAAAATAATAGTTCAAACGTAAAATCGACAGATGTATCTGAAGTTGATCTTGTAATTTAAGTGTGAAAAGTAAAAAAAAAAACTAGTAAAAATGTACCACTTTATGAGTGGGAGACCTTTTGGATCCCAAATATATTTAGTTGGATTTTATTTAACTTTTCACTGTGATTACTCAAAAATATTAAAGAATTCAAATCAATGGTGTCCTGCATTATTGATCTTTTAGGGCGTTGGTTCTCAACCTTTTTTCAGTGATGTACCCCCTGTGATTTTTTTTTAAATTCAAGTACCCCCTAATCAGAGCAAAGCATTTTTGGCTGAAAAAAAGAGATAAAGAAGTAAAATACAGCACTACGTCATCAGTTTCTGATTTATTGAATTGTATAACAAAATATTGCTCAATTGTTGTGGTCTTTCTTGAACTATTTGAAAAAAAAGATATACAAATAACTAAAAACTTGTTGAAAAATAAACAAGTGATTCAATTATAAATAAAGATTTCTACACTTGGAAGTAATCATCAACTTAAAGTGCCCTCTTTGGGGATTGTAATAGAGATCCATCTGGATTCATGAACTTAATTCTAAACATTTCTTCGCAAAAAAAGAAATCTTTAACATCAATATTTATGGAACATGTCCACAAAAAATCTAGCTGTCAACACTGAATATTGCATTGTTCCATTTCTTTTCACAGTTCTTTTTGACAGACATTTAAAAAAAATCTCACGTACCCCTTGGCATACCTTCAAGTAACCCCAGGGGTATGCGTACCCCCATTTGAGAACCACTGTTTTAGAGCTCTAATTACTAAATTCTGCATATTTCAGTTTTACTATAAAAAACAAAGTTGTCTTTGACAGAAAAGGCATAAAACCTGTTTGTTTTTTTATTACTTGATATCAACCTGAAGTTGATATAGAGATATACTGTAAAAAATAATAATAATAATTTGACTTATTTTTAACATTTTAATGACTGAGACCCTTGACCCTTGATTGGTCCCCGGGAGCCCTAAAGGTTAAAAAAAAAAATCTATATATTTTGTTATGGTTTGAAAATGAAAAATATCAAAATGGCCCCCGTATGCTTACATTTTTCCGTGTGTGGCCCTCAGTGGAAAAAGTTTGGACACCCCTGGGTTAGACGTAGAAGCGCCAATAATAAAGTCATGATGAATCACCCTGAGGACTACTTCATGTACAAACAACCTCCTTTTTTTAGATAAAGCTGCAAAATATTGAAAAAACAACTACTTCTTCTGACATCCCCCGCCTCTGCTCGCCTTCGGGCCGGCGGTGGTGGAATGAGACGAGATAAGCCCGTGGTCGGGCTCCATCAACACACGGGGCTTTGCCAAAGCGAGTAGAGTTACAGACAGCCACTCCTCGGGGGCTCGGTGGAAGGGGGCTACTGCAGAGCTAATCTCCCGCCAACCTGCCTGCTGATGCCCACCATCTGTGTCTGTTACTCATCACCCACCGGCCTGCGTGGAGCCTCCGCAGGATCTCACACACACGAGTAAACAAACAGAGAGAGAGAAGCATTTATAGGCTGATTGTCTACCTGGCCCCCCGTGTTTATTAGTTATTATCAGCGCTACTCAACAAGCAGGAGGACTGCAGGCAGTGGTGAGGGAATGGTTTCATTCTCTGGACATTCAATCGCTCACAGCTGGACTGTTCAGTTTAGTTTAGTTTAGTTTATTAAGGATCCCCATTAGTCTACACCGCAGTGGAGACTATTCTTCCTGGGGTCCAGGCAAAAACATCACACAATCACAAAACAAAAGATTAAAATGCAGTACAACATGATCAAATAATAAAATGTTGTAATACAAAAATAGCAACAACAAAGAACCAAAAAAATAATAATAACTTCGCGTTTACATAATATTGTTCATAACAAAGATAAAAAGAGCAATATAAAAATAGATATATATATATTTTTGCAAAAATAAAAATAAAACAAAGAACCAATGGCCTAAAATATATACATTAGTGTACCAAAGACAAACAATAAGTGACGGAAAAAAGTTCCCTCCACCATTTTCTACTGCTTGTCCCATAATCAATAAAATAGTCAATAAAAACAGTCATGACATTAGGTACAATCTAGAATAATCTCTTTCCGCAATACTTCTCCTCTTAGTCTATTCTTAAAAGCCACTCTGCTGGTGATTGATACCAAATATTGTGGAAGTCGATTCCAGTAAGTGATTGCCCTATACATTACAGTCTTTTTCAAAACATCACTTTTGGGTTTAAGACGGGTGAAAGCACCTCTTAGGGCTAACCTGGTACCATAGTTGTGACTTTCACTAGCAAGCAACAGCTGAGAATACAGATATGAAGGTTTATGGTATGTATAGATTGTTTTTAAAAATAGAATCAAACTACACGCTAGTCTTTCACCAACTCTCATCCATGACAATTCATTATGCATGATCTCAACGCCGGTCCTAAATGAGCAATGGAGAGCTAGTCTGGCAGCTCTGTTTTGGGTAAGCTGGATTTTATTGAGTTCTTGTTTAGATGCATTGGACCAAATTGCTGGGCAGTAGTCAATATGTGACAATACAAGGGATTGTATAACTTGTTTCGTAGTTGTGTTAGTTAAAAAATAGGCACTTCTTCTTATGATTGAGATGCTTCTGCTCATTTTTTTTACTATGTTATTAATGTGAGTGGCCCAAGATAGTCTTTCATCTATTGTAACTCCCAGTTGGTCTTAGAAGATGTTTTGCTTCTCATCATTTTTATTTAAATGAAACGAGTTCTAGATTCTTTTCACTTGAAAACAATTAATTGCATGTTTTGGAAGCTGTGATACAAATACATGGGAGACAAATTAAAATGTTATAGCGCAAAATAACAACATTTAGTCACAAGGGGGTTTTGCGGCTCACTGCGGGGATGCAGAACGGACAACTCCGGACGACAATGTGAGGTAGGAGATGGTTTTAATCTTCTCAAGAAATCTTGGCAGGGCATGAGGTAAACAAACATAAACTATGGCGTGGAACAAACACAAAACTGTGGCATGAAACAAACAGCATAAACTAAGGCTTGGCACAAACACGAAACTGTGGCATGAAATAAACACGACTTACGTGGGCACGGCATGAATCGAACAATGACGCCAGGCCGACTGACCGGCAAAGGCAGGCTTGAATAATGCCTCTGATTAGTGCTCGTGCAGCAGGTGAGCGGGCGAACACTAATCAGAGCCGGGTGGAAATAATAAGTAACCATGGTAACCAAACCAAACTCAGAGATGTCACAAACAGGAACTAAAAGAGTCCAAAGCTAACAGAAAATAACAAAAATATGATCCGGACCACGGATCATGACACATTTAAGAAAACCCGTGGGGACGGCGTGGCGCAGTTGGGAGAGTGGCCGTGCCAGCAACCTGAGGGTTCCTGGTTCGATCCCCACCTTCTACCAACCTCGTTGTGTCCTTGAGCAAGACACTTCACCCTTGCTCTTGATGGGTCGTGGTTAGGGCCTTGCATGGCAGCTACCGCCATCAGTGTGTGAATGTGTGTGTGTATGGGTGAATGTGGAAATAGTGTCAAAGCATTTTGAGTACCTTGAAGGTAAAAAAGTGCTATACAAGTATAACCCATTTACCTAAAACACTTTTCCTATCATCTGAGATACTGTTGCAAATATACAATTCAATATATTCTATACCAGCGGTCCCCAAACTACGGAATGCGGCCCGCCAGAGTCCAAAATCCGGCCCTCTGGAAGTCTCAAGTTCCATCCATCCATCCATTTTCTTCCGCTTATCCGAGGTCGGGTCGCGGGGGCAGCAGCCTAAGCAGAGAAGCCCCAGCCACTTCGTCCAGCTCCTCCCGGGGGATCCCGAGGCGTTCCCAGGCCAGCCGGGAGACATAGTCTTCCCAACGTGTCCTGGGTCTTCCCCATGGCCTCCAACCGGTCGGACGTGCCCCGAAACACCTCTCTAGGGAGGCGTTTGGGAGGCATCCTGACCAGATGCCCAAACCACTTCATCTGGCTCCTCTCAATGTGGAGGAGCAGCGGCTTTACTTTGAGCTCCTCCCGGATGACAGAGCTTCTCACCCTATCTCTAAGGGAGCGATCCGCCACCCGGCGGAGGAAAATCATTTCGGGCCACTTGTACCCGTGATCTTGTCCTTTCGGTCATAACCCAAAGCTCATGACCATAGGTGAGGATGGGAACATAGATCGACCGGTAAATTGAGAGCTTTGCCTTCCGGCTCAGCTCTTTCTTCACCACAACGGATCGATACAGCGTCCGCATTACTGAAGACGCCGCACCGATCCGCCTGTCGATCTCACGATCCACTCTTCCCTCACTCCTGAACAAGACTCCGAGGTACTTGAACTCCTCCACATGGGGGCAGGGTCTCCTCCCCAAACTTGGAGATGGCACTCCACCCTTTCCCGGGCGAGAACCATGGACTCGGACCTGGAGGTGCTGATTCTCATTCCAGTCGCTTCTCAAGTTTTTAGTTTTTATTTGTCCGACCGCTTCTATGTTAGCTACCTCTCTTTGTTTATAACAGTGGTTCTTAAAGGCCTACTGAAACCCACTACTACCGACCACGCAGTCTGATAGTTTATATATCAATGATGAAATCTTAACATTATAACACATGCCAATACGGCCGCGTTAACTTATAAAGTGACATTTTAAATTTGCCGCTAAACTTCCGGTTCGAAACGCCTCTGAGGATGACGTATACGCGTGACGTAGACCGGCGAACACGGGTATGCCTTCCACATTGAAGCCAATATGAAAAAGCTCTGTTTTCATTTCATAATTCCACAGTATTCTGGACATCTGTGTTCGTGAATCTGTTGCAATCATGTTCATTGCATTATGGAGAAGGAAACTGAGCAAGCAAAGAAGAAAGTTGTCGGTGCGAAATGGACGTATTTTTCGAACGTAGTCAGCAACAACAGTACACAGCCGGCGCTTCTTTGTTTACATTCCCGGAAGATGCAGTCAAGATGGAAGAACTCGGATAACAGAGACTCTAACCAGGAGGACTTTTGACTTCGATACACAGACGCCTGTAGAGAACTGGGACAACACAGACTCTTACCAGGATTACTTTGATTTGGATGACAAAGACGCAGACGTGCTACTGTGAGTATGCAGCTTTGGCTTCTAAACATTTGATCGCTTGACCGTATGTGCGCAACTTTTTTTTGCGTATGTACGTAACTTTTTAAAAATATATAAGCTTTATGAACCTTGGGTTAGGTGAACGGTCTTTTGGGCTGAGTGATTGTGTGTGTTGATCAGGTGTTTGAATTGTATTGGCGTGTTCTATGGAGCTAGGAGCTAGCAGAGGAGCTAGGAGCTAGCGTAACAAACACGCAGGTGTTTTTATGCAGGATTAATTTGTGGCATATTAAATATAAGCCTGGTTGTGTTGTGGCTAATAGAGTAAATATATGTCTTGTGTTTATTTACTGTTGTAGTCATTCCCAGCTGAATATCAGGTCACCCCCGGCTCTCACAGCATCTTCCCTATCTGAATAGCTTCAACTCCCCACTAGTCCTTCACTTGCACTTTACTCATCCACAAATCTTTCATCCTCGCTCAAATTAATGGGGAAATTGTCGCTTTCTCGGTCCGAATCTCTCTCACTTCATGCGGCCATCATTGTAAACAATAGGGAACTTTGCGTATATGTTCAATTGACTACGTCACGCTACTTCCGGTAGGGGCAAGCCTTTTTTTTATCAGATACCAAAAGTTGCAATCTTTATCGTCGTTGTTCTATACTAAATCCTTTCAGCAAAAATATGGCAATATCGCGAAATGATCAAGTATGACACATAGAATAGATCTGCTATCCCCGTTTAAATAAAAACAATTCATTTCAGTAGGCCTTTAACCTGGTTTCGATCGAACCCTAGGGGTTCGGTGAGTCGGCCTCAGGGGTTCGGCGGAGTCTCCGCCACAGAGGTAAAGACACATCCGACTTATCGTGTAAATAAAAACTTCTCCCTATCGGCGTATTATGGATACCCCCAAACAATGTTCCCTCTAATTTTCCATCTGATTTGCAGGTTGTTTGATTGATTGATTGAAACTTTTACTAGTAGATTGCAAAGGAAGAGAATACATTATATGAAACGGTACAGTTTGCACAGTACAGTACATATTCCGTACAATTGACCACTAAATGGTAACACCCCAGTAAGGGGGTCCACGTCAATCAATTCATGGTAATGTGTGTAAGGTGTGTAATTTGTTGTGAGTTTATGCACTGTGTTGGTTTTGTTCTTTGAACAAGGTGATGTTTATGCACGGTTCATTTTGTGCACCAGTAAAAAAACATGACTTTTTCTTGAATTTGAAAAAAAAAACATTTTATTTTTCACTAAAGAAGGGTTCGGTGAATGCGCGTATGAAACTGGTTGGGTTCGGTACCTCCAACAAGGTTAAGAACCACTGGTTTTTATAGTGTCTATTTTCCACTGGATCTACTCTCCATTTTATGCTGCCCTTTTTTTTTGACTGCAGCTGTTACATATACTGTAATACTGTACATCAGGGGTGTCCAACTCATTTTAGCTCAGGGGCCGCATGGAGGGGTAAATCTGTGCACACGCGGGCCGGACTATTTAAAATCATGGCATTAAAACTAAAAACTAAAGACAACTTCAGATTGTTTTCTTTATCTTACTTTGGCCAAAAATAGAACAAACACGTTCTGAAAATATGACAATAAAAGTATAGAAAAAAATACCCGGCAGCGGTAAAGTTTAGATCAGTGGTCCCCAAACTACGGTACGTAGGAAGTCTCAAATTTTTTTTATTTTATTTGTCCTTTCTAATCTATTTTCTACCGCTTGTTACTCTCGGGGTCTCCTAGCTGCTCAGGCAAATCATATTGTCTAAAAATGCATTTTCCCATCGATAACATGACATCATCGCGCTCGCGATTAGTGAATGAGCAATATATATATATATATATATATATCCTCCCGAGCCAAAAGGTTTGGACCCCTGTTACAAACTCCAACTGTAATAAGCAGACAGGCTGTCTGTCTTTCCTGACCGGTCAGGCTGACTCATAGCGAGGACTCTTCATGTTGGGAAACAACATGAAACTGTTATGGCTATTCCTCAGAGGACCGTAAGAATGTCGACTCTCTGTCTCTCGTGAATTCAAAAGTAATATTAATATGATCATTACAAATCCTACAGATTTAATCAGTTCCGATGGCTGCACAGAGGCGCCTCTTGATGGCTCTGTTGTGCTAAAGCCACCTGGACTATTATTCTTCGGACTCGACCCCACCTTTGGGAAGACTCGTTTGACCATGCACGGGGTTACGTTCGGGTCGCATGATGATGCGGGGATTGTTCTCCCAGGATGCAAAAGGACGAATCCGGGCAGGACTTGCAGGTAAGGACTTGATTTAATAGTAAAATGACACAGAACAGGTACAAAACAGAAAACAAACCGACTGGATTAGGTGCCGAGCGCACCGGGAGCTAAGGCTACAATTTAGCACAGACTATGATCCTTAGCAGGGACTAGGAGACAAGCAACAACTTACGTAGCAGTCGCGTGATGCAAATAAAGAAGCCCGACCGACCGACTGCAAAAGGCAGGCTTAAAGGCCTACTGAAATGAAATTTTCTTATTTAAACGGGGATAGCAGGTCCATTCTATGTGTCATACTTGATCATTTCGCGATATTGCCATATTTTTGCCGAAAGGATTTAGTAGAGAACATCGACGATAAAGTTCGCAACTTTTGGTCGCTGATAAAAAAAGCCTTGCCTGTACCGGAAGTAGCGTGACGTCACAGGTTGTGGAGCGCCTCACATCTGCACATTGTTTACAATCATGGCCACCAGCAGTGAGAGAGATTCGGACCGAGAAAGCGACGATTACCCCATTAATTTGAGCGAGGATGAAAGATTTGTGGATGAGGAAAGTGAGAGTGAAGGATTAGAGGGAAGTGGAAGCGATTCATATAGGGAAGATGCTGTGAGAGGCGGGTGGGACCTGATATTCAGCTGAGAATGACTAAAACAGTAAATAAACACAAGACATATATATACTCTATTAGCCACAACACAACCAGACTTATATTTAATATGCCACAAATTAATCCGCATAACAAACACCTCCCCCCTCCCGTCCATATAACCCACCAATACAACTCAAACACCCGCACAACACACTCAATCCCACAGCCCAAAGTGCCGTTCACCTCCGTAAAGTTCATACAGCACATAAATTTCCCCAAAGTTACGTACGTGACATGCACATAGCGGAACGCATGTACGGGCAAGCGATCAAATGTTTGGAAGCCAAAGCTGCGTACTCACGGTAGCGCGTATCCCACTCAAAGTCCTCCTGGTTGTGTTGCTGCAGCCGACCGCTAATACACCGCTTCCCACCTACAGCTTTCTTCTTTGCTGTCTTCATTGTTCATTAAACAAATTGCAAAAGATTCACCAACACAGATGTCCAGAATACTGTGGAATTTTGCGATGAAAACAGACGACTTAATAGCTGGCCACAATGGTGTCCAAATATGTCCGCTACAACCTGTGACGTCACGCGCAAACGTCATCATACCGAAACGTTTTCAGCAGAATATTTTGCAAGGAATTTAAAATTGCACTTTACTAATCTAACCCGGCCGTATTGGCATGTGTTGCAATGTTAAGATTTCATCATTGATATATAAACTATCAGACTGCGTGGTCGGTAGTAGTGGGTTCCAGTAGGCCTTTAAATAATGTCAGTGATTACCAACTGGTGCGCGTCCGGAACACAAGCGGCACGTGAAACTAATAAGTAGCTATTGTAACCAACTCAGCGGCGCACAAACAGGAACTACAGAAGTCCAAGACTAACAGAAAACACAAGTGACTCGAAAAACTAAAACAGAATATGATCCGGGAAGCGGATCATAACACATGGTCCCTCGGGACCCAGTGGACTTGCAGCTCTAGGGACTATAAAAAGAGCGAACTCTTCATCTGTGACCTTTTTTTT
Organism: Entelurus aequoreus; assembly: GCF_033978785.1. Taxonomy (NCBI): domain Eukaryota; kingdom Metazoa; phylum Chordata; class Actinopteri; order Syngnathiformes; family Syngnathidae; genus Entelurus; species Entelurus aequoreus. The sequence continues at coordinate 61,892,474 of NC_084736.1, read as the reverse complement.
AATAAATGTTGCAGAAGGACCTGGCCTCTGACTGTTCAGAGAAGGCGGGTACAATCTAAAAATTGGTGCCATGACCCGGATTGGCTGTTCGGAGGTCAGGTCTTGTTTGGGAGCTCTATAAATGTTGGCCTCTGACTGTTCAATCAAAGAACGCGGGTAGAATTTAACACTTATAAACGCTGTCACATTGTTGTATAGTCGTGTTAAAAACGATGACAAAGTGTCTGATAATAAGTTTTACGCATTTGGGCCATGCAAGCGGTTTCTTACAAAAAGTGGGGTCGCATTGACGTCAATGCATGCCGACTTATTTATGTGGGCATGCCCGTGTGAATGCTCTTGGCCTGCCCCCGTTCACCACTGTGCTTAAGGCCGCCTTAATGCTTGGACTTACCCAGCCCAGGGGCCCCCGATTTTGATGGTGGAATGCAATGATTGGTGATCATATCTGTCAATCACAAACAGCTCAGCCTCGTCAAGCGATTGTGTACACTCTCTCTTTCTCTCTCTCAGCTGTGTTGTATTTTCCTACTGCTTTAAGCTCGGCCCGGACCCAAATTGCCCGCGAGAAAGACCAGGGTACTACTACTGAGCTAAAACAACTTGAAATTGACTGGCTTGTATTATACTCGCACAGAGTATTTATGACTGAAATTACTGTATTTTCCGCACTATAAGGCGCACCTAAAAACCTCCAATTCCCTCAAAAGCTGACAGTGCGCCTTATAATCCGGTGCGCCTTATATATGGACCAATATTGAGCCGCAACAGGTCTCGCAACTACGGTAACTACGCCGACTTCATTTTCCCCCTTCTTCAGCTGCTTACCGTAGAAGAAGAACTTCTTCTTCTACGGGGGAAAATGAAGTCCCGTAGTTGCGAGACCTAAACTTGATGTAAATACCCAAAAATGGCTCCTATTAAGAGACGCTTACGACGCAGAGTTTAATCTCAAGGCGATCAGTCACGCAGTAGAACAAGGGAATAGAGCAGCAGCGAGAGAATTTAACATTAACGAATCAATGGTGCGGAAGTGGAGGAAGCAACATGATGACCTGCGCCAAGTAAAGAAGACTAAACAGAGTTTCCGAGGGAACAAAGCAAGATGGCTACAGTTGGAGGACAAACTCGAACACTGGGTTGTTGAACAGAGAGCAGCAAGTAGAAGTGTCAGTACAATCAAGATTTGTTTTGTTGACATTCCCTTTAGCGCAGCTCCATCTAATGGATGCATAACGTAACCCCAGCCTCTACTGTAGCGTCTATTCTATGCGCCTTATAATGCGGTGCGCCTTATATATGAACAAAGTTTTAAAATAGGCCATTCATTGAAGGTGCGCCTTATAATCCGGTGCGCCTTATAGTGCGGAAAGTACGGTACTTGTAAAATGGGTGTTATTTTTGCATTGTTGCTCTTCTGTTGAGTGAAATCCTGATTTTTATTTTTTTTTAATTGGCTAAATATTAAGAAAGTTATGACATTTTTAACAAAAAGGTCAGACATATAATCTGGAGTCCCAATGACTTTGTGTTGAAGAGGTTGACCATTAATTAAAAAATTCATAAATTTCCTAATATTTATCGCAGTAAAAATTATACTTATATCCCTAAAATTGTCTTAACAAGACCTGTCTGATAATACTGGTTCCATTTACATGAATTAATTTTTTAAATTTTACATACATACTAGGACTCAGGGGCGCCGCTAGGGATTTTGGGCCCCATGAAAAGAATCTTTACAGGGCCCCCTGTATTATAATTTCATCATCATTAGGGGCCTCTCTGGGCCCCCCTCCATCATGGGCCCCTAGAATCCATCTCCTTTACCCCCCCTTTTCGGCGCCCCTGCTAGGACTAGATGGAACCCGCGTGCCACTAGTGGTACACGTACCACAGTTTGACAATAATTGAGTTAAACGACACAATGAGTGTTTTTAAGAAACAAAATAATTATTATGATGGCAATAAGACAGCAGAGTTGTAAATAACACTTGAAAAAAAGTGAGCTAGCATTACCGCTACTGCTAAGTTAGCACGTACCTCATGGACGTGATAGCTACTTCATTGTGAAACAAAGACGAACAAGCTCCAAACTAACAAATTGTTTCTTTTATCAACAACAAAAAGAGGACAATAAGAAGAAGACCAGAAGCTAGGCAGCTAACTAGCTACAAACCCCGTTTCCATATGAGTTGGGAAATTGTGTTAGATGTAAATATAAACGGAATACAATGATTTGCAAATCCTTTTCAACCCATATTCAATTGAATGCACTACAAAGACAAGATATTTGATGTTCAAACTCATAAACTTTATCTTTTTTTTTGCAAATAATAATTAACTTAGAATTTCATGGCTGCAACACGTGCCAAAGTAGTTGGGAAAGGGCATGTTCACCACTGTGTTACATGGCCTTTCCTTTAACAACACTCAGTAAACGTTTGGGAACGGTCTCCGTTGTGGTATTTTAGGTTTCATAATGCGCCACACATTTTCAATGGGAGACAGGTCTGGACTACAGGCAGGCCAGTCTAGTACCCGCACTCTTTTACTATGAAGCCACGTTGATGTAACACGTGGCTTGGCATTGTCTTGCTGAAATAAGCAGGGGCGTCCATGGTAACGTTGCTTGGATGGCAACATATGTTGCTCCAAAACCTGTATGTACCTTTCAGCATTAATGGCGCCTTCACAGATGTGTAAGTTACCCATGTCTTGGGCACTAATACACCCCCATACCATCACAGATGCTGGCTTTTCAACTTTGTGCCTATGACAATTCGGATGGTTCTTTTCCTCTTTGGTCCGGAGGACACGACGTCCTCAGTTCCCAAAAACAATTTGAAATGTGGACTCGTCAGACCACAGAACACTTTTCCACTTTGTATCAGTCCATCATAGATGCGCTCAGGCCCAGCGAAGCCGACGGCGTTTCTGGGTGTTGTTGATAAACGGTTTTCGCCTTGCATAGGAGAGTTCTAACTTGCACTTACAGATGTAGCGACCAACTGTAGTTACTGACAGTGGGTTTCTGAAGTGTTCCTGAGCCCATGTGGTGATATCCTTTACACACTGATGTCGCTTGTTGATGCAGTACAGCCTGAGGGATCGAAGGTCACGGGCTTAGCTGCTTATGTGCAGTGATTTCTCCAGATTCTCTGAACCCTTTGATGATATTACGGACCGTAGATGGTGAAATTCCTAAATTCCTTGCAATAGCTGGTTGAGAAAGGTTTTTCTTAAACTGTTCAACAATTTGCTCACGCATTTGTTGACAAAGAGGTGACCCTCGCCCCATCCTTGTTTGTGAATGACTGAGCATTTCTTGGAATCTACTTTTATACCCAATCATGGCACCCACCTGTTCCCAATTTGCCTGCTCACCTGTGGGATGTCCCAAATAAGTGTTTGATGAGCATTCCTCAACTTTATCAGTATTTATTGCCACCTTTCCCAACTTCTTTGTCACGTGTTGCTGGCATCAAATTCTAAAGTTAATGATTATTTGCCAAAAAAAAAAAAAGTTTATCAGTTTGAACATCAAATATGTTGTCTTTGTAGCATATTCAACTGAATATGGGTTGAAAATGATTTGCAAATCATTGTATTTCATTTATATTTACATCTAATACAATTTCCCAACTCATATGGAAACAGGGTTCGTATGTTTGTGTGTATGCTTCACTGATGACAGTATTTGGCCAGCGCCGTTTCGTCCTACTAATTTCGGCGGTCCTTGAACTCACCATAGTTTGTTCACATGTACAACTTTCTCCGACGCTGCCACAGAAAGACATGTTTTTTGCCACTCCTTCTTTGTCTCATTTTGTCCGCTAAACATTTTATGCTGTGCGTGAACACACAAAAATTAGCTTTGTTGATGTTACTGACTTGCGTGGGGTGCTAATAATCCATGCTAGCATGCTATTTTGGCCAGCTGTGCGTACATATTGCATCATTACGCCTCGTTTGTAGGTATATTTGAGTTCATTTTAATTTCCTTTACTTATGTCCTCGGTGTATTTTAATTTATATTCGCATGTCTCACCACACATTATCTGTATGTGATATTGGCTGCATTTCTGATAGTGTGCCATGTTGTTCCAGACCACAGCAAACGTTACCCAGCTTGCAAAGATTGTAATAAATCCATTAGAGGAAGGCAGCCTTTAACTTGGACACACACATCTATACCTTTGGCAGTTTTAATCCAGTAATTTCCAGGAGTTATCTAACCCTCTGAGACACGTACTTTGTTTTGCCTTCATTATAACATTTACATAAGGCTTTTAACTTATTGCGGGTCCAGACAGATTAGTTTTTTGTATTTTTGGTCCAGTATGTCTCTTTCAACATGTTGGGTTGCCGACCCCTGGGTTAGGTAAAATCTCATTTACACTTGCCGGGTTTTACGCTTCATTTACTTGACGAGACTTCCATTCATGTTTTTGGAAGCCTTCCGGCTCTGTTGAGGCAGGAGGTGTGGCAAGCTGAGGGGGTCAGAAGGATGACAGGTTTGGGGGGTGGTGCACTGATGGAGACCCAATGACACACCTGAAAGTCCTCAAGGAGCAGCGCAGGTGTGCAGCACTTGCCCCCCACGTGACCTCCACACGCCCGTCGTTTGGAGAAAATCTATCAGTATCCTGCAGGCACAGAGTCAAGCAGGTAATTAGCAGACCCATTTAGTCCGCCTCATTTACCTTTTTTTACTGCTCACACGCGAGCGTCTCACTAGCATGAGGCGAGAAAGATGACTTGATGCTTATTTGACTTGACAGAATGTTCTATTATGTTTGTTTCATTCACACATGAAAAAATATATAAATTGCAGGCGTGGAACATGTTCTCTGCAAAGATTGTGTTGTTTTTCCCCATTAGTTAACACTTTTTTGTATCATAATAATACAAAGTTGTATCAGACCAACAAACTTAAAAATGACAAAGCTGTGTAATAAGTGTAACATATTAACATATTTTTCATGCACAAGTCATGAAGCAAACTGTTTCCACACGAACGTAGCGCAAGAGCACAAAACTTCACAAATGGCTAACAAAGACTTAGAAATTAATCATTGTTATTATTATTATTTCAGTCGGTTTATTTTCAATGTGTGTTCAGTACAACAACAAACATGGGTTTGCAGAGTGACATTTTGTTTACAGCATCAACAAGAAACAATTACTTGCATGATCCTTCAAGATACACTGAAACACAATGAAAGTCATGGCATTAGCCTCTATGTTATTCATTCACAACATAGAGGCTAATGCCACCACTTAAGCTCACAATACAATAATTGTTTGTTCCCAAATATTTTGAAGTTGCACAGATTACATTTTGGGCACATATGTGACTAAAATGGTTGTAAATTCAAGCCCTGGAAATATTACTTCATTACTTGAATTAAAGTAATATCTGGATCGGGATCATTTGGCTTGTATATATATATATATATATATTTATATATATATTATGGCAAGCCGTTAAGGAAATTAAATATATATGGAAGTCTGAATAGAAATGAGAAACTTTTATATATACTGTAAATAAGAACGACTTAGTCTGCTGATCTGAAAAAGAGCCAAAGCTGTCAAAGAGCTGAGGGACCATCTTCAAAATGCAATGCTGAAACAAATAATGCAAACAATAAAATGTAACTTCTGAAAATCCTATGAAATGTTTAACAAGCCATCCTATAATAATACAACAGCTATTAATGCAACAATACAATAAAACAAATATATTTAATGATGTTTTTTTCATTATTTTAACAATTGGCTAATGTATATTACTTTATATAGATTCTACAAGAAACACAAAACTTAAAAACTAAATTATTTACAATTGCAGACACAAGGTTCTTGTTCTGCAGTGCTGTGTGCTAATGTGCTTCGTACACCTGCAGGACCGCAAGCAAGGTCGCATAGAAAATGCGGACTGGATTTTGAGTGATGTGGGCATTTTCTATATGAACAAGTGGAATGGATTGGATACCGACGCACTAAAGGGGCTCTCTACCTTACACTATGAAGTGAGGGGAAATTGAGTGAATAATGAGAATAATGACAGGTTATATGATTATTTATTTAAACTCATATTCGGGCCACTTTATAATGAATATGTCGGCATGTATTTGTAAAAAAAAAAAAAAAAAATTTATTTATTTATTTATTTTTTTTTTAACACCAAATTATTTAGGGGGGCTTAAGAACATTTTAGGGGGGCTTGAGCCCCCCTAAATAGGTCTAACAACGCCAATGGGTCATACATTATATTTATCAGTTTGACCCTTTTCTCCTTGCTTTACACTTTTTGCTCTTTGCCCTATTTTGACTTTTTTTTTTGTTTTATTATTTTTTAAATGTACTCATGAATCATAGTATCATAACTTTTATTCCCATTAAACTTTGAATTTTATAAATTTTTCCCCAACCTGATTTCCCCCAAAATTGCAACTTTATGCTTTGTTTGTTTGATTCTATACAATGTATTTTTGCTTAAAATATTTAGATGTGTTTGTGACGTTTCCCTCTCCTGGGTCCTCCTGACCGTAACAGACCCCCTCGTAAAGCCCGGTAATCTGGTGTAACAATGTCTTTATTTGTGAGCGCGCACACACGCTAGGACCGCACTACACGCTACAACTTTTCAGTCTTTGTGGCTTTTTCCTTCCGGCAATGTCCATCAACTGTGTCCGCTCACCTCCAACTCCAACAACGTGTCTCGGTCCGGCTGCTGCTAATAAGGGCGACAGGTGATTAGATAACCAACCCTAGCTGGGCAATCCACTCACCTGCCGCTGGCTTCGAGGCCGGTCCTTTTAACACCCCGCGCCGCGGCAGGCCCGCAGACCACACCCCCTCAACAGTATTTTTGTAATATTGTAACTTTTTTCAAAACTAAATTTCCCCCCAAAATGCAACATAATTAATGTTTTGTTTCTCTTAGTATTACATCGTTTTATTTTAACGTTATGCTAAAAAAAAAAAAAAAAAAATGTTTCCCCTCATAATATTTAGACATATTCTTGTTAATATTATAACTTTTTCCATAGTTGATTTTTTTTTTTTTAATACAACTTTAATCATTGTTTTGTTTGTTTCTCATTATATTATGATTTGTATTTTTTTTAAATATTTTTAACTTCATGCTTTCAAAACATGTGTTCTCTTGCAGTGGCATTACATTATTCCCATAACATTTGTACTCAATTCTTGGAAAATTTAAACTTTTTCCCAAGCAAATTTTTTCCAAAAAATGCAACTTTATATATTTTTTTCTTTGTGATTTTTTGTGTTAATATTTCTACTTAATGCTATTTTCCCCTTAGAATATTTATATTCATTCTTGTAATATAACATTTCCCCATCAAATATTCCCCCACAATTGCAACTGTATTCTTTTTTTGTTTGTTTGTGTTTATCCTAATATTACCATGTATTTTAAATGTAATACTTAAATGTAATACTTCCAGAATTAATATTTTTAATACATTATTTAAAATATGCTTTTAATCTTAAATATATTTTTTTTATTATTAGGACTGTATTCTTGCCAACTTTCAACTTTAAAAAACATTTTTCCTCTGATGTGACATTATTTTCCTAAATGATTTGAATATTTTTGTCATTTTAAAAAGTGCTAAGGGCCAATAGGGTCAAATAAAAAAAATGTTACCTTGATATTTCAACTTTATCCTAAAGTTAATTGTTTCCCTTAAAATATTTATATTCATTTTTATTCTACTCTATATCTTATTCTAGTGTAACTTTTTCCCGAGGTACTTTTCTCCCAAGATTGTAACTTTAATCATTGTTTTGTGCCTCTTAATATTACAATGTGTTTTGTCTATAATACTTAATTCTTCTAAAATGTATCTTCATTCTTTAATATTTAAATAATACTTATATTTTTTCTCATTATATTAACACTTTATTCGTGTAAAATTTCTATATTGTTTCCCTTTTAAGATAACAACTTTTTTTCTACTAAAATTACTGTGTTTACTTTATTGCTGCTTATTTCATTCAATTATATTGTTAGAATGTGCCGAGGGCCAATACAAAAACAGCCATGGGCCACACTTTGGACACCCGCTAGTTCAGGCAACATAAATAATGCTGACCCGTTTATTGCTTTAGATAAACAGCAGCAATAAAAACGCAGCACTTTTGCCAGGCTAACAACGTTCTAATCCAGTGTCCACTGGGAATAAGCGGAAAAAAGAGTCAAAATGACATTTCAAGTACTTTCTAAAAGCACCCATGAGAATCTCTGGTTGTTATTCCACGTTAAATTTACCATCCACTTGCCACATGTGCGGACATTGGTAGACCATAAATGGAAGTGAAGCAACACAGTGGAAACATCACAGGTGCTAAAAAAAAATACATTTCAAAGGTTCCATTTGGAAGAACTACTCCAGATTTAAACATTAAAAAAAATATGTCTCTGTTTCAAATGGCCATGAATAGCACACTGATATTAATGAGGACATATTTGGCTATGAAGAGAGATGTTTTCATGCAAAAATGGTCACAAGGATAGACAACTAGATGGGTTTGTATTAAGTTGTATTAATGTGAAAAGTGGGCTGTAAATGTTTGCAGTAAATCTGCACACATTGCCTATAAAAAAGGAATAGCACAATAATATTGTTTCATTAAAATGTGTGCGATGGTCCTCCAATCTGATACATTAACATGCAATTTAGGGTTGCACCATGAATTGATTAACGTGGACCCCGACTTAAACAAGGTGAAAAACTCAATCGGGTGTTACCATTTAGTGGTCAATTGTACGGAATATGTACTGTACTGCGCAATCTACTAATAAAAGTTTCAATCAATCAATCAAAGCACGATTTAGACCAGGGGTGTCAAACTCATTTTAGATGGGGGGCCACATGGAGAAAAATCTACTCCCAAGTGGGCCGGACCGGTAAAATCACGGCACGATAACTTAAAAATAAAGACAACTTCAGTGAACAATGGGAGACCGGGCTTTCTGCTCCGCTGCTCCCAGTCTGTGGAACGCTCTCCCTGACCACCTGAGGGCACCACAGACTGTGGATGCTTTTAAAAAAGGCTTAAAAACCCTTCTTTTTAAAAAAGCCTTTTTTTTTTTTTTTTTTTAGATATATGCATACTAGTTTTAGCTATTTGGCTGTTCTAGTTTTTATTTATTTTTTATTATCTTTTTATTTTTTCTAATTTATTTATTTATTTTATTTTATTTTTTTAATACACTGTAGCACTTTGAGGTTGTTTACTCAATGTAAAGTGCTTTTTACAAATAAAATCTATTATTATTATTATTATTAAAAAAAATAATATAAAAATCAAATTACAGGATGTTATTTATGTAGTTTGCTTACATCGTGTGGTATATTTTTTAATTTTTTTTTACATATGTAGCATAATCTAGAAAGACACAAATAATTGCTATTGTGACATCTAGTGGACACAATTAAAACAGCAGTTTCTTTCATTCAAAAATTTCGGCTCATTTTTATACTTAGTAAACTCATCCCGCGGGCCGGATAAAACCTGTTCACGGGCCTGATCCGGCCCACGGGCCTTACGTTTGACACCCCTGATTTAGACAATATATTATATAAATGACATCAATGTGGCCGACGATAGAATTTACATCATTATTGCTATAACGTGATAATGCACGTTGATGACCGTGGCCAGCAAATTTGACTGCGACAAGCGAACGAAGGTTTTCTTTTGGTGTTGTCCCGATACCAATATTTTGGTACAGGTACCGATACTTTTCAGTACTTTTCGATACTTTTCTAAATAAAGGGGACCACAAAAAATTGCATTATTGGCTTTATTTTAACAAACAATCTTAGGGTACATTAAACATACGTTTCTTATTGCAAGTTTGTCCTTAAATAAAATAGTGAACATACAAGACAACTTGTCTTTTAGTAGTAAGTAAACAAACAAAGGCTCCTAATTTAGCTGCTGACTTATCCAGTAATGTATTGTGTCATTTTCCTTTCTATTATTTTATCAACATTATTAAGGACAAGTGGTAGAAAATGAATTATTCATCTACTTGTTCATTTACTGTTAATATCTGCTTACTTTCTCTTTTAACATGTTCTATCTACACTTCTGTTGAAATGTAATAATCACTTATTCTTCTGTTGTTTGATACTTTACATTAGTTATGGATGATACCACAAATTTAGGTATCAATCCAATACCAAGTCGTTACAGGATCATACATTGGTCATATTCAAAGTCCTCATGTGTCCAGGGACATATTTCCTGAGCTTATAAACATAATATAAACAATTTTTTAAATGAAAAAAGATTTTGTGATGCTAAAAAATATCGATGTAATCATAGAAGTATCGACTAGATACGCTCTTGTACTTGGTATCATTACAGTTAGGGATGTCCGATAATGGCTTTTTGCCGATATCCGATATTCCGATATTGTCCAACTCTTTAATTACCGATACCGATATCAACCGATACCGATATCAACCGATATATGCAGTCGTGGAATTAACACATTATTATGCCTAATTCGGACAACCAGGTATGGTGAAGATAAGGTACTTTTTAAAAAAATTAGTAAAATAAGATAAATAAATTATTAATTAATTTTCTTGAAGTACAACAATATAAAAACAGTTACATAGAAACTAGTAATGAATGAAAATTAGTAAAATTAACTGTTAAAGGTTAGTACTATTAGTGGACCAGCAGCACGCACAATCATGTGTGCTTACGGACTGTATCCCTTGCAGACTGTATTGATATATATTGATATATAATGTAGGAACCAGAATATTAATAACAGAAAGAAACAACCCTTTTGTGTGAATGAGTGTAAATGGGGGAGGGAGGTTTTTTGGGTTGGTGCACTAATTGTAAGTGTATCTTGTGTTTTTTATGTTGATTTAATAAAAAAATAAAAATAAAAAAATAAAAAAACCGATACCGATAATAAAAAAAACGATACCGATAATTTCCGATATTACATTTTAACGCATATATCGGCCGATAATATCGGCAGGCTGATATTATCGGACATCTCTAATTACAGTGGATGTCAGGTGTAGATCCACCAATGGCGTTTGTTTACATTTTGATGCCGGTGAGCTACGGTGTGTAGTTAAGCATGTTTAGCTATTCCTCGTCCTGCAGGGATGATACTTGTATGAAACTTACATTATTTGTCGCCATGGAGACCAGGATTAGTGATTTAGAAATAGCTACAACACTGCAGACTGTGGCTGGACTTTAGCCGCTAGCTAGCAAGCTATGTCTTAAAGCACCTCTTCCTGAGGGCGTTTCAGTGTTATAACTTCACCTTTATCGTTAGTTTTTAGACCAATATGCGTCTGTTCTCCCTTTTCTGTCTACAAACACATCGTAGAAGGAGTAAAAAAGCATAGAAAACCACTAAGCTAGAGCTCACGAAGGTAAACAAAGGTGGGCCGATCGATACCAACACACAAAGTAACGACACTAAGTAAAGTATCACTTATGGATAGATGGAACTTTATTGTCATTGCACTTAAAAAGTACAATAAAATTACATTTTCAGTACAAACCCGTCCAAGAACAGACGTACAGTTACAGGGTGGACAGAACGGGAACACTGATCAAGTCGCCACATGGATGGCGCCTCGTTAAAAAGATAGGAAAATGGTAAACATGGGGGGAAGAGGAGGCGGAAAAAAGCAAGTCCCAAACTAAACTCCTAGGAGGGTTTTTGTAAGAGGACGGCTTAGTTTGAGACCAGGAAAAAACCTGGAGTGAGCACAATATGTTAAGACGAGACAAAACAAAGACACAAGGCCCCATTTGTCACAGTTTACCTGACGCATAAAACGTGACAAATTGGAGGGTTGCACTATGCGCGTTAGCCGGCAGACTGCGGTAGAGTGCTGAATTTTTTTTAAATGTTTTTTTTTTTTGCAATTACAACTTTGACCACAGCGTCAGTTGCTATGTAGAGTGGCGCTTAATTTCCATCATTTTCAGCAGCCTGCATTGCAAAATGATTAACCCTCCCCTCCCCTTCTGGGAGATCCACCCAAAAATGGCGCCGTATGACTTACTTGCCAACCTTGAGACCTCCGAATTCGGGAGATGAGGGGGGGGGGTGTATATATTTTCAAGTATTTCTTATATATATATATATATAGATAGATAGATATATAAATAATCCGTTCATGAATGAGTATATCCATTCGGCCACCGTGTTCAATGGAGAAGTCTGATCTACAAAATGTGCAGGCAGCATAGCCCTTCCCCTTCGAACTATCCTGGATTAACTGAAATTATTTTTTCCAATCATTTTGGAACTTGCAAGCGTACTTCTTCTTCTTACTCGTCGTCGCCATGTCTCTTCTTCGTTCTTCTGCTTCGTCTCTGTTATGTTTTTGGACATTACTACGTTTGTACTTGCCGTAGTTTTGAAGCAATGCATGATGGGAATCCGGATGTTGTGTGTCAGTGTATTATCGTGCCGGCTGGAATAAACACACGCTGAGAAATAGCTCCGTGCCCGCCTACTTTATGGGTTATAGATCAACTTATGGATAACGGAGACATATACAATAGTCTCCTTTTCAGGTGAGAGAGGATGCTAAAGGCAGTGCCTTTAAGGCACACCCCCAATATTGTTGTCCGGGTGGAAATCGGGAGAAATTCGGGAGAATGGTTGCCCTGGGAGATTTTCGGGAGGGGCACTGAAATTCGGGAGTCTCCCGGGAAAATCGGGAGGGTTGGCAAGTATGCGTATGAATCCCTCGATTTGTGTGGGGGTAAATATGAGCTCTTATTACACACGGCAAGGATCTCGCATCCAGTCCACAACTTTGTATTCCCTCTGCCAATCAGCAGTTGCACGTTACCGTGACATGAATCACGCTTTGTGACAGAGGGCCCGTTAGGGATCGCACAAGTCTCTCTTTTGACCAGCCCCCGCGTCTATGGGCCGAAGGACGAGGAGGCGGCATGGTCCACTCCGAGCGTATATTTCCGTTGATGCAGAGATAAATCAGATCATCTCTGGAGCACAGAGAGCGCCTTCTTGGCCGGCCCCCTTTGACATGTAAATGCCACGGCAAGCACTGAAAGAGCGCCAGGTGTCCCATGCAAAGGGGCAAAGCGTGACGGTGCATGCGTTCCTCCGGGGGCCGCGCCACGTTAACTGTTGCGCTGCCTCGCACGGACGCCGTGAGAAAAAAATAAGAGACGCGTCAGGAGGTCAACAGATGCAGCTCACGCCTGGCCGGACGATTACGGAAAGGACTTACCTCCATCACCCAGGTGGCAACTTGCATTGAACTCTCGGTGGCCCCGGGGCAACACACTAAGTGCCCCCACGCCTCTAAGTGGGGAAAATGTGTCTTATTCAAAGAGTGAGTTAGGAGAAGAAAAGAGCTCCGTCGTTACTTTAAAGACACCGAGATTGACCTCCTGACACCGTTTGGAGCTGCAGAGACAATAAAGCCTCTTAAATACTCGGACAATACACACACCGCTTAATGGTCCATTAGCTCTTTAGCGCCGCCCTAGTGGCTCCCTGGAGCTTTTTTTACCTCTTAAAGGCCTACTGAAATGAATTTTTTTTATTTAAACGGGGATAGCAGATCTATTCTATGTGTCATACTTGATCATTTCGCGATATTGCCATATTTTTGCTGAAAGGATTTAGTATAGAACAACGACGATAAAGATTGCAACTTTTGGTATCTGATAAAAAAAAAGGCTTGCCCCTACCGGAAGTAGCGTGACGTAGTCAGTTGAACATATACGCAAAGTTCCCTATTGTTTACAATGATGGCCGCATGAAGTGAGAGAGATTCGGACCGAGAAAGCGACAATTTCCCCATTAATTTGAGCGAGGATGAAAGATTTGTGGATGAGTAAAGTGCAAGTGAAGGACTAGTGGGGAGTTGAAGCTATTCAGATAGGGAAGATGCTGTGAGAGCCGGGGGTGACCTGATATTCAGCTGGGAATGACCACAACAGTAAATAAACACAAGACATATATATACTCTATTAGCCACAACACAACCAGGCTTATATTTAATAAGCCACAAATTAATCCTGCATAAAAACACCTGCGTGTTTGTTACGCTAGCTCCTAGCTCCTATGCTAGCTCCTAGCTCCATAGAACACGCCAATACAATTCAAACACCTGATCAACACACACAATCACTCAGCCCAAAAGACCGTTCACCTAACCCAAGGTTCATAAAGCTTATATATTTTTAAAAAGTTACGTACATGCGCAAAAAAAAGTTGCGCACATACGGTCAAGCGATCAAATGTTTAGAAGCCAAAGCTGCATACTCACAGTAGCACGTCTGCGTCTTTGTCATCCAAATCAAAGTAATCCTGGTAAGAGTCTGTGTTGTCCCAGTTCTCTACAGGCGTCTGTGTATCGAAGTCAAAAGTCCTCCTGGTTAGAGTCTCTGTTATCCGAGTTCTTCCATCTTGACTGCATCTTTCGGGAATGTAAACAAAGAAGCGCCGGCTGTGTACTGTTGTTGCTGACTACGTTCGAAAAATACGTCCATTTCGCACCGACAACTTTCTTCTTTGCTTGCTCAGCTTCCTTCTCCATAATGCAATGAACATGATTGCAACAGATTCACGAACACAGATGTCCAGAATACTGTGGAATTATGAAATGAAAACAGAGCTTTTTCGTATTGGCTTCAATGTGGAAGGCATACCCGTGTTCGCCGGTCTACGTCACGCGCATACGTCATCCTCAGAGGCGTTTCGAACCGGAAGTTTAGCGGCAAATTTAAAATGTCACTTTATAAGTTAACCCGGCCGTATTGGCATGTGTTATAATGTTAAGATTTCATCATTGATATATAAACTATCAGACTGCGTGGTCGGTAGTAGTGGGTTTCAGTAGGCCTTTAAGGCCCAAGCTGTTTGTTTACATGCTTTTTTTAAATTTCTCTTTGCTATTTGGGCTTATTGGACCCTAATTAGAATAAAAACTAAGAATCATCTTTTGATATGATGTACTTAGTCCATAAGTACACAAATGTGTACTTCATGTGTAGTGACATGCCAATTTTTATTTTTACACTTTTTTTTTTCAAATTCCATTGTATGTTATACTCTTCTGACACCACCAGATGGCAGTATAAGTGTCCATATGTCAGCATAAGACCCCAATTCAGTAGTGGAAATAAGAGCTAAAAGGTGCTGTCCACGCATGTGGCCACAAAGGCCTTCAAAGGCCTACTGAAATGATTTTTTTTTATTTAAACGGGGATAGCAGATCCATTCTATGTGTCATACTTGATCATTTCGCGACATTGCCATATTTTTGCTGAAAGGATTTAGTATAGAACAACGACGATAAAGTTCGCAAATTTTGGTCGCCGATAAAAAAAGCCTTGCCTATACCGGAAGTAGCGTGACGTCACAGGAGGTAGGATTCCTCGGTTAGAGTGTCCGCCCTGAGATCGGTAGGTTGTGAGTTCAAACCCCGGCCGAGTCATACCAAAGACTATAAAAATGGGACCCATTACCTCCCTGCTTGGCACTCAGCATCAAGGGTTGGATTTGGGGGTTAACTCACCAAAAATGATTCCCGGGCGCGGCACCGCTGCTGCCCACTGCTCCCCTCACCTCCCAGGGGGTGAACAAGGGGATGGGTCGAATGCAGAGGACAAATTTCACCACACCTAGTTGTGTGTGTGACAATCATTGGTACTTTAACTTTAACTTTTAACTTGTTTACAATGGAGCGAGAGAGATTCGGACCGAGAAAGCGACAATTACCCCATTAATTTGAGCGAGGATGAAAGATTCGTGGATGAGGAATGTTAGAGTGAAGGACTAGAGAGGCAGTGCAGGGTGTATCTTTTTTCGCTCTGACCGTAATTTAGGTACAAGGTCTCATTGGATTCCACACACTCTCCTTTTTCTATTGTGGATCACGGATTTGTATTTTAAACCACCTCGGATACCATATACTCTTGAAAATGAGAGTCGAGAACGCGAAATGGACATTCACAGTGACTTTTATCTCCACGACAATACATCGTTGACGCACTTTAGCTACGGAGCTAACGTGATAGCATCGGGCTCAAATGCAGATATAAACAAAATTTTTAAAAACCCTGACTGGAAGGAGAGACAGAAGATCAACAATACTATTAAACCATGAACATGTAAATACACGGTTAATAATTTCCAGCTTGGCGAAGCTTAACAATTGAAGATAACTACGGAGCGGCGGCGGCGGGCGTTGTAGCTTTCGACGACACCCCGGCCGCCATCAGAGTCGGCAAGAAACATATATTTCCCCAAAGTTACGTACGTGACATACACATAGCGACACGCACGTACGGGCAAGCGATCAAATGTTTGGAAGCCAAAGCTGTACTCACGGTAGTACGTCTGCTATCCAACTCAAACACAACACAACCTCCTGATTGTGTTGCTGTAGTCCGCTACTAATACACCGATCGCACCTACAGCTTTCTTATTTGCAGTCTCCATTGTCCATTAAACAAATTGCAAAAGATTCACCAACACAGATGTCCAGAATACTGTGGAATTGTTCGATGAAAACAGAGCAGTTTGTATGGTGACACATTGGGTACGAATACTTCCGTTGCCGTCGTGACGTCACGCGCATACGTCATCATACATAGACGTTTCCAACCGGAAGTTTAGCGGGAAATTTAAAATTGCACTTTATAAGTTAACCCGGCCGTATTGGCATGTGTTGCAATGTTAAGATTTCATCATTGATATATAAACTATCAGACTGCGTGGTCGGTAGTAGTGGGTTTCAGTAGGCCTTTAAAGGCCTACTGAAATGATTTTTTTTTTATTTAAACAGGGATAGCAGATCCATTATATGTGTCATACTTGATCATTTCGCGATATTGCCATATTTTTCCTGAAAGGATTTAGTAGAGAACATCGACGATAAAGTTCGCAACTTTTGGTCGCTGATAAAAAAAAGCCTTGCCTGTACCGGAAGTAGCGTGACGTCACATGTTGAAAGGCTCCTCACATTTCCCCATTGTTTACACCAGCAGCGATTCGGACTGAGAAAGCGACGATTACCCCATTAATTTGAGTGAGGATGAAAGATTCGTGGATGAGGAACGTGAGAGTGAAGGACTAGAGTGCAGTGCAGGACGTATCTTTTTTCGCTCTGACCGTAACTTAGGTAAAAGGGTTCATTGGATTCCACACTTTCTTCTTTTTCTATTGTGGATCATGGATTTGTATTTTAAACCACCTCGGATACTATATCCTCTTGAAAATGAGAGTTGAGAACGCGTAATGGACATTCACAGTGACTTTTATCTTCACGACAATACATCGGCGAAGCACTTTAGCTACGGAGCTAACGTGATAGCATCGGGCTTAAATGCAGATAGAAACAAAAGAAATAAGCCCCTGACTGGAAGGATAGACAGAAGATCAACAATACTACTATCAGGAGACACCGAACCAAACACTGGACCTGTAACTACACGGTTAATGCTGTGCCGCCTGTCGAAGCCTAGCAATGCTGTTGCTAACGACGCCATTGAAGCTAACTTAGCTACGGGACCTCGTCAGAGCTATGATAAAAATATTAGCGCTCCACCTACGCCAGCCCTCATCTGCTCATCAACACCCGTGCTCACCTGCGTTCCAGCGATCGACGGCGCGACGAAGGACTTCACCCGATCATCGATGCGGTCGGCGGCTAACGTCGGATAGCGCGTCTGCTATCCAAGTCAAAGTCCTCCTGGTTGTGTTGCTGCAGCCAGCCGCTAATACACCGATCCCACCTACAACTTTCTTCTTTGCAGTCTCCATTGTTCATTAAACAAATTGCAAAAGATTCACCAACACAGATGTCCAGAATACTGTGGAATTTTGAGATTAAAACAGAGCTGTTTGTATTGGGATACAATGTGTCCGAATACTTCTGTTTCAACCATCGACCTCACGCGCATACGTCATCATACATAGACGTTTTCAACCGGAAGTTTCGCGGGAAATTTAAAATTGTACTTTATAAGTTAACCCGGCCGTATTGGCATGTGTTGCAACGTTAAGATTTCATCATTGTAGTAGTAGTGGCTTTCAGTAGGCCTTTAGAGGTTAAAGACGTGTGAAAATAGAAAAAGATGAAAAATATATATGTTTTTCTTTTTATTCTGTTTTTTGTCAGAGGACAAACTTGACACAAACCTTCCTAATTGTTAGAAATCCCACTGTTTGTATTAAACATGCTTCACTGATGAGAGAGTATTTGGCAAGAATAGTTTTGTCCTACTAATTTTGGCGATCCTTGAACTCATCGTAGTTTGTTTACATGTACAACTCTCTCCGATGCTGCCACAGAAAGAGGTGTTTTATGCCACTCCTTCTTTGTCTCATTTTGTCCATCAAACGTTGTATGCTGTGCGTGAATGCACAAGGGTGAGCTTTGTTGTTGTTATTGACTTGTTGGAGTGCTAATCAGGCATATTTGGTCAATCCATGACTGCAAGCTATTTAGGCCCGAATCCAGCACCCCCCGCAACCCCAAAAAAGGGACAAGCGGTAGAAAATGGATGGATGGATGTACATATTGCATCATTATGCCTCGTTTGTCGGTATATTTGAGCTCATTTAATTTCCTTTACTTATGTCCTCTGTGTATTTAATTTATATTTGCATGTCTCATGACACATTATCTGTTGGTTGCATTCCTCATAGTTGTTTGTGTGCCACGTTGTTCCAGACCACAGCAAATGTTACCCAGCTTGCAAAGATTGTAATAAATCCACTCGAAGAAGACAGCCTGCCGCTTCCTTTAACTTGGACACACACATCTATACCTTTGGCCATTCTGAGCCAGTCATTTCTAGAAGTTATCTCATCCTGTGAGAAGCCTCAGTTTTACTAATGTTTTCCAATATTGTAAAAATGTGTAGAATAAAAATTAAAATACAAAATTTCTGCCAATTAAGATTTGCGTCAGCCTTATAACACTTACAGTATATAAGACTATTAAAGTAATTTTGATAGTAGGCTAATATAGCTAATATAGACACTTACATCATGTGTTGGCTTCATTATACCACTTATATAAGACTTTTAAAGTCATTTTGATAGTAGGCTAATATAGCTAATATAGACACTTACATCCTGTGTTGGCTTCTTTATAACCCTTATATAAGGCTTTTAATTTTTTGCGGCTCCAGACAGATTTTTTTTGTATTTTTGGTCCAATATGGCTCTTTCAACGTTTTGGGTTGCCGACCTCTGCATTAGCAGGATGTGTTTTAAAGTAACTATATGACATTGAATCATTCTTGATCACAGGTGTCAAACTCAAGGCCCGGGGGCCAGGTCTGGCCCGCCGCACCATTTTATATGGCCCTTGAAGGCCTTGAAAACATATGCGTCAATAAGGTACCATATCTTTGCTTACTAAATGTATTTGTTCTTTCCGTTTGGACAGAAAAAAATGTACGTACTGCATGAAATTGCACATTTTTTCAACTTTAATATTAACCAATATTGCAACAAATATTGCATCGTCATACTTTCCAAACAATTTTGGGGGTTGAATTTCAAACAAATGCTGTAAATATCTGCTTGAACTATGATTTCAAAGCAAGTTAATCATCAAATTGTTCACTGCAGGTTTAAGGCAGGGGTCGGCAACCCAAAATGTCTTCTTCTAATGGATTTATTACAATCTTTGCAAGCTGGGTAACATTTGCTGTGGTCTGGAACAACATGGCGCAACAACAACTATCAGAAATGCAGCCAATATTACATACAAGTAATGTGTCATGAAACATGAAAAAATAAAGTAAATACACATAAGTAAAGGAAATTAAATGAGCTCATATATAGCTACAAACGAGGCATAATGATGCAATATGTACATACAGCTAGCCTAAATAGCACGTTAGCATCGATTAGCTTGCAGTCATGCAGCGACCAAATATGCCTGATTAGCACTCAACACAAAACGATAACATCAACAAAGCTCACCTTTGTGCATTCACGCACAGCATAAAACGTTTGGTGGACAAAATGAGACAAATGAGTGGCATAAAACACGTCTTTCTGTGGCAGCGTCGGAGAAAGTTGTACATGTAAACAAACTGTTGAGCCACAGTCCACACAATGGTGAGTTCAAGGGCCGCTGAAATTAGTGGGACAAAACGGCGCTCGCCAAATACTGTCATCAGTGAAGCATAAACGCAAACATATTAAACTGTGGGCTTGTGTTTGTCCTCCGACAGAAACCATCCATCCATCCATCCATCCATTTTCTACCGCTTATTCCCTTCGGGGTCGCGGGGGGCGCTGTAGCCTATCTCAGCTACAATCGGGCGGAAGGCGGGGCACACCCTGGACAAGTCGCCACCTCATCACAGGGCCGACAGAAACCATATTACAACAAAAAACTAAATTTTCACCCCATTTTTTCCCCATTTCCATACATTTTTGAAAAAGCTCCATGGAGCCACCAGGGCGCCACTAAAGAGTCGCATGTGGCTATAGAGCCGCGGGTTGCTGACCCCCGGTTTAAGGGGTTACATTTATGGTGCTTTTTACAGCACATTAACTTTAAATAAATAAAAAAAACTTTTTTTTTTATTACGGTAAAATTCTGTCAACTGATCATTTTTTTCATGGTAAAATCTACGCTTGTTGTTTTTACAATGTATTACTGTAAACTTAGGGGTGTCAAAAGTACGGCCCGTGGGCCGGATCCGGCCCGCGAACCGGTTTCACCCGGCCCACGGGATGGGTTTGCTAAGTATAAAAATGAGCCAAAATTTTTGAATGAAAGAAACTGCTGTTCTAAATGTGTCCAAAAGATTTCGCAATAGCAATTCTTTGTATCTTTGCAGATTATGCTACATATGTGAAAAAAAAATAAACCACATGTTAGTGCACCAGTCGAGGA